>NC_041002.1:8487292-8833768 GCF_004193775.1 Glycine soja | reverse complement strand
TCAAGCAAATCGGCCATCCTCATCCTCGTGGGCTTCTTCTCCATCGCCGGGAGCTTCTGGGTGCCTCTCCTGCTTGGGCCTCGGGCCAATCTCCGGGCCATGCTACCTCTGCCCTGAACTGGTCTGGAGTAGGGCATGAAAAAGAAGCGAAGCCCTGGCTCTGCATGCTAAGGCTCATCTGGTACAGACAGTCATGGGTCCGTACATGTGCTCGGTGTCTTCTTGGGAGGGAGTGGAGATACGTGACTGGGAGATCCCCAGATTCATGTTTTCTTTCGTATTTCTTTTGTCATTTTTATTCTATGTTATTGTTTTGACTTGAGAGACTAACGTTTGTTTTTGTTGTTTCGATTGTCATTTGTACAGCGCATACATTTTTGTTTAGATTGTTGCGTTAGTATTTATATATCACTACTATCAATGATGTTTGAAATTCTGGAACCGTGTAGAGTTCTTCGTTTAGGAACATCGTCCAAAAGTATATATGTGAAATAAACAAAAAATCATGATAAAAATGAAAATAGAAAAGGAAAGAAAATGAAATAGAAAAGAAAAGAGAGTAAATAGGGGAAAAAAGGGCAAGTAAGGAAAAAGGTAGAAAAAAGAAAAAAATAAGTTGTCTAGCTAAAAAACGACATGCTTTTGAAAAGAGACGATTTCCAACTTTTCTTTGAAAAAATTCATTGATCATGACCAATTTTTGGAAAATGTGTCTACACCTGAAGGGTGAATGCTGTGAAGATTTTCCCGGACGCCCGAAATGGACTCGGATGAATGCACAAATTGATAAAAGAACATATTTTGGAAACATTGGGTTGATTTAAAATAGAGGAAATGAATCCTGAGCCCTAGCATCACATGACCATAAAAATTTGACACTTGAATGTCCGCATAGATGCATGCATGACCAGTTTTGCATAAAGTTTCCAAATCATCATTTTTGCATTTGTGTCATGGAAATAATGTGGGGCATCCCTTTTTATCCTTGAGCCAAACCAAACCCCGACATGTATCATGTCTAGCCATTCTACAAACCTTGAGCCAAAATCCTGACTCACCATAATCCTTACCCTCGGAAGCAAAAAGGAAGAGAAGGAAAATTCCCAATCAAAGAGTGGGAGAAAGCAAAAAGAAAAGAAAGGAAATTCCCAATCAAAGAGTGGGAGCAAGCAAAAAGAAAAGAAAGGAAATTCCCAATCAAAGAATGGGAGAAAGAAAAAAAAAGAAAAGAAGGGAAGAAAGCTCCTGATCAAGGATCGAAAGAAAACAGAAGAAATGTGCAGAGAGGTCTTTGGACCGGACAATATCTGAACAATACAGAATTGTCACCAAATGAACAAAAAGAAGGAAAGGAATCCACGACCTAAAATGGTCTTCTCCCTTTAATTACCAACCAAAATCCCGTGCGCTAAGCGACCTTTTTTTCTCGCCCTGCACTAAACAAAAAAAACAGAAAAGAAAAAGCCAGGAAAATCAAAAGCCAAAAACACACAAAAGCTGAAAGAAGAAACCACCAAAAGAACCCATTCCCAAGGGAAGCCCTATTGATCCATGATCACGCATGTAATTTTTGATTTGATAGGAAATAATTTGCAAAGTCAAGTCATGACATATCTATGGTTCGGAATTAGGATGAAACACTTACCTGTGCGAGATTGATACACTTTGAGTGGATTTCTTCTATTTTTGTCGAACCCAGTGTTTCCTCTAAATGGTCATTTAGAAACGAAATGCTAACATCCAAAATCTCATTTATGGTTATGGGGGATTTCATCAGCAGACTCTCCTTCCCCGGTAGACGCATTGTTTTTCACTCAAAAAAGCATATGCTGCTCTAAATCAGTTGGAATATTTGTCTCTTTGCTAAAGCATGTTTGCATTTTAGTGGAGAAAACACCGAGACTTTTTCAAGTCTCACAAGTTATCCAGAACTACGTAGGTCTGAGTTCCTCATTGGAGGATACGTAGGAGCAAGAGCCTCGCTTTTGTCGACCATACCGCCTTTTGTTGTCATGACTCAAGAGCTGGTAGCCCGCGGAGACACCTTACGGTTATCCGCACCTCGTCATTCAGTGACCCCAAGTGTGATTGACGAGCAGAGACCAATATGGTCATCTGCGCCCTTTCCGGAGATGTCATCATTTTCCGATGGAGACTTTTCAAGTCTCACAAGTTATCCAGAACTACGTAGGTCTGAGTTCCTCATTGGAGGATACGTAGGAGCAAGAGCTTTGCTTTTGTCGGCCGCCCCATAATCTTTGTCATACTGACCCTGAGGTCATGTGACGTGCACCCTTTTGTCATCCAGAGGCGGCGGGCCCGATGACAAGCAGAGACCAAGTTTGGTCATTCTGCACCCTTGTATCATCCAGAGGCGGCGGGCCCGATGATACGCGGAGATACCTTATGGTTATTCGCACCCTTTTGTCATCCAGAGGCGGCGGGCCCGATGACAAGCAGAGACCAAGTTTGGTCATTCTGCACCCTTGTATCATCCAGAGGCGGCGGGCCCGATGATACGCGGAGATACCTTACGGTTATTCGCACCCTTTTGTCATCCAGAGGCGGCGGGCCCGATGACAAGCAGAGACCAAGTTTGGTCATTCTGCACCCTTGTATCATCCAGAGGCGGCGGGCCCGATGATACGCGGAGATACCTTATGGTTATTCGCACCCTTTTGTCATCCAGAGGCGGCGGGCCCGATGACAAGCAGAGACCAAGTTTGGTCATTCTGCACCCTTGTATCATCCAGAGGCGGCGGGCCCGATGATACGCGGAGATACCTTACGGTTATTCGCACCCTTTTGTCATCCAGAGGCGGCGGGCCCGATGACAAGCAGAGACCAAGTTTGGTCATTCTGCACCCTTGTATCATCCAGAGGCGGCGGGCCCGATGATACGCGGAGATACCTTATGGTTATTCGCACCCTTTTGTCATCCAGAGGCGGCGGGCCCGATGACAAGCAGAGACCAAGTTTGGTCATTCTGCACCCTTGTATCATCCAGAGGCGGCGGGCCCGATGATACGCGGAGATACCTTATGGTTATTCGCACCCTTTTGTCATCCAGAGGCGGCGGGCCCGATGACAAGCAGAGACCAAGTCTGGTCATTCTGCACCCTTGTATCATCCAGAGGCGGCGGGCCCGATGATACGCGGAGATACCTTATGGTTATTCGCACCCTTTTGTCATCCAGAGGCGGCGGGCCCGATGACAAGCAGAGACCAAGTTTGGTCATTCTGCACCCTTGTATCATCCAGAGGCGGCGGGCCCGATGATACGCGGAGATACCTTACGGTTATTCGCACCCTTTTGTCATCCAGAGGCGGCGGGCCCGATGACAAGCAGAGACCAAGTCTGGTCATTCTGCACCCTTGTATCATCCAGAGGCGGCGGGCCCGATGATACGCGGAGATACCTTATGGTTATTCGCACCCTTTTGTCATCCAGAGGCGGCGGGCCCGATGACAAGCAGAGACCAAGTTTGGTCATTCTGCACCCTTGTATCATCCAGAGGCGGCGGGCCCGATGATACGCGGAGATACCTTACGGTTATTCGCACCCTTTTGTCATCCAGAGGCGGCAGGCCCGATGACAAGCAGAGACCAAGTTTGGTCATTCTGCACCCTTGTATCATCCAGAGGCGGCGGGCCCGATGATACGCGGAAATACCCGAGTGGTTATCCGTATAAACATTCTTTTGCTATCTGTAAGACAGAACGCTTGATAGCATGCAGAGGCTGACATAGTCTTCTGCACCTTTTGTTCCTCCGGGAACAACAAGTCTTTTACATGCGGAAATTTCATGATCGCCCGCGACTCTCGTCAACCGAGAAGAGCGAAATTAGTGTCATACACTGATTTTCGGGGACCTTTGCTTGATGACATGCGACCATTCTTTGGTCCTTGTGAGGTGCTTGGCATCCATCATTAGGCAATTTGTGAAATTCTAGGAGCGACAAGTCATGGTCACCCGCGACTCTCGTCAACCGAGAGGAACGAAATTAGTGTCATACACTGATTTTCGGGGACCTTTGCTTGATGACAAGTGACCATTCTTTGGTCCTTGAGAGGTGCTTGGCACCCATCATTAGGCAATTTGTGAAATTTTGGGAACAACAAGTCATTTGCATGTGGAGATTTTATGGTCACCTGCGACTCTCGTCAAATCGAGAGGAACGAAATTAGTGTCTTATCTTTACTTTCCTTTTATCTCCAATAAAAGACAAGTAAAGAGGGGCAACTGTCATACCCTAATTTCGTCCGGGGACCTTTGCTCGATGACGTGCGACCATTCTTTGGTCCTCGTGAGGTGCTTGGCACCCATCATTAGGCAATTTGTGAAATTCCAGGACATGCCGAAAAACCAAAAAAATATTGATGCACAATCCGTAAGTTTCCGTGACACACCGGAAATCAAATGGAAGCATCGTTGCATAATTAAGTGAGGTTCCGTAACATTCCGTAAGTCAAAAAGGGGATGATTATGTAATCCGCAAGGTTCCGTAACATTACGGAAAGAAAACAAGTATCGTTACGAAATTCGTAAGTTTCCGTAACTTTACGAAAAAAGAATCACCAAAAAACAGCAGAGGGGGGTGTACTTAGTAAAAATGGGGGTGCAAATAGCACCCAGGCCCACTTGGGCCCTCTGGAATATTCCTCCAGAAGGCGGTTGCTTCTGGAGGAAGCAACCCTGCTCGCCTGGGCGAGCTGAGCTCGCCTGGGCGAGCTGGGCGGCAACCACCTCCCCTATTTTGCTATAAATAGGGGAGGAAGTGAAGAAGAAAGGGGTTCAGCCCCTTTGGCACTTCTCTCTCTTTCGAATTTGCTTGGAAAAATTGTTTCCGTGAAGAAAATCTAAGCCGAGGCGCTTCCGAAACGTTTCCGTAACGTTTTCCGTGAAGAATTTCGCAAAGGTTTCAACCGTTCTTCGACGTTCTTCATTCGTTCTTCATCGTTCTTCGATCTTCAACGGGTAAGTACCTCGAACCAAGCTTTTCGATTCATTCTATGTACCCGTAGTGGTCCACATTGTGTTTCGTGCATTTTTATTCTCGTTTTGTTTACTTTTTATACCCCCTGTTGACGTGCTTAAGCCATTTTACTTAAGTCATTTCTCGCTTAACTTAAAAATAAAATAAATTTCCACCGAACGTTTGAATTGTATTATCCATTAACTTCGGTTAAAATAAATTCCGACCGTTCGGTCGTGCCGTAACCACGTTGGAAATCAAAAAGAGGTAAAAAATAATATAATAATCAAAAAAGACATCTTTTAGTAAAATAAAGCGGAAAATCAAGTGGACATTTTCTCTTTGGGATTTCTCATTCTTAATCGAATTGATTAATAACTAAAGTGACACTAAAGGCTAAAATCAATTCGCCTAGTCAAGCTCGTCCATAAAAAATAGGCTTTTGAAGTTTGTCATTTCATTTCCTCACTAAGTAAAATGGATCATTTTTAAGGTCCAACGCCTTAAAATGATCACCTCTTAAAGTAAAAAAGAATCACTTGATAAAAAAGAACTACGTAGGTCTGATTTTCTCATCCCAAATTGAGGAATACGTAGGAGCAAAGGGAAACACCCTTGTCGACCACAAAAAAAGAAAAAAATATAAAAAGGGTATAAAGGATATAAGAACATAAAAGGGAACATAAAAATCAAAGTCATGTTTGCACATTCGATTAAAGGCTGCCGTCCCTTGGGACGGGCGTGCGGGGTGCTAATACCTTCCCCGTGCGTAAATACAACTCCCGAACCTTTCAACTTAAAAGTTCGTAGATCGCGTCTTTTCCGGTTTTTCCGACGTTTTCCTCGAATAAACGTTGGTGGCGACTCCGCGCGTATTCCTTTCGTGGAACACGCATCCCGCGAGTCTCGCGTCGCCCTCCCGCCGAAGGGTAGGTTGCGACAATATGATACATTTTTTATTATATATATATATATATATATATATATATATATATATATATATATTATATAATATATATATATATATATATATATATATATTGTTTAAATTTTTGTTTCCACAGTAATTTTTGAATTTATTTTAATTTATTTGTGTAATATATGTAATTTAATTTTAATTTTATTAATCGGAAAATAAATTGGTAATTTATTTAAATTTATGTATGTATTTAAATTTTTAATTTTTTTATTTGTATAGTATTTTATTTTTTTATGTAATTTAATTTATAATTTTGTTAGAATGTTAATATTATTTAGTTTAAAGATTTTTAATTTTGTATAGTATTTTGTTGTTCAAATTTATGTATTTTGTTATTTAGTGACATTTTAATTAATTTGTTGTAAGTCAAATATTTTTTTTTATGTTAAATTTTTGTTGTCAATTTTTTTATTATATTTTTTTTTACAGTATCGATGGCATCTTCGTCGTCGTCTTCATCAGGCATACAAATTAAGTCTGGTCCAATAAAAGGAGACGTTTTATGGATGCAACCCAAACATGTTTCAGAACATGTTTGGAATGGGGAACCAGACAGAAAATTGCATATTCGACGAGCTATCCCCATTTATCAAGGTCAAGAAGAGATACCAGAGGAAATTATTCCTCTGCTTCGACAATCTGGCTTTTACTGGATAATGAAGATGAGCTACCTCAAAATAAATTCGTCATTAATTACTGCCTTAATTGAAAGATGGAGGCCCGAGACCCATACATTTCACATGAGATGCGGAGAGTGTACGATTATTCTTCAAGACGTCTCTGTATTATTAGGTCTGCTTGTTGATGGGGCACCATTAATTGGTCAGACTAATCTTGATTGGGGCGAATTGTGTGAAGAATTGTTGGGCGTCAGACCACAGGAGGGTGAACTACAAGGCAGTGTGGTAAAATTAAGTTGGCTGGCTCACCATTTCTTAGAAATAAATATCCATGACGGTAACGTAGAATATCTACAAAGATTTACCCGTGCATGGATCCTCAGATTCATAGGAGGTGTTCTATTTGTTGATAAAAGCAACAGTAAAGTTTCCCTAAGGTACCTTCAATTTTTACGGGACTTTGAACAGTGCCGCACGTATGCATGGGGACCTGCCGTGCTTGCTTATTTATATAGAGAGATGTGCAGCGCCATCGATTACAAAATTAAATCAATCGGAGGTATGTGCATCTTAATCCAAATGTGGGCATGGGAACGCTGCACGACTTTGGCCCCAAAGAGGACTCCTCATGTACTAGAAAATAAACCACTGGGGCACAAGTTAGTTGTTTTAAAAAAAAAAAATCATTTGAAAATAATCAATAATGTAACGCGTCGCCAGTAATTATTTCATATTTTTTTTGTAGGTGGCTGCGACGTGAAAACCAACATATTGGCAATGATGATCTAATAGTTTTCCGTCGCAAATTGGATATCATGAAACGACATGAGGTAAGAAGATCATTATGTATTCGTTAAATAATAAATAAAATGTCATGTTTAAGTCAAAACTAACAATTGTCTTATTGTATGCATTTTCTGTGGGAGCCTTACACAGCAACTGTTTTGTCAATGTTGCCTCCCATTTGTTTGGTTGGTAGTGTGGCGTGGTGCGCAGTGATGCCACTCATTTGTTTCCATGTTGTAGAGTGGCACCAACCCGATAGAGTGTTGCGACAATTTGAAATGCAATAACCTATTTCGGGACCTCCTTCGCAACCACAAAATATCCATGGGCTAACGCTGAAAGGCAAAATGGATGAAAATTGGTTCCAGCTGTTGGCCCCATTTATCAGTCAGTGGCATAATCGAGCTGAGTTTAGGGTCGACGTTTATCCTCGACAGGAGGGCCTATTGAGTTTTAACTCGGATTACATGGTCTGATATAGGCGAAAAACAAAGATGTTTGTCGACCAAAACAATGCAAAGACAGCTACATTGGTATTTATTTCTTTTTAAATATTTAACTTCAATTTTTTTTAAAGCATCGACATTAATTTGTTGACCCTAATAATTGCAGGGTGAAGTTGCGGAGACTTTGCAGTATATGGTGTCACCACAAGGGCGTAACACATGGACAGTGGATGATCTCGTGCCTTATGTGGAGAAGCTGACGATTTTATCCGAAGAGCAAGAGAGGATCACAAAGCCTGTGGCACATGGTCCAGCATCAGAGTGTCGCTTTCCGCCACAACAGTTTGACATGCTTCCGTCCAGTATGGAAACTCGAGGTTTTGACAGACGAAGGGAGATTGTTCAAGCGGAAGATTTTTCCCAACAAATGGAGCAGTGTGGCCATGGAATGTACTACACGCCACCAACATTTTCTCAGTATCCTTCGCAGATGTATCAGTATTCTTTCGAAGGTCATGATACTGATATGTCTGCAAGCGAGCATTCGTATGGTGGTGTTGCGGAAACACACCCTCATTTTTCATGGCCGACCATGACCCCTTCGCAGCAACATGATGCCCCAATGGCAACACCTAATGCCCCATTAGCTCCGCAATGGAATGTACCCGGGGCAATACCTGATATGGGTGATTTATTAGGTGTTGATTTGCGTCACGAGTTTTCTGCTGAGGCTGAGCAACAAGGGCGGCGACAGTGGGCAAGAAGAAATCCTGATCGTGAAGCCCAAAGGTGGGATCGACCATGTGGCACAGGCTCACGCCATCACGGACACCATAATGACTGATTTTTATGTCTCTATTTAAAATTTGTGTTGTATCTTTGTAATTTGAATTTCAGACTTAATTTATGGTATCTCATAGTACTTGTTATGGAATGTGTTATGGAATTTCATTTTGAATGACTATTTGTTATGGAATCACCATCGCGGACACCATAATGACTATTTTTATGTTGCGCATCAAACTAGAATAATAAATAAAGTCGTAAAGAAAAATTAAAGTAGACAAATGAAAATAAGTAATGGTACTGACTAACGACAAACACCATTTTCAACTTCTAAATGAAAAATTAAAGTAGGTTTACGGTTTAGGAGTTATGAGTTAGGGTTAGGGTTTATGAGTTATTGGTTAGGGTTATGAGTTAGTCTTAGGACTTAGGGTTTAGGGTTATGAGTTAGTGTTAGGGTTATGAGTTAGTCTTAGGACTTCGGGTTTAGTGTTATGAGTTAGTGTTAGGGTTATGAGTTAGTCTTAGGACTTAGGGTTTAGGGTTATGAGTTAGGTTTAGGGTTTATTAGTTAGTTTTATGAGTTAGGCTTTAGTGTTGTGAGTTGGTGTTAGGGTTTATGAGTTAGTTTAGGACTTAGGGTTTAGTGTTATGAGTTAGGGTTAGGGTTTATGAGTTAGTTTTAGGACTTAGGGTTTAGTGTTATGAGTTGGTGTTAGGGTTATGGTTTAGGGGTAGGGTTTATTAGTTAGTTTAGGACTTAGGGTTTATTGGTGTGAGTTAGGGTTTAGGGTTTATGAGGTAGGTTTAGGGTTTAGTAGTAAGTTTATAACTTAGGGTTTATGAGTTAGGGTTAGGGTTTATGAGTTAGTTTTAGGACTTAGGGTTTAGTTTTATGAGTTGGTGTTAGGGTTATGGTTTAGGGTTAGGGTTTATTAGTTAGTTTAGGACTTAGGGTTTAGTGTTATGAGTTAGGGTTGAGGGTTTATGAGGTAGGGTTAGGGTTAGTGTTTATTAGTTAGTTTAGGACTTAGGGTTTATGAGTTATGTTAGGGTTATGAGTTAGGGTTAGGGTTTATTAGTCAAGGTTTATGACTTAGGTTATGGGTTAGGGTTATAGGTAGGGTTTATGAGTTAGTTTTAGGACTTAGGGTTTATGAGTGGGGTTTAGGGGTTATGGGTTAGTTTTATGAGGTAGGGTTAGGGTTATGTGATATGTTTAGGGTTTATGAGTTAGTTTTAGTACTTAGGGTTTATGAGTTATGTTTAGGGGTTATGGGTTAGTTTTATGAGGTAGGGTTAGGGTTATGTGATATGTTTAGGGTTTATGAGTTAGTTTTACTACTTAGGGTTTGTGAGTTAGGTTTAGGGGTTATGGGTTAGTTTTAGAACTTAGGGTTTATGAGTGGGGTTTAGGGGTTATGGGTTAGTTTTATGAGGTAGGGTTAGGGTTATGTGATATGTTTAGGGTTTATGAGTTAGTTTTACTACTTAGTGTTTGTGAGTTAGGTTTAGGGGTTATGGGTTAGTTTTAAGACTTAGGGTTTATGAGTGGGGTTTAGGGGTTATGGTTAGTTTTATGAGGTAGGGTTAGGGTTATGTGATATGTTTAGGGTTTATGAGTTAGTTTTACTACTTAGGGTTTGTGAGTTAGGTTTAGGGGTTATGGGTTAGTTTTAGGACTTAGGGTTTATGAGTGTGGTTTAGGGGTTATGGGTTAGTTTTATGAGGTAGGGTTAGGGTTATGTGATATGTTTAGGGTTTATAAGTTAGTTTTACTACTTAGGGTTTGTGAGTTAGGTTTAGGGGTTATGGGTTAGTTTTAGGACTTAGGGTTTATGAGTGGGGTTTAGGGGTTATGGGTTAGTTTTATGAGTTAGGGTTAGGGTTATGAGATATGTTTAGGATTTTTGAGTTACTTTTATGACTTAGGGTTTATGAGTTATGGTTAGGGATATGAGTTAGGGTTAGGGTTATGGTTAAGTAATCATAATGACTATTTTTATGTCGCGCATCAAACTAGAATAATAAATAAAATCATAAAGAAAAATTAAAGTAGATAAATCAAAATAAGTAATGGAAGTAATAAAAAATAAGGGTTTAGGGTTAGAGGTTAGGGTTTATGGGTAGGGGTTTGGGTTTAGGGTTAGAGATTAGGTTTTAGGGGGATGGGTTAGGGTTTAGGTGTAGTGGTTGAGGGGGAGGGTTTAGGGTTTAGGGGTAGTGGTTGAGGTTAAGGGTTAGGGGTTAGGGTTTATGGTTAGTGGTTAGGGTTTAGGTTTAGTGGTTGAGGGTCAAAATTAGTGGTTTAGCTTTAGGGTTTATGCTTATGGTTTTAACTAACGAATTCATTGAACCCCACAAATAAGTCATGTACAAAAGGCAAAATGTTTTTAACTACTGAATTCATTGAACCCCAAAAATTCAATACATTGAACAGAACGGAAACAAATACAAGTCACTCGACTAACATACATAAATCAAGGATTTGAACAACTCCCACGCTCAGATTGTATTGGACAACGACGCCTGTTATGCCCTTCGGCTCCACATCTACTGCATTTTGTTCGGTGCTCAGATGGTTCAACCCAATCCATCTCATTTCTTATCCTTGTTGATTTTGGCCGACCTTTCGCACGAATTGTAGTTGGGTCAGGGATAAGTGTCCATGCGTCATTAGAAGGAGGAATAGCCGCTTCATTCCCAAGAGGCCACCATTGTGCGGAGTAAGCTTTTAAGATGTGCTCGTTTGTATAAACAAAATCTATATATTGGTAGTAGTTCATGCTCACGTAACCACAAGCAGCAATAATGTGTGAACATGGATAGTGAAGCGCAGAATACCTTCCGCATTGACAATGACGACCATTCAAGTTTACTACCCACTTTTGTCTGCCACGTTGTGTTATAGGGTTGAAGCTCTCCTCTACTTCAAACCTTGTGGAGTGGATATCATACACGCGAACGATGTGCGTACAAGCTTGTTCTTGATTTTTCCTCAGTTCTTTAACAAACTTTGAACAATATACTTGGCCTTCATTTAACTGTCTTTGGGCTTGGCGGCCACGCTCAACAAAGTACTTTTGACACCTACTGTACGTTGATTTCACCAATGCTGTTATGGGAATGTTGCGACAATCCTTTAAAACCTTATTGATACATTCTGAGAGGTTCGTTGTCATGTGGCCATATCGACGTCCTTCTCTATCGTAAGCCATCGTCCATTTTTCCTTTGAGATGCGATCAATCCATGTTGCTATGGCTGGACTCAGTTCACGAAATTTTTCTAAATTTTGATCAAAAATGTGCTTGCAAGGAGTGTAGGCTGCATAAAATTAGTTATGAATAACAATTTTAAGTATAAATGAAAGTAAAATAAATGTGACCATCAAATATGAAATCTTACCCAATTTCTTCAACATTTCTTTTTGTTTGGCATTATTGAATTTTCGATTGAAGTTGCTTGCTATGTGTCGCACGCAGTAGACATGGTAACCGTGGGGAGGTTGCCAGCCAAGTGTTTCGTTAGCGACAACGGACTTTATACTCGCGTGTTGATCAGATATCAGACAAATACCATTTTTATCTGTGACATGTTCACGCAAGTGTGCCAAAACCCATGACCACGCTGTCAACGTCTCACCTTCGACCACGGCGAATGCTAGAGAAAGGACACCCCCATTTCCATCTTGTGATGTGGCCATTAAGAGGGTCCCACGATATTTGCCGTACAAATGTGTGCCGTCAACTTGTATGATTGGCTTACAGTACTTGAAAGCCTCTTTACATTGGCCAAAAGTCCAGAAAACTCTATGAAATTGGCGGTGTTCGCGACTAACCGTATTTCCAACGATAAAATCGTCATGTAGTATTTGAAAATACGATCCAGGAGAATGATTTTGCATGTGTGTTAGCCACGACAAAAGTTTCGCATATGACTCATCCCAATCGCCATATTCAATAACAATGGCTTTCTGTTTCGCCAACCAAGCTTTTTTGTACGACACCTTGTACGCAAATTGACTGTTAATCCTCTCTTGAATCAATGAAATTTTTATCGATGGATCTTCTCTGATCATGCCTGTCAATAGAATAACAAATTTAAATGACAATTAAGGCTAAACAATAACATAATATGAACATAAAATACGTACCTACTACACAAGTGGCAATTAAATCTGAATCAAGTTTCTCGTTATCTTGGGTCATGGTCATATTGAGACATGGGTGTGGTCCACCCCATTGAGTGACTTTCCATGAATCAGTCTTTTTAGATAGAATTGCCCTTATGTAGAAAGGGCAAGGACAATCTGCATTTCTATTCAAGCAACAAGCCACATATTTGTCCCATTTGCTTTCAACCACTTTGAAACTTTGATGCACCCTCATAACATATTGTTTGACCGCATTCTTGACCGCATCTTTACTATTAAATTCCATGCCAACATATAATTCTTGGCCAACATTAAAAGTGGATGGCATCTCCAAACCACAAATGTCCTCCTCATCAGGATGACTCCAGTTGATATTATTATAATGCAAAGCATCATTCCAAAATGGATTCTGAATTCCTTGTACACCTTATAGTCCAAAAAAAAATTCAAATCATACTTATTTGGCATTAAATACAATTGTCGTGAAATAATAAATGTATTGAGTGAAGTATTTTTTAAGAGGAAATCATACCTTCTGCTGGGTGAACAATTCTTACTGGTGGAATCATCTCGGGGACTTCATTGTCTGTATCTGATATACCGTCAACACTGTCATCTTCGTCTAACGACTCTTCAACGTATGAGTTAGACACAAGATAATCATCATCATCATGATCATCATCTTCGTCAAGATTTAAATTGCTCATATTTGTTGGCGGTTGTGTGTCATCATTAGATACATAATTTCCACATGATGTAAGGGAATTTGCAGAATGAAACATTGAACCACCAGCCACATCATTTTCTATGTACAATTCTAGAACTGACATTTCTTGTTGTTGTTTAAAACTTTCCAGCATCGTTTCAACGTCTTCGTCATCGCAAATTTGCAAGGCAATATATTTTCCTGACACTAAAAATCTACAACTAATAGCAGAAATAATTTCATTATTTTCTAACTTTACCTTGTCTCTAATTTTTTTCTACAAAGCATTGAAACTAATTCCACGTTTAATCTGAATCACTTTTTTACTGTCTTCAAATATTACATCATCATTATCTTCATATACCCTTCCATTGAAATACAACACTGTTATAACCGAATTCATCGTGTACCTACAAAAACAATATTTTAATTAATTATTCATAATAAATTCAAAATAGTAAAATGTAAGAAATAAAAAAAATTATAATACTATATATTTTACTGCAAACTAAGAAATAAAGAAAAATTACTTAAAAAATTACTTGAAAGCTGAAATCTAGTTTTAATTAAAAATTACTTAAAAAATTATAATACAAATTATTTTACTGCAAACTAACAAATAAAAAAAATTACTTGAAAGCTGAAATCTAGTTTTAATTAAAAATTACTTAAAAAAAATTATGATACAAATTATTTTACTGCAAACTAAGAAATAAAAAAAAATTCTTCAAAAAAATTACTTTAAAGCTGAAATCTACTTTTAATTAAAAATTACTTAAAAAAAATTATCATACAAATTATTTTACTGGAAACTAAGAAATAAAAAAAGTTACTTAAAAAAATTACTTGAAAGCTGAAATTTACTTTTAGTTAAAAATTACTTCAAAAACATTATCATACAAATTATTTTACCGGAAACTAAGAAATAAAAAAAATTACTTAAAAAAATAACTTGAAAGCTGAAATCTAGTTTTAATTAAAAATTACTTTACAAAAATTATAATACAAATACAAATTATTTTACTGGAAACTAAGAAATAAAAAAAATTACTTAAAAAAAATTACTTGAAAGCTGAAATCTAGTTTTAATTAAAAATTACTATAAAAAAATTATGATACAAATTATTTTACTGCAAACTAAGAAATAAAAAAAATTACTTAAAAAAAATTTCTTTAAAGCAAAAATCTACTTCTAATTAAAGATTATTTAATAAAAAATATCATATAAATTATTTTACTGGAAACTACAAAATAAAATATAAATCTAATTTAATTATAAAATTAATAAAAACTATACATTCAAACTGCTATAAATAATTACTTACATAAAATTATAACACAAATTATTAATTTCGAAAATGGAACATATTATTTTGACTTCAAAAAAAGGAACGTATTATCAATTATAATTTTTTGTATATATATAAGAACATGTCATTTTTACTTCCAAAAAAGGAACGTATTATTTTTTAACTAATAATATAAATAATTTACATTGATCATGTTTTCATATTTATTTTATTAAAAAAACTTTAGTAACCTATAAATAAAGTAGTATGTTTAAATTTAACATAATTTCATAATGCACGTTTTTATTCTAGTCAAACATAATCTATATTAATGATACTAAAATTTGTTGTATGGTAAGTATTATTGTTTTTTTTTCCTCCTTGTGAATAACACAATAAATGAATTTATTATGAAAATTTTAAAATAATGCAAACATGAATAGTAACTGTGTGAAGTTGAGCGCAAAATCAAACAAGGGCATCTCCAAATTTCAAACAAAGGATTTATCTTTAAGCCTCAAATATCAAACCTTATGCAGATAAATCCCTAAACACTCATAGTTTTGAAAAAAAAAATTATAACACAAATTATAGCCTCATTCAAATATTTAAAACTAAACAAGCAAATACAAAATTTTATACGGAATTCCTAAACACTCACAATTTTAAAAACTGAAATCTCAGTACACAGCAACGTTGAGATGAATTTCGCGTATATAAAGCCCTTAAATTTGAGTACACAGCAACGTTGAAGAAGCAAATAAGCGCAATTCCTAAACAATCACAATTTTAAAAACTGAAATTTGAGCACGCAGCAACGTTGAGATGAATTTAGGGTATATATAGGCCCTAAATCGCCACCAGAAGTGGCTAATTCTTGTGCCCTAACTCGCTGGTGGGAGTTACAACTCCCTTACTTGAAAAACGTTCCTTCTGAAAAAGCTGCAACCACGTGCCTCCCTCTGAAAAGTGAAACTGGAAACCTGCAAAAGCAAAACCGCCAGTCAAACTGGCGGTTTACTTACCTGTGACCAGACTCGCTAGAGGAACTGGCAACTTGCACCTGCTACCAAATCTCCATCACCACTGACGGTTTCCAGGCCACGTGGCTTTCGCACAGCAAACTCGCCATTGACAATGGCGGTTTGCTAAAGAGCCCATGCAGTTTACGTAAAAAAACAACCCCCCACGTAAAATTTTTGAAAACGACCCCATTTGGAGAAATACTTTGTAAAAACACCCCATCTGAGGAAATTTGCCGAATTTGCATCACACAAGTAAGTTTTTAAAGATACAAACAATGTGTTTGAATTAATTTTAGGGTGAGAAATAATTAATTATTATTTTTATGATGAAGATAAAATAATAAATAATCATTTCTATTTTTTTATAATATCACCGTAACTTTATTACTAGATAAATTAATCATTGTGTTTTATCCAGACGTACTAAAACTAGACAAACGACTTTACCCATCCAGAGTGGAACCTGGGTCGCTGCAAAGCATCAAGTACAGTTCTGAACAATGAACATAATTGATGTGTTAGTACTTTTTTATTATTAATATTAAAACATTTTCGTCGTTAAAACTATCGGTAGTTTTCTTTAAAATATTGTTTAAATTTCTCTCGTATGATACTTAAAAACATTATTTCTGCTAATCCATGCACAATTAACTTAAAGGATGTATTTGGTTGAATATTAAATTGAACGAGCACACATTTTTATATATGTTTTGTAAAAAGTAAAAATTTAAAATTTTTTATTCAACAATAGTTGGTGGGATCTCTTAACGAAAAAATAATCATACACTAAAATTATTAGAACGGTAGGGAAAGGATAAGAAAAAAATACAATGATATAGAGGAATCATTATTCAAAATTATTATTTTCTCACCTTAGCACATATGACCGATATTAGTAAAAAGATAATGTTTCTCCGGATCTATCGATCAACAATATTGTACTTAAAGTGACAAAGCTCAAAAGCAAATCTAGGGTTTCTCACAACCTGGAAATTTAACAATGCCAGGAGAAAGGGTCTTAAGGACTGGATTTCTCTCAAAGAAATTAGTTGGCCTCAATTCAAATCCGGTGCTCAACAAGGGCATTATTGGAAAATCTTCCTGGCACGGAACATGGTGGATTCCCACCACGTACCACATCACAATATCCTTGTTCTCAATCCCCCTATTCCTGCAATTTTTACAATTTCAAAACAAGTGTTAATCATACAACATCAAGAAAGCTTTAGCTCATATACCCACGAAACTAAATTAAGGACTGAAATCACTACTTGTTCCCTTCGTTTTCTTCTCAATTAGATTAAAATGGTTAAATCATTTATTTGGTTAAGTGATAGTCTTGTACAAAAGAATTATAAGTTTTAGTTTCTCAACAGATTTTTGTGGAAGTTTATTACCACCAAACTTAATTTTAATGCATACACAGAGACTAGGTAAAACTTACAGTTTTCAAGAATAAGAAAAAGGATTAAAACTTAAAATGAAAACATATTAAAATTTAAACTTGAAGCCTAAATCAATTCCTCAAAATCAATTTATATATAGTAAAGATTGTCCAAATTTTATAAACACTACTTAACTCCTATCTTTAGTGGAGATAGGTTAATATTCACCCACTCACACCTATCATAATAAAGGTTCATGAGGTTATAAATTAATTAAGAACTAGAAACCGGTGTCCACAACTAAAGCGGCAGAACAAAAGAACTATAACTAATTATAGTTATATCCAATTAAAGAATCTTTATTCTTCTAAAAATACCACTTTCTCTCATGTTTTTTTTTAATTTGAAAAAAAATAATTATACAATCAATATAAAAAAATTTACGTCATCATCCAACCAATTTGTACCCACCATGTATATTAAATTTGTTGATAATTATTTTAAAAATTCAGCGAATAATGATTAGACTAGGGTGTATAACCATTAAACTCTTTTAATTTTAATAGGTTAGTTAGTCTTTCAATTGATTTAGCATAAAGTGAAACACATTAATTTGGTGCCAAAGTTAAGTATCTTACTGCTTAGTCCAAACAGCCAAAGTATCATCTCCACGGCTCTGATCAACATAAAGTCCACCAGCCCATTTCTCAGTCTTGTTGTAAGGTGTAACCCAAACATTGTAACTGGTGAAAGCACCACGTGTTTGAGGGTAATCATCATCTGTGAGAAGAGGATGAACCGCTGCATTTGAAACCAAACGGTACCCTACTTCATTTCCAGTGGAAGTCTTCTTATTAGGGTTCACAATTACTATCTCAGCTGGACTGAACCCTAGTTTTGTCTTTGCATCAGATTCAGTCTTAACAACTTCATTACTAGTTGTCCAATAGCTCTTTCTCTTGGAACTGTTGTCTGTGACTTGTAGAGTCTTGAGACTGGTCTTCACAAAGGAATTTTCCACACCATCAATGTCAAAATCAAGATGGAATATGTAGAAATGGTCATGGTAAACACCAATGCTGTTTGCTGAGACCAATGTGCCATGTTGGTCTTCCTTTATTTGGTCTGTGTGAGTAATGTCCACTGGCTTAACTTCCAAAATGCCTGATAGTGATATCTGTGGGAACATGTAGAAAATTGAGTCAAAATTTTAATTAAGAAAATGTTTCATAGACATCCTATCTTCTATTCAATATATAGAGAAAGAAACAAAAAATATATATAAATAAGATAAGATTTATGATATAATTAAAAAATAAATAAAATATTTAAAATAAAAAATAATTCATCTATTATTTTTTTTAATTATTGTACAACATGTTCAGATAATGGGTTGTCAGTTACTTATACTAACTCACACGTTTATAAATTATTAAAGTTATGATTCACATTAATCATTAAGATTCTACTGTCATCATTCTTATCTTACTAAATTACCTTGCCAGCTTTTGGTCATTTCAAAACCTAGCTAGCCAGCTATTTTTTTGTCCATTCTATCCATCTTTTTCGCACCATTTTATACTGCTTTTGTTATTACAGAGCTTTTCTTATTTTATATTACTACTGTTATATTTTTTTTAAGTACAATAACCAATTCTATTATTTTGGGAACATCCATCTCGAGTAAGAGTACATGAATAGAGTAACACGTGCTCACGCTATAGATAGTATACTATATATTACTTACAGAAAAACAAAAAAAAGTACTATATATTACTACTTTTATTACCATATATTCAATTTACATCTAAATCAGTACTTGTTTTCATAAAATATATTAATATCTGAATTATAACTAATACTTACTTTTGTTATATATAAACTAATTATACAAAAACATAATTTAGCACGTGCAAAGTTAGTTAGGGTAAAAATTAACACTAAGCTAGTTCCTTTTAATTAATTTCAGAGTTTGATAATATTTATCCCTTACACTACACGTTTATCATTAAAGTGGCACACAGCATAACGAAACAGAACATACCGAGGGCTTGATTGAACCACTTGTCTTGAACTCCCAATCTACTATATTGTCGTAGTTGCCGACGGTAACAATTGATCTAACAATTAGACTCACATCTGTTCTGACTTCTGTAAACTGAAAAAAGCCATGCATGTTTAGTTTCAATTTTGACAATAATAAATTAAAATATCACATAAATTTTTTTAAAAAAAAATTGAACAAACACGTGAAAAAGGGACAAATTGTTAATGTTAAACGTAGCTACAAATAGTCGAGTAATTAATTTTGCATTTGACGATTTAGCTCAGCAACATATTTTGCATTTGACGATTTAGCTCAGCAACATATTTTGCATTGATGAAAAAATACTCATAATGGTGAAATTGTATTTAACGAATTTTTTCAGTAAATAAAAGTGAGTTTTCTGTACAAATATTTAATTTTGGCAAAAAAGAGAATTTTAGCTATTTTTGTTGGGAAAAATTGACTCAGCCTAAAACTTATAAAATACATTTAAGTTTGAGTTTAGTTTTTATACATTAATAGCATAATTTTCATGTACTTTCAATGTAAAAAAAATTATACTATCAACTAATTAAAATTTATTATATGTTAAAAATTACCATAAACATTAATTTAAAAAATAATTATTATAAAATTTATAAAAAAACATTTACATTGACAATGTATTTGAATCAAATTCTAAAAATAACTATAGTAAAAATCAACAACTTCATCATCCATAATAATTTATAATTTGATGACACTATTTTATATACTTGCTTTAAAGTATTATTCTCAAACATAAATTAATGTTTTTCATAACTTCAATCATTCTAGGTTCAACCTAATATTACCAAACTATAAAATTCTGAAAAGTGAAAAAGCCATCCTTGTATTTTCCATTGTGAAACCAGACAAGAATTACCAAAGAAAAGGCAACTTATACTTACTATCTCATCAAGGCCTGTTTCAGTGTGACGCCAACTGATACCACCGTATTGTTCAAACACACAAATTGCATTCTCCAAGTGTTGTGGGCTACCATCAGTTGCAGCAAAATATGCATCTAGGAACTGTGCGTGTGGTGGACAATCTTCCAAAGGCACCAAAGAAACCATAGATTTACCGAATGCAAATTCACCAGCATCAAAGAAAGTCTTGTAGTACCATTCCTCAGTTGGGTCTTGATATGGCACGAATAGTTCAGAAATGTACCCTCTGTATAGTACTGAACGTGATTTATGCAGCTCAGGGTCGTAAATTGATGCAGTTGAAATTACCGCACCAGCTCGTTCATCAAAACCTATGTGGAACTTCCAATTGGCCCAGCTGAACAACACGAACCATTAATAACAAGTATGAATGAACAATAAGAATGTGAAAGTTAATAACTTATAACCTAATACGAAATTCCTTTGAATAATTTTTAATTTGAGCCTTCATAGTCGCTAAATGAATTGTTCTATCTTTAAGTTATAAATATTGAATTAACTAAAGCTAATTTAAGTTTATAGTTCAACTATATAGCAAAACTGCAACTTATTACCTGGAAAAAAAATTTAACAAAAAAATAATTAATTAATTTATGCTTCTAACAACTCAGCTTTAACAAGAAAGACCAGATAAAATCATATTAATTGCGGGATCTCGTTAATCAAAGGAGATATCATAAGCTTGCCCTTCCACCGAAAGGGGAGAGTTTATGAATTCTTTTTATGTTTTTAAAAAGTACCGGGTTTCACTTTTCCGCAGTTTAATTTCACTTGTTTCATGTTTTGATGAGTTGGAATATCAGTTATTGATTTTTTTTATGAACTACTTAAATTACTCATTTTATTCTATTAATCTATTTAGAGGAATTTTAGGCGTTTTTTTATAATAAAAAAAAGAAAAAAAAATAGGTGAATTAAATATGTCGGCCGAAAAGTTAACTGAGATAATAAGACTCAAAAGAATGCTAATAAAAATATTTATAAATTATTCATCAATAAAATTCAAATGACTTAAATTATATTACTGAAGAGGTTATAAACATTTACATCCATTAATTGATAATGTAAATTTTTTTTACATTACGAATAAGCTATGAACTATACCTGATACTGTGTCCATCGAGAGTGTAGCCTGGTCCATCCGGTTGACGGGAGGACCAAGAATGAAGCTTGGGACCGAAGGGAGGCTTCAAATGCGAAGCCCGGTATTCGGTGTTCTCCGCCTTAGGAACAGTCGTAATAAGCTCATCATGGTACTCAACAATCTTCATTGTTTCAAGATCAGCGACAATGGTTATCCCACTGATTGGCCTCACGTAGATGTTGGGGCTCCCATCCTGCAAAAAGCACTCCATTTTCACAGTCCTTGTGCTCTTGGTCTCCCCAAACCACCCAACGGAGAAGGTGGTGCAAGCCACCTGCGACACGTTGAAGCCCCTCTTCTTCAAGGACTCAAGAAAGGGACCGTACTTGGGAAGAAGCTCTAGGGCTTCGGTTTGTTCCTCCTCCGTTAAGGTGGGGAACCCGTTCCCTGTGTGGATTTTGTCCAAGACAACGTTTCGCGGGGAGAGAAGGTTGACGGTGAGCTCGTGGATTTGGCCATTGATGAGGGCGATGGAAAAGGCGTTGCGCGGCGTCCGGGCGCCGGAGGAGAGCCATTTGAGGACGGCGGCCTTGTCAGGATCGTCGAGGCCGACGTAGTGGAAGAAGACGCGGTTGGCTGGCTTGGGGTACTTTTTTAGGACTATGGTTTTGACGAGGGTGATTTCTTGCTGAGTTAAGGGGTCCAGTGGGTGTGTCAGTTGCAATGGGCCAACGGCTGCTTCTATTGTGTAGAAGTAGAGGAAGAATGGGAGTAGGGAGAAGAGCTGGAAGAGCTTCATGCTCATGCTGGTATGCTGCAAAGTTCTTGCCCTCACTTCTTCAGTCCTGCAATAATCAACTAACCCTACTACTCTCTTTATATAGAGATCAAAGTGATTGATTCTTTACACACAACCTTTCTGGGTTTTGTTTTATTCCTTCAACGTGTGGTTATAATTACTGTGTGTGAGAGAAAAATATATTTATTTTTGTGATTTTAGTTTTTTTATAATGGGATATTAATTATATATTTTTTATTTATATTAATGATGAATAATAAAATCTAAAAATAAATTAGTGATTATATAAGATTAATTTTATAAAGTTATTATTTCTTTTTATCTATTTATTATATTTTCTTATGACCTAGAAAATATATGAATAGAGAGTTTATGTTAATTTTTTTAATCAATCAAATTATATGTTCTTAACAATTATTTTTTTTATTTTTCAAAATTAGTCCTTAATTATAATTTTTTAAATAAATTATATGATTAAAGATAATTTTAGAAATTTAAACCCTGAAAATTTTTTAATTGCTTTTAACACTTTTTATAAAACATATACTTAAAGAAAAAATAACAAGAAATTTTTAAACCTTAAACCCCAAAATATTTTTTATAAAATGTATTGAAAGTAATTAAAAAATAGGATTTATATTTCTAAAATTATCTTTGATCAGATTTTCTAATTTAAAAAAGTTATAATTTTAAAATTTTTAAAGAAATAATAATTAAATAATTTGAAAAAACAAAAAAATAATTAATAAAAATATGACATATAATTTAATTAATTAAAAAATTAGCACTACCAAAATCCTCTTAATTATTAGTAACACCGTAAAAGCCGTCATTAATGTTTTGAACCTGATGAAATATTTGAGAGCGGGAGTCATTAATGTTTTGAACATGATGAAATATTTGAGAGCGGGAGAGCTCATGAAATGGTGAAAAGTTCTCTATTCAGCACAGTAACAATTAACAAAAAGGACAACATAAGTGGGTGAGAATAGGTTAGACTGGTCTACTGGGGTCTACGATCTTACCTACATAGACTTAAATTGGTCTATTTAATTAAAAGATTAGCCTCAGACTTTTTTAAAAGTCTATTAAATTAAATAGATCAGGCTTAAGCTTATTAAAAAGCCTATAAGCCTGATAAATCGGCCTATATATATATATTACTTATATTATTTTTTTGCATATAATTAATTTTTTTTAAAACTATCAGATTTTGATTACACATTAATGTTCTATAACTTTTATTCCTATAATCAAGTAAGATTTTAATTATAATTGGTGTGAGTCTTGTGCCATTTTATATTTTTCATCATTTTTATTGGGTTTCCTATTTCTGTTAACGTTTCATTTTCCTCTAACTTTACTATTACGTGCCTATTTCAGAACAAAGAATATTAAAAATTTAATGTAAAAAAGGCTATCAAGTCCGACTAAATTTTTAAAGAAGTCAAGTCGAGTCAAAATAAAAGTCTTTGATAAATTATAAGTAATGTTGACGCTTCCAAAATTTATGGTAAACTAAACTTTCAAAACCTAGCATCACCTGTTCCCATCCTTAAACATAAGTCACATCAGTGAAAAGATACTTCTGGCTCGAATAGCTAGGTAGAGAAAACGTGCAGTTTAGGAAAATAATAAAATATTGAGTGATGCTAAAGAAAAGCAGAAAAGATCTTTTTACTGTAGCAACACTTGATTTAAGTGACGGATATTTGAATTTGAGGTGTGAACGGATTTGAAGTTGACACCATATTCTTATCTTTGTCATTGGATACTAATTTAACAAAGTTTGAACTCATACTTTGACTTTCCTTTTTTATTTTTTTCATAGATAACTACAAACTGTTGTGTTAATTTTAGTTTATTTTATTTTTAATAATTTATACATAAAATTATCCATATACTATAAGTAAAGGAAGTTTAAAATTTTATTAATTGTTGGATCAAAATTCTAATTTAATAATAATCATTAATTTTACTAACAATTTTTTTGTAAAAAAATGCTTGACCATTTTATAATTATTAGATTTTTTATTAATTTGTGAATAATAATTGATTTGATTCAATGCAAAAAGAATTGTAAAAAAATGTTTAAACATTTTAAAATCATTAGATTTGTTTTATTAATTTTTCAACAGTGCTTGAACGTTTTAGAATCATTGTATTTTTTTTCTATCTATCTATTTATCTATATGTAAATGAGGCTTCCATAATTGTAAGATGTTAGATTGGAATTTCATCATATCTGAATAAATGAAAGATTAAATTGACCAAATTCATATTTTTTTTAAAATAATTATTCTATTATTCATAAAAAGTATATCACAATATATATTTATAATTATCTATATGTAATTAAATGATATTTTAAATCATTTTATAAAAAAATAATCAAATTTACAGTAATTTATAAATAACTATTAAATTTTAAATCATATGAGACGATAATTCACCAACGTCTTTCAGAACAAAAAAAATGCACAATAAATTTGTTTTTTACTAACGTCTTTACCTAATCAGATTTAATGAATTTAATTATATTAAATTTGTATTTAATTAATGATATTAAAAATAATAATGAATATGATTTTATAATTAAAAATATATTTTATAAATATGTAATTAAATTATTTTAAAATGATTTTATAACAAATGTAATTAATTCTCAACTTATAATTTATAAATAACGATTAAATTTTAAATCCTATGAGACGCTAATTTACCAACGTCTTTCAAAACAAAAAAGAAATGCAGAATAAATTTTTGTTTACTAACGTCTTTGCCTAATCAGATTTAATGAATTTTATTATATTAATTTTTTTTAATTAATGATATTAAAAATGATAATGAATTTATTTTATTATTAAAAATATATTTTATTAGTATGTAGCTAAATTATTTTAAAATGATTTTATAACAAATGTAATTAATTCTAAAATAATTTATAACTATACATTAATAATTAAAAAAATTTAAATCATATATGAGACGTTAATACACTAATGTAGTATTGATTTAAAAATTTTAAATTTTATTAAAAAATTACTGAATTGGTTTATTAGGAGTTGATTTTATTACATCTGTTATAAAATCATTATAAAATAATTGAATTACATATTTCTACAATATATTTTTAATTATGATATCAAATTCATTATTATTTTTAATATCATTAAATTCATTAAATCTGATTAGGCTAAAACGTTAGTAAAAAACAAATTACTGAATTGGCATCGAAATTTAATAAAAATGATTTTGGAAAAGACATAAATAGGTGAATTAAAAAAGGAATTTGAACAATTATAAGTTAATAGAAATTATATACTTTTTAAGATTCTATTATATTTTAATCATTATCTTATAAAAATAAAGAAAACTAACAATAACTTTGACGTTATTTTTTCACGGCAACTTTAATTTGATGACTATAATGACCGTAGTTTAGGCAAAAAAGTTGATGAGCAATTTATTAGACCTATGAAAGGTTAGAAATTGGCCAGGAACGAGTACTAAAAAAACTCATCTCCTTTATTTCGCATCCTTTTTCTTTTCTTTGATCTTCTGTATTTTTCATTCTTTAAAAAAAACGTCCTCTAAGATAAATGAACCTTATTAATTAATTTATTCAAGTTTTTTTATATATATATTCACACCGGTTTTCATTTTCTTATTAATAGGAATTAATATATCCTAACACTCAAATAATAATTGTAATCATAAACAACTCAAATAATTACTTACTGCTTGAACTTTATAAATACCCCAAACAAGCTATCAATAGAATTTAGTTTCTAACAGATTTTCAATACACCCGTGATAGTTTTTTATTCTTTTGACAGAACATCCGGGTTAGTAAATAATGAGTACTTCAAACAGCTAGCAAGATACAATAGTTACTTTCAATAATGGTCAATAAGAACTACTTACAACAATGATCAAGAAACAATAGCTCCAACTAATGAGACATCAAATTTACTCAGAAGAAGATTAAGGTATGGTGTATATAGCAATTTTCAATGCACCTTGAAACTACAATTATAAAATGAGTAAAGTATCAAATTAGTTCGTCACTTTTGGAGATGCTGTCAATTTGGTTCCTGAGATTTAAAAAATATTAAAATGATCATTGACATTACATTCCGATTGTCACGTTAGTCTCTGTCATTAGTAATCTCTTAACACCGTTAATAAATGTGTGATGTGGCACGTTAACATGCCACCTGAACGCATACGTGAAATTTCTATATCAGTTTCTTCTACTTGTCACGTTAAAATGACATAATTTAGGTGATCATCTTTTTCCCCAAAATGTTAAAACCTTAACGACTACTTTAACATTCATGCTTTCATTCTATTTTTCCTCCTACTCATACTCTTATCCAATTCTTATTCTTCTCCTATTCATCTTTCTCCATCTTTGTAGTTCTTCTTCTATTATTTTGTGGTCTACCATGTCTGCTAATTCAAGCACAAAGGGGAATGTCACGTCAAACCGTCTTTGCTATTGTCGTAGAAGAGTTACCATTCAAACAGGAAGGACGACAAGGAATAATGGGAGACTCTTTTATGCTTGTCCATTACCACAAGTAAGTAATGTTAATGGTGTTTTTTGTGCAAGATTGAACATGGGTATTTTGTTCTTTTCGTGGGTTGATGAAGACATTGATGTTGGTGCAACTGAAATAGGTAGAATAGAACCAATACCAGACTTTGGTCTAAGGTTGAGACGGAAGATTCTGCAAAGAGAAGTTAGGGTTTTAACATTTTGGAGAAAAAGATTATCACCTAAATTATGTCATTTTAGTCTCTTTAATGTTAATTTAGTCCCTCCTTACGTGGTAAGTAGAAGAAATTGATGTGGAAGTTCCACGTGTGCGTTCAAGTGACATTTAACGTGTCAAATCACACATTTACTAACGGTGTTAAGAGACTATTAACGACAGAAACTAACGTGGCAAACGGAATATAAAGTTGAAGATCATTTTGACATTTTTTAAATCTCAAGGACCAAATTGACAACCCCTCCAAAAGTGAGGGCCTAATTTGGTACTTTACTCATTATGAAATATAACCTTTATTTTTTATACTTCCTTCTTTTAGTATGTAATTAATCACAAGAAAAAGAACCATACGAAAAGAATCGAAAAAGAGCTTTTATAAGTTGAAAATGAATGAAGAATCATACAAATGAATGAAGAGTCATACAAATGATTTGAACTTTGAATCGTCAAAAGGAACTTTAAAAATCAAGATGGTTCCAAATGTATATATAATAATCAATGTCGTTTTCGATTTTAAACTATATAATAAGAATTAGATTTTATTTTAACTTTGAAATCCCTCAATTTATTCTCATCAAAAGCATGACATATATTGTTGTTAAATACTTTTTTTAAAAAAATGAAATTACTTAAAAAATGAAATTTCAAAATTAAATATCAAATTAATTATCTCAATATATTTCAACAATTTGTTTTATTCATTAATTTCATGTAACATCATAACATGTTTGATTGTTAATTATTTTTTAATTTAAAATTAGCTTTTTCGAATCACACACAAAAAAAATCTTAATATCTCCTCCAAATTCAAATATTAATACGAAATATACTTTTTTCCTTAATATCTACAAACAAATTCGACACACGGTCAATTGTATTTATTGTTGTTATTGAAAAACAACTAAGTAAATGAAAAACAGGTAATGTAAATTTATTTAAAAAATAAATATTTATAAATAAATTAGAAAAGGAAATATGATTTTTTTAAAAATGTAACTTTTTTGGGCACATAAATAAAAAAAATTAATGTCTACCGATGAATAAATCATGTAAATTGTTCATTAAATTAAAAATAGAGAAATGAACAAAAGAAAACAATAATATTATTAATGTATTATTTTTTGTGAATTTAAAGATAAATATATTTTCATTTGAATAATATTAATTATTATTTAATTAAGTATAATTTTATTTATGCTATTAAATATTTTAAAATTTTAATTTATTTATGCACATATATTTTAAAAAATATATTAAATATAATAAAAAAGTTTGTATAATTTAAAGAAACCCTTGCGTCATAAAATCTAGTAAAATTGAAAATAAACTTATTTTCCACATTATGGATGTTAAGATTTTTACATTGTTAAGCAATTAAGAATCACCTTAAATGTTGTTAAAAAAAATCATCTTAAATGTAACTTACAATAGATAGATTATTAATCTTAAATTTAATATATTTGTATATTAATTGTTTGAATAATATATATTTTTATAAATTTTAGGATTAAACACGTTTTTGTTCCTAAAAATTAAAATATAGCAATTTTTATTATTAAACCCTTATAAACTTGTAGAGAACTTTTAGTCCTTCTTTTCTCAACACAATCAATCTTCATTGTTAACAATAAACCATCAATTTGTAAAAACTAGAAAGTTAGTTGAAAGTTGGAATGTTACATTCGACAAAACTAACTGAAAAGCTAGCTAGTAGCTAAAAGCTGAAAGCTGGTAACCGAAAGTTAACTTATTAGATTATAAATGTTCGATAAAATTAGCTATTGAAGTAGCTGAAAGGAATAAAATAACAGAAAAATAATAAAATTAATATTTATTTAAGAAATGTAATTAGGAAATTAAATAAATATATTGAAGATAAAACGGAAGAAAATATAAAAAACTAGAAGTTAACATTTTAAAACACTATTAGAAAATACACTTTCAACATCGGTTATTTAGAACATTCTACATCGGTTCTAAAACCGATGTTGAAAGTGTCAATGTTGAATGTATCAATGTTAACATCGATTAAACTGATGTTAACATATATATGACAACATTGGTTCTGTAAATACCCGATGTTAAACACAATGAACAACAATAAAAAAAAAGTGTACGCATGATGAACGTTGACATCGATTTTGCAGTAAAACCGATGTTAATATGTTATATTAACATCGGTTTCCTAGAAAAACCGATGTTAATGTAATATATTAGCATCGGTTTCTTACGATAACCGATGTTAATATATTCCATTAACATCGGTTTTTCTAGAAAAACGATGTCAACGTTGATGATGCATACACTTATTTGGTGTAGTTCTTTGTGTATAACATTGGTTATGTGTAGATAATCGATGTTAATATACAAATGTTCACATCGGTTATTTATAAATAACCGATGTTAATATACAGGCGTTGACATCAGTTATCTACAGATGACCGATGTTAAAATACAAACGCTGACATCGGTTATACACAAATAACCGATATTAATATACAAACGTTAACATCGGTTTTCTATTACAACTGATGTTAAGGTTCATGTCGACATTGGTTTTTGTAAATAACCGATGTTGTTTATCATATTAACATCGGTTTTTGTTAATAACCGATGTTGTTTTCAAGTTTTTTTTTATATATACTTTATGTTTTTACAGTAAATTCAAAATTGTACCTGTTAAATGCAATTTCAAGCCCAATTCACAGCAAATAAATATTTTATTATGCTTTCAAGCGGTTTTAATGATAATAAACATCAAATAATTTATTTATCATAAAGAACAATCATCAAATGAATTCAATGTTCACATTACATAGAAAATGTCAAAAATGTTAAACCAAAGTAAACTAAAGCTAAAGATAATGTCCCTAAATCCTAGGCCTGATCTCTAACTCGAAGATAAAATTGTGCCCACTGGATCCGCAATGCCTTTAATCTCTCTGGCTCCAATGGTTTAGGATCGTTAAAATACTGCATGATGAAATAAATCATAATAAGTTAATAATGTAATACAAATTATAAATAAATCGATTTTGTTTGAAATAAACTTACCGCTTCACAATTATTCTTAAAAGTTCCTAAAATGATGGTGGACATCCAGTGCATCACATAGTAGCCGCACTCAGTACTTCCTTTTTGTCTATTACACTAAATACATAATGAAATTTGGATATTAATTAAACAACTAGTGTACAGACACATAAAGAAATATATATAAGTGGAAGTTTTATGTAAATGACGTACCTTGACGACAATCCACCTAGCAGAAGCCTTTGATTTAGGCTGTGGAGCATCATCAAGACCTTTTAAAGCACTGTTCCAGATGAGTAACAATTAAAAACTGGTGTTGTACATTGAGGTATTACAATGCAAATGTATTGAAAAGAACACTAACCTATTAATAATCCCCTTAAGGTAGTTGTCTGGCCTGTTATGCAATGAACAAAACCAGACAACTAGGTGTTCCTTGGGCAGGATGACCACCATCTGCCAGTGTCCGCTGCAGTGGAACCTAAAATGGGTTAGTACATTAGTAAACATTAATTAAATTTAGTTATTTTGTGACTTACCCATTTAGGTAGGCTCCAAGATAGACATTGCATTGTGAACTCTGCATCCAACTCTTTATGTAACTTTCAGACTCAAACTGCGATTGCCCAGACCTCTGAATGGACTGTGGCTTGAGGAATCCATAGATATCAGAATTCCCCACTCACATACATGTTTCAGTGAGATGCCTGTTTATGTTAAGTCAAAGTTAAATATTTATGAATTGAAAGCAATAACTTAGGTAATTAAAAGTAATATAAAATAACTTACAGAATCCACAACTGTAACACTGATATGCTGAGACATTGACCACCGTGTGCGATTTCGGAGAGGTCTTCGTGCTTTATGAAGAGGGGGAAATCTGGATTAAAGACCCCGGACACGGTGGCATCCCATCTAACCTAATAAGGCCTCAAGAAAAGCTCTGGGATGACCAATGTCATCAAATAAAGCAAATCATCGACCTCCGAATCAGGCTTTGGAAGTGGTTTTGCCGGAGACACAGCTACCTATTCATGAAACAAAGTTAAATAACCTAATTTGAGGCACGCTTAATGAATTAATTTAAAAATAAGAAACATATAGTAAGGACAATAAGTACCTGCTGTGATAAAGACTTGACCAGATGTGTCGGCCAAGCAAGGAAGGTGTGAAGTGCCTGCCCCACTAAGGAAACATCATCAGTAGGTACAAGAACTGGAGCCTCTACATCTGTAACCTCCTCCACACTCACCTTTACTTGGCCAGGCAACAAAGGAGTGTTATGAATAACAATGGATCCCTTATAAACTCTCCCCATGACAACCAGGCGGGCAGGATCTGCTTCTATGTACAAGCCGCACTTGTCAAAGTCACCCGTCTCAGGATCGTTTCCTGAGGGATCAACGCAACTCCCCTTTGTGCTCACTTGAGGACCGGAGGGACCAACCAAAGGGTCAGGAGGCACTACAAGTCCCTGAGATTGCATCTGCGACTGAAGCTGGGACTGCATGTGGCTGAAGGATGCCATGACCTGCCGCGTCACTTTCTCTGTGATGGACTCCTCTAGCTGGTCCCTGATTTGCTGGGTCAGCTGCTGCAATTCATCAGGAGGCAGAGAGGAAGCACTGCGGGACGTCCGTGGAGCCGATCCAAAGTATTGCTTGATGGTGACACCGGCTCCAGCAGCACGGACACGTCTAGGGTGCTCTGGACGTCCAATAGTAGCGGCGATAACATCTTGACGTCCATGGGGGACGAAGGATCCCTGTGTGGCCTGCTCCTCAAAGGAATCTTGCACAGAAAACACACAGTGGTACATGACATTCACAAAATATTGAAATATAATTGTAATGGTTAGTTGAAAATGACTTACAATCTTCTCAGCGATTTCCTTTGCGGCCTCAGTCGTCATCTCCCCTGTTTTCTTCGTGCGGGCCATCTTCCACTTCACGTGGCGTCTGACCGGGGATGGAGGGTCGATGACGCCATCAACGCTTCCTGACTGTGCAGCTTCCTCCAGCTTCTTCTTCGTCTTCTCATCCAGGAGCTTCTGCTCCAAATAATCATAACCCCCACGAGACAAAATGTGGGGGGCAGTATTCTGATTCTGGATGGCATGTGCCTTCTTGAAAAATAACTTAAATGTTTGAAATTGGTAGAATGAAGTATAACAACATCATGTTTTTTGAAAAACAACTTAAATGGCAAGGAACATATCTCCCAAGAAGGGTCTTTGCGAGTCTGGCAAAACTGGGCCCACTTTTCCTTGCTTATGTCGTATTTCTCACAGACAGTGTCCTCAACACCGTCCTGATCGGCTGCAAGGGCCCATTTCCTCGTGAGGTCTGATTTAAACTACCTCCATCTCTCCCCGACGGTCTGTAGTAACTTCCTTTTCGTCCTACTGTTAGAAGCCTCTGGGATATCAAATTCCGCCTGACAACATCAAATAAAGTTTATTCATTACAATAATGTACTTTTTGGCTATTAATGAAACAAAATCAAATAAGAAAAGAAAAATACCTGAATATCCTCCCAAATCAGGTCCTTCTGAGCAGTAGGGACCTCCTTCCAGTTCTCGTAGGTGACGTCCACCTTATCACGCGCCACAATCCCCAAATATGTTCTTAATTTCTTCCTGTGGGGACTGTCGGCCTTCCCGGTAGCAGGATCAACATGCACCACTGGTCTCTCAGCACCAGGTGGTCTAGTGGACAACGATCGTAGACGTGAGGCTTTGCGTGTCCGCTTCATGGCAGACGGCGAAGCCGATGCGTTCGAAGGAGGAGGAGGAGGAGTGGAGGCAGGTGGAGAACCCATGATCTTTTATACAATAACATACAACAACATATAAAATAGGATTAATCAAAAGAGAATTAGTCATAAGTTTTTTTTTGGAAGGCAAAAGTATAATATTATTAATAAAACATAATAATACCAGAGGTACTGAGGACATCAAATACAAGACACCCAAGGTGCCACCTTCCAAAAACAAAAAACCCAACAAAACCCCAGCGCAGAAGGAGACAAGACAAATTAACCAAATGACTCCGAAAGATTGGTAGACCAATGGTTAAATAAAGTATTGAAACCTTTCTCACTAGCTTTTAACCAAGACCAAGCAAGAAATAAAGCATCATCCATGACTTTGGGAGGGTCAAAAGGGGTGCCCTGAAAGTGATTTAGTTGTGCTTTTTAATTGTGATTTGGGGCAACCATGTTATAAAAAGTCTATTACATGTAATCAACAATCAATGTATGCTTGATGGAATATAAATACTATATCTTCAGAAATACACATGTACATGGCATCCTTAGGACTACACTGTAATTTACAAAACAAAAGTTGAAAGGAAAGATATTGAGCTGGTAGACGAGGAAGAAGCACAGATTGGTGCTGATCGTTCTAGTGCAACCTCTAATAAATCTGAGATTTATAAGGAGGAAGCACGAAATGTAGCACAGAAGCATAAACCAAAGAGGGTGGAGAGTGTCAATGCTGATGCAGAAGCCTTTAGTGATCAATGGAAAATTCAGATTGCTTTATGCATTCTGATGCTGAAGTACTAGAACATACGAAGAAAAGAGATACAGGCCATCAAAGTGTGTCATTGGAGAATAAGACAGGAGATTCAACTGTGTTGATTATAGGAGATTCGGCTAAAGTTGTGATAAAACAAGACATGAAGGGAAGAAAGCATAAATATGGGTTTAACAACAATAAACATGAGAAGACAGAGAAGAAAAGGGTGGTGGATGATGAAACTGACGACAAACATGAGTTGTATGAAGTCCTAAGGATACCATCTAAAACAAAATACTGATGCCTCAATCAGAGAAAAATGTAGCTGTCACTTACTTGCTTTGGTGACCTCTGTCTCTGCAGAAAATTACATTAGACGATGTTAATCAATTCTCCTTCATCATGATCATTTCGATTAGCATGAACATCGTTAGCTTCTTCTTCTCCGACAACGTTAGGAGTGATTTGAGCGGTCAAAGGACTAACATAGGTGTCCATGTATGAATCATCATCTTCTACATTAACACCAATTGTTTTGCCCTGCAAAACCATGCACCACCTTTCATCACAAGGGTTTTGCACGTAAAATACTTGTCTAGCTTGTTCTGCCATGATGAAAGGGTCATTGTGGTAACCAAGTTTCTTTAGGTCTACCAACGTAAATCCTATATCATCGGTGCGCACACCAGTGTTGCTGTCAACCCATTTACATTTGAAAACACATACCGTAAATTTCACATAGTTAAGCTCCCAAATTTCATCAATGAACCCAAAGTAAGGGATGAAAGCTACACAGGGATTGGCGTCATTGACACTTGCAAAGTGTTGAGATTCAACCCTTAGGGTGACCCTGCTGTTCTGCATTGTACTTTTGTCATCTTGTGCTTTTGTGTAAAATGAATACCTGTTTATGTCGTATCCTTGCCAGGTTATAACATTTCTTTTAGGTCCATCTGCTAGCTTTCTTAATGTTTCTGAAGCATTCTCATCTTCAAAGATTGTATCTTTAAATTAATCACAGAAAGTCTTGTTATGCTTTTTCAACACCCAATTCTTTGACATTTTCTGATTATTCTGTTTGACTAAAGTTTCATGCTTAACTATGTATGGCAAAACTTCATTACTGTTGTTCAAGACATACAAGTGAGCTTGTAACAAATCTTCTACACTTGGAGTGATCACATGCAGTCCTCTTGAACCCTTACCACCCACTCTGTCATCATGCCGAGACTCAGGAAGCCCAACAGGTTTAGCCTTCTCTAAGTATTCTGAACAAAATTCAATGGCTTCTTCTACAATGTACCTCTCAACAATAGATGCTTTTGGACGATATATATTCTTTGTATACCCTTTTAAGATCTTCATGCATCGCTTAATCGGGTACATCCACCATAGATAAATAGGACCACAACATTTGATTTCTCTGACCAGATGCACAATCAAGTGAATCATGATGTCAAAAAAAGCAGGGGGAAAATACATCTCCAACTGGCACAATATAATTGCGGCCTCATTTTCCATCTCATCAAACTTGACTGGATCAATGACTTTGCTACATATAGCATGGAAGAAAAAGCACAGGCGAGTTATCGCTAACCTGACTTTGTTTGGCAAGATGTCTCGTATAGCCACGGCTAACAATTGTTGCATGAGCACGTGACAATCGTGAGACTTTAACCCTACAAGCTTAAGCTCCTTCAACTGCACAAGGCTCTTAATATTTGAAGAGTATCCTTGTGGAACCTTCACCCGACGAAGACACTGACAAAAACTTATCTTCTCCTTCTTGGACAAAGTATGGCAGGATGAGGCAAGTAAATTTTCTTCCCATCAGACCTTGGATGCAACTGTGATCGTATACCCATATCAGCTAGATCTTGACGGGTATTCAAGCCATCCTTCGTCTTGCCTTGAATGTTAAGGAGCGTCCCAATCACACTGTCACAAACATTTTTCTCCACATGCATAACATCAGTACAATGTCTAACGTCAAGATCACACCAGTACGGAAGATAAAAGAAAATGGACCTCTTCTTCCATATGCAGCTCTGACTTTTATCCTTCTTTTGGGTCTTCCCAAATACAGTATTCAAGTGTTGAACCCGCTGATATACCTGCTCACCAGTCAACGGTATCGGCACAATATCATGCTCTTGACTTCCATTAAAAGCTTTTTTCAGTCATCTGTAAGGATGATTGAGTGTTAGAAAGCGGTGATGCCTACTGTAGACAGTTTTTCTCCTATGTTTAAGTTGTATGTAACTTGTATTTTCTTCACAGATGGGGCATGCATGATGACCCTTAACACTGTAACCGCTGAGATTCCCATATGCTGGAAAGTCATTAATGGTACAAAAAAGCATTGCACGCATTTCAAAGGTCTCCTTGCGAAATGCATCAAACACTACAACCCCCTCGTCCCACAACTTTCTCAGATCTTCAACCAACGGACTTAGATAAACATCAATATCATTTCCTGGCTGTCTTGGGCCCGATATCATCATAAACAACATCATGTATTTTCACTTCATGCACAACCAAGGAGACAAATTGTAAATTACTAGTAGAACTGGCCATGAACTGTGTTGAGTGCTTAAGGTGCCATATGGATTCATTCCATCACTGGCTAGTCCAACTCTAAGATTTCTTGGCTCTTTCCCGAAATCTGGATACAAACCATCAATCTTCTTCCACCGCAAGCAATCAGCCGGATGACAGACCATTACATCAGAAATCCTTCCATTTGCATGCCATGTAAGGTCTTTTGTGTCATCCTCATTAGAAAAAAGACGCTTAAACCTTGGAATGATTGGAAGATACCACAAAACCTTCGCTGGGGGGCCCTTGTTCGAGTTTTCATCAGAACTGCTTTCTTCTTCATTCTTCACTTTGTACCGTGAAGTCCCACAGATAGGGCATTTGGACATTTCTTGGAATTCATGCCTGTACAGTATGCAATCATTGGGGCAAGCATGAATCTTCTGATACTCCATACCCATTGGACACAATATATTTTTCGTCTTATTGTAACTTTTAGGCAACGTGTTGTCCTCTGGAAGCAGATTGTGCACTACCTCAAGCAGTGAGGTGAAACTTTTGTCACTCCACCCATACCTGGCCTTCACATTAACCAGACTTAACACATCAGACTTGCACCCTGCATACAAAGGCTTCTTAGAATCACTCTGCAATCCTTCATACACAGGGGTGTGTGCTTGCTGGAAAGACTCTTGTCCAAGGTCACAAATCATGTCCTCTAACCGATCTCCCATTTCTACATCAAACGTTTCAGATTGGGACCCACTCTGCATGTCTATGACTTCACTATGCCATATCCACGTCGTGTAATTCTTCTTAATCCCATCACACAATAGATGGTCTCGTATGTCATCGAGTAATTGTCGTCTTCCATTCAAACAGTTGATGCAAGGACAATAATATTTTCCTTCTTCATTTGGTCGACCTCTTTCTGAAGCAAATTGCAAGAACTGTTCGACGCCATCCTCATATTCTTGGCTCATGCGACTTTTATTCATCCAACTTCGATCCATCTAAGCAATTCCATGCATGAAAATCTCACTTTTTTATTTATAGGTGTGGTCTTATCCCATTTAGGAAAACTGTCTTTTATGTTAGCTTCAAACGTCAGGGTTACCATTATTTACAAAAATTTGACTAAATTTCGACAGTATTTCGCATTGGTCTCTAAGTACACGACATGACATCGGTGAAATGAATTTCCCGATAATCAAGTATGCACTCAGAGAACAATATGAAATGCATTGAATCGAAATTTAATCAAATTAATGAAAATAATAATAACCTTCACGAACGAATCTAACATAAAAATACCAGTCTCCCCAAACTGTCCAAACGGACAAATCAAGACTAAATACAATGACTAATGCAAACTGTCCGCAAGAGTCATTGCATTCAGTCTCAAACGGGAATCTAAGGTTCACTCAACATGAACAACAGTTGTTTATATAGCAAATTACATTGATCACATACAAGAACATACAAAAGGTAAAATTCAATTACAGACAAATATAGACATCAGCAGTTGATTATGTAACTAATTTAAAATGTTGGGTTTGAAGGGTGCTTATGATTTATTATTGTAGTTGGGTATATGTGTGTGTGTGGGTGTGTCTGTGGTTCCTTCAGGTTTGACACTGCACAAACTCTTGTGTCAAGGTTCCTTCAGGTTTCTTCTTTTTTCGAGGACGAGGGTGAGAGCCCCGTTGAGTCTGATGAAACAAAAGTCCAAACTTGGAGCAGCCAACACTACAGGAACGAAGCTGTGGTTGTTGTTGCTGCTCCACGGTTGCAAAAGTATTCTAGTTTTGATGACCAGAGTGGGGAGAAGCCTCTGCTTTTGCCCATTCAAAGCTTGAAATCTCGCTCATCTGAAGAAGATATTGATGTTCAATCTCTGAACATGTCAATGAGTTCTAAAAGATTTTCAAGCTATTCAAATAGAAAAGCAGAAGTTGAAGTTGTTGATGTTGATGTTGATGTTGATGTTCAATATCTAAATAGGTCAACAACCTTCAAAAGGTTTTCAAGCAATTCAAATAGAAATGCAGAAGTTGAAGCTGATGGTGTTGATACAAATGTTTAATCTCTAAATAGGTCAACAATTTCTCAAGGATTTTCAAGCAATTCCAATAGAAAAACTGAAGTTATAATGTTGTCTTCAAACACTTATGTTATAATGTTGTCTTTAAACACAGAGGATTCAGTGAGGAAGAAAGGCTTCTACAAGTCTTGTCCTCCACCACCGCCACCAACAATGTTTCAGAAATCAGTGTTCATGAAGCCAAGGTTCGATGGTTCATCCAACGAAGCACCTTCCTTCAATAAGGAGTTGAAGAGAAGCTTCACAAGTGAGAGAACCACACCAGTGGGAAAGAAAAGTCATGAAGAAAATAAATCCATGCAAGGCACATTGTTTAGAAGTAACAAGTTCATGGGGCATGCAAGTGTGCGTCTTATGTCACAGCCAGCTGAGAAAGAAAGCCTTCTTGTGGAATCTGACGATGATGATGATGACGATGACACAGAAACCAAGGACCAAGACATTGAAGGAGGAAGAACCGTTGCTCAGAACAATGACAGGGGAAAGGGTCCACCTGTTATTGGTGGAGAAAGTTCAAAAACAGATGGTGATGAAGGACCAGATGTGGATAAGAAGGCTAATGAGTTCATTGCTAAGTTTATAGAGCAACCAAGGCTTCAGAGAATCGAGTCAATCAAGAGGAGTGCAAGAAACTCTTCAAGGTAATAATATTGAAGATGGATACATATCATATCCTTCTATTTACTACATTAGTTAAATGGAATGTAATTAAATTGACGTGTATGTTTATTTCCACAGCTTAAGGTTGTAATTGGATTGTTGTCCTCTTCCCCTCCCCATGAATATCTATCGTATAGATAGATTAACTGATTTTACCTGTGCTTTGCTCTAACTTCAAATTTTTTTGTGTATTTTCAACTTTCTGTTGTGTGTGTGTGTGTGTATGTGGGTGTGTGTGTGTGTGAACAGTACAACCTGCATTTCAAAGATAGCTTTAGGGGGGGACTATTCATAGATACTCATTAGATGTTAGATAAGTTAGTCAAACAAATACAACAATTTATCTACCAAACAATGGTATTGGGCTTACAAATTCATTATTTGTTACAGCAATATATCAAACAATTCTAAAAGTATACCTGTAATGCATACAAACAATTTGACAGTAGTTTTCGAATAAAACATATAAATACCTGAGTTTAAGGCTTCAGCACAATTCACTTTCCAGCAATGACCGCAAGACCAGTTTTAATTAATTTCGAAACAACAATGACCTCTGGCTTCTCAACAATGCCTATCACCATAGGATAATTTCAAAGTCAACAGAAGCACAATAAATCTTATCATAATAATAATAGGAAGAATTTTGTAATGACTTATTACAAAAAGAAAATTATCTGAAGCCGATATAATGTTTACGAACATGCTAAAATGGTAGGAAATAACAAATTATTCTGTATTATATGTTCCTCTAACTCTGGCCCGGTTGTATCATTACCAAAAATTTAGAAAATTACATTCTTCTTTTAATATCTTCTAATGGGCAATAAGGTGCTGGAACCTTTATGTCTTCTAGACAAGGTAAGAGTTTTAAAAAAAATCCCATTCCCTCTTAGGAAGGTAACCACAACACTCAGTTGAGGGCAGTGTCAGTAAGTCATTTTGATTTGGAACAAAAATGATTTCTACTGCAAGTAGAAACCAGTAGTGATCTGTTTCTGTTTAATCACTACAAAATATTAAATCCTTTTGATTTATGAGTTTCTCAAACTTGTTTATTCACTTCATGCAGAACTAGGAAACTGCTGTGGAGCAACCGAGTGAGTTCTAATGTTATATACTCCTTACAGCACATGCATAGTGACACATCAACATTAGCTGTTGGCGGAATAGATGGTATCTTAAGATTGCTAAATCAGAACGATGGCAGTGTTGTTTCGAGTTGTGTTATAGGAGATAAATTGTTTTCACTAGATCCTCTGTTTTTGAATAATAAATTGTAACCTTTTTGGATTCTTTTTTGACAACATCGTTTTCACTCTAATTCAAATTTTTGAGGATAGGACACAGAGTAACATTTTTGTAGTAAAAGTGAAAACAAAAAATCCTCACTTGCTCACAACAAACAGTCCTTTATTTGTCTTGCATTCTGCATTCATACAAATATTTATGAAAAGAAAGACAATTGTTCAATGCATACCTTGGAATGTATTTGCATCAATTATTAGAAAATTTATTAGCATATATTCAATGTATATTTTGGAGTGCAGAGTGGGATCCTTGGGGTGTTCCAGATGATTACAGATGTGAGGTGATTGAGAATGATGCACCAGTTCCCAAGCATGTTCCTCTCCCTATAGAATTTGACAAGACGCTAGAGGCACTTTGATAGAACCAGCAGGGCTACTGGCTTCGAGGGCCTGCTCCCCCAAGAAGAAGAAGAAGGAGAAGAACTAAGAAGGAGAGGAATTCTGTGTTTTTCATTGATTTCCCACTTGCTTAATTACATGGCTATTTATTATGATTCCTTACTAACAGAATTTGTCTCTTTGTGATTATAGGAATATTACAAAATGCCCAAATCTGTTAGGGATGTCCCCTGATAATAGACAACTTTTATTCCTAGCAAGATCATGATCCTAGCACAACCAATCTTCTATACAAAATCCCTGAGGTATGCTAGTTTCGTAATCTTTCTTTTGGGCTTCACCATTTGCACCCCTGCTTGCACCTCTGGTTCTGCTTCTTTGTTTCTATTTTTCTGTTGCTGTGTATGCTTCCCTATCACACTTTCAATCAGGGAATCATATCCCTGCTGCCAGCTCTAGTGAATCACCATCAAGTGAATGGATCTAATGTCTTCTTCCTATCCAGGTTCTTCTAAATTTACTGTCTATTGTTTATAAATGTTGTAATTATGAATTAAACCGTAGAATTAAAATGTAATCTTGTTTCTCCCATATTTCTTTATATGATTGATTACATTTATCATAATTATCTTGTAGGAGAATTCTGGCGCGAGGAAGAGAAATTTGTCTTTCTAATATCCTAGAATAAAAATTTGTCCATATCATGCCACTTCACCCCTAATCACTCTCCACCGCAGTTAAATTTTCAAACCCCCCAACCCCGATTTGGATTTGGCATACACTCCTATAGTCCTATCACACTTGACTCGAACTCTGGGTTTTTGGTTCAATTTAGTCCTAGACAAGCATTTTTTCATTTCCCCAAATGCATCAGTTTTTATTGAATTCATTCAAGGACAAGCATTTCGTTAGAAGACAATCCCAAAACAAAAAATGGGTTCTTGTCCTTTTGTTTACTGCAATTACTAATTGGATTCTATATTGAGATTTGTTCAACAAGCATCCACTAACTGGGGGGAGGGGGAGCATGAACAAAAGGTACCACATAATCCGATTGTAGGTAAACAAGGGGTGCAGTGGGAGCTATGTAGACATGCAAATGGAAAAAGTTAGTCTGAGCCCAAGGGGTGCAGTGGAGGAGCAGAAAGAAGAAGTTATCGAGGTGGCAGAAATGGATCAGAAGCAAAAAGACTTGGTGGTCTTGTCTGGTGCCAAATGGCCAGCCATTAGAAGGCTCATCTCAAAGCATAAGGTGGATATTTTTTGTATTCAAGAAACTAAGAAAAAGAGCTTTAATAAAGGTATATGTCAGTCCATATGGGGGGATTCATCTGCCTCCTGGGACAATGTACCTTCAGTTCAGGCTGCTGGTGGGTTGTTATGTTTATGGAATAATTCTGTTTATGAGGTGGAAAGGAGGGAGAAAGGTAGAAACTTTCTAATGCTTGAAGGTAGGTGGGTCAATAATAAGCAGAGAATGTTTCTTGTTAATGTTTATGCCCCTTGTGACCTTGCTGGGAAGAGAGTTCTTTGGGATGAATTGAAGCAACTGAGGGCCTCTAATCCTCCTAGTGTCTGGTGTTTTCTGGGGGATTTTAACAGTATTAGAAGCCAAGAGGAAAGAATTAGTTCCTCTCAAAGAACTGCTGATCTCTCGGGTATCTCAGACTTCAATCAATGGATATCCGAGATGGAGCTCCAAGAGATTAAGTGTGCTGGTAGCAGTTTTACTTGGATTAGGCCCAATGGAAGTGTCAAGAGCAGGCTTGACAGATTCCTGGTTTCAGACCAGTGGTTGTCTATTTGGCCTGATAGTTGTCAACATGTCCTCCCAAGGGACTTTTCTGATCATTACCCAATCATTTTGCAAACTAAGATGGTGGACTGGTGTCCTAAGCCTTTTCGGGTAGTTGATTGGTGCCTTCATCATAAAGGGTATCAAAGATTGGTGAGGGAGGCTTGGAGTAGTGCTGAGCAGGGGGGCTGGGGGGGATTTGTGCTCAAAAACAACCTGAGGTACTTAAAAGATGTCATAAAGCAGTGGAGTAAAGATTATGGGTTCATTAGTGCCAAGGGGATTTAGAAAATTCAGCAGAAGCTAAATGAAGTGGAAGATCTAGCCTCTAATAGAAGTCTATCTGAGGATGAGATTAAGGCTAAGAGAGCCTTACAGCAAGATCTGTGGGAGGCCTCAAATGCCTATGAATCTCTTTTGAGGCAGAAATCTAGAGCAAAGTGGTTAAAAGAAGGTGACTGCAATTCAGCTTATTTCCACAAAGTCATAAATTTAAGAAGAAATTATAATGGTCTACAAGGAATTCTCATTGATGGTGTGTGGGTTCAGAACCCCAATGTAGTCAAGAATGAAGCTGTGAATTTTTTCCTCAAGAGATTCACTGAACAACACTATTTCAGACCTACCCTTGATGGAGTTCAATTCCCCTCAATTAATTAGAGGCAGAGGGAGGACTTGATTGCTCCTTTCTCAAATCATGAGATCAAGGAAGCTGTGTGGAGCTGTGGTGGGGACAAATGTCCTGGGCCTGATGGTTTTAATTTCAATTTTATTAAAGAATTTTAGGGAGTGGTGAAACCTGACTTTAGAAGATTTGTGGATGAGTTCCATGTGCATGGCAGCTTCCCTAGAGGCAGTAATGCTTCCTTTCTGGCTCTAATTCCCAAAGTAAAACACACTCAGTCCTTTGATGATTACAGACCAATCTCCTTGATTGGTTGTATGTACAAGGTGATAGCCAAGTTTTTAGCAAATAGATTGAGGCATGTTATATTTGTCCTTATTGATGAGAGACAAACAACTTTCATCAAAGACAGACATATCCTTCATGGCATATTATTTCTCAATGAGGTGATTGAGGAAGCTTGTAGAAGCAAGAAGCCAGTTATGGTCTTCAAGGTGGACTTTGAAAAGGCCTATGACTCAGTCTCATGGTCTTTCTTGGATTATATGCTGCAAAGAATGGGCTTCTGTCCCAAATGGAGAAAATGGATTTTTGTTTGCCTCAACTCAGCAACCATATCAATTCTTGTTAATGGCAGTCCTACAAAGGAGTTTGCTCCTACTAGAGGTTTGAGGCAAGGGAATCCTTTAGCCCCTCTGCTTTTTAACATAGTTGGAGAAGGCATCACAGGATTGATGAGGGAAGCAGTTTAGAAAAACTTGTATAGAAGTTACATGGTTGGATAGAAAAAAGAACCCACTAATATTTTGCAGTATGCAGATGACACAGTTTTTGTGGGAGAGGCTGCTTGGGAGAATGTTTTTGTTTTGAAGGCTCTGCTTAGAGGCTTTGAATTGGCCTCAGGTCTGAAGATTAATTATGCTAAAAGCCAGTTTTGGATTATAGGAGGTATGGTTAATTGGGCCAATGAAGCAGCCCAAATCCTAAATTGTAGGCAATTGGAAACTCCTTTCTATTATCTGGGTATCCCTATTGGGGCTAAACCCTCAAGCAGGTTGGTGTGGGAGCCTTTGATCAAAAAATGTGAATCTAAATTATCCAAGTGGGCAAAGAAAAATATATCCATGGCAGGGAAGGTCACTCTGATAAATTCTATCCTCAATGCTTTACCAATTTACCTCTTATCCTTCTTCAAGATTCCTCAAAAGGTAGCTCATAGATTGGTAGCATTGCAAAGGAATTTTTTATGGGGGGGGGGGGGGGGGGGGAGATAAGGATTACAAGAAAATTCCGTGGGTAAAATGGGAGGTTATTTTCCTTCCTAAGGCTGAAGGGGGTCTGGGGATTAAAGAAATATCTAAATTCAATGTAGCTTTGCTGGGCAAATGGATATGGGCCTTAGCTTCTGATCAGCAACATTTATGGGCTAGAATCATTAACTCCAAATATGGAGGTTGGACAGAGTTCCAGTTTGGATGAGACAAAAGGGGATTTTCCTACTGGTGGAGGGACCTGAGGAAGCTTTATCATCAGAAATGTGGCTATCCAAGAAATATGGCTATGTCTTCACTTGGAGGCTCCTCAAGGACAGGCTCCCCACTAAGGGTAATCTCATAAGAAGAAATGTGGCTATCCAAGAGGCTGTTTGTCCTCTCTGTGGTCAAGTGCAGGAGGAAGTGGGTCATCTCCTCTTTAATTGTAAAAGGACAATAGGCCTGTGGTGGAAATCCACGAGATGGATTCAGGCTGTAGGACCTCTTCCAGCTTCCCCAGCAAGCCATTTTGCCCAATTTTGTGATGGGTTTGGTGCAGAAATAAATCATAGCAGATGGTGTGGGTGGTGGGTTGCTCTAACTAGTGCTATATGGCAGCATAGGAACCTCCTGATCTTTCAAGGAAATCCTTTTGATTCCTCTAAAGTCATGGAAGAGGCTATGTTTCTAGTTTAGTCTTGGCTAAAAGTTAGAGAGAAAGGCTTCAACACTAGTTTTAACCACTGGTCTTCCAACATATCGGACTCCTTTGGTTAATCTATGTGGGGTTGCCTTTCCTGTTGGGTTAGTTTGGGTTTTCTTTTGGAGGGCAACACCAGAGGTGCTTTGTATTTCCTTTCGTTCAGTACCCCTTGTATTGCTTACATTATCTTAATAATATATTATATTTTCTGCCTTAAAAAAAACTCTACAAGCAAAATATCCTACTTTGTATTTAATAAGCAATCAACAAACCTTTCTATTTCTATTTTTTACACGTTTAAAACTCAAACATATAAAATATAAAATATATAACAAACTAACAAAGATAAAGACAAAAAAAAGGAAATATAAACTCACCTCACTTTTTCACTAGAAGGAACAGATTGTACGAAGGCTAAAGGATTCAATCTTACTTCTGACGCTGATAGAGGTTAAGATATTCCAGTGGTTGTAACCTATGAACAAAGAAGCTATCAGTAAAGCAATAAATAATTATACCCATTTGAGTTCAGTTTAATTTTTTATGACAATATTGAACGCAGCTGCAAGTAAAAATGTTATTATCATCACAAATAAATATCAATCAAATTTGGTAACTAACTTAAGCAATTTGGTCTTCAAGTTGGTGTGTATTAGGCAACCAAATTGACTGGTTCAGAACTTTATTTTTCAATATTAAGGATAAATTTACCTAAATATTAATTTCTCAAACTAAATTGAAAATTTTAAAAGTTAATGATTAAATTCATTTTTGTAATATGAAAAGGATGTAAATTGATTAATAGAACTAGTATCAAAGCCACCAAATTGATGCAGTGCAACTTCTAGAACAGCACAACAATCTTATAACCTTGACAAATTTTTGCAGCTTCCTTGACAAGTAAAGACAGGCCAAACATCACCATAGATGCTTTGCATTGTGACTCAACTTGAGGAAACCAACCAAATGATGAAAATGGTTCCGGTTTTGATTACTACATGCATTCCAAGCATCATCATAGCTTAAACCACCACACTCTTTATCAGACAAGGCACCACACTGGACAGGAGAATGGGACCCCATTTTGAAATCCCTCCAGCATGTCTCATAGCACTTGTAAGCAACTATAATGACTTAGTATCGTCTTAGTCTAATTTAAATCTCCAAATTCACAGTAACATGAACGGGTAACAAAACCTATTGTTTGGAAAAATAATCATATTGCCTAGTCTCAGCTTAGTTAAATATCAATCATATTAGTTAGTCTAACTAAGGTTTCGAAACATCACAGCAGAGACAAACCATTGAACAATGGATTTTCATCATTAACATACAATAGAGACATACCTTCGATGGCTTCCCTAGGAGTCTTAAAGCCAAGCACAATGGACTTCCAAAATCGAGTCCCACCCTTTCCGAGACTCTTTCCTTTCCTAGTTTTCTTCGACCTGCGAAAGTGAGCAAATGTTAAAACGAGGAACGCCTAATGTTAAAATGAAAGGACGTACCTCAAACGATAAGTGGCAGACACGAACTCCACAAAGACGAACTCCACAATGTGGTTGCAGTCACGGAAGCGCAACCCAGTTTGCGACAAAGATGAACTTAGGCAGAAGGAGAAAGAAGAAGAATGCCCTGGGAGTACCCTTTCCGGGACTCTTTCCTTTCCTAGTTTTCTTCGACCTGTGAAAGTGAGCAAATGTTAAAACGAGGAACGCCTAATGTTAAAACGAAAGGACGTACCTCAATCGATAAGTGGCAGAGACGAACTCCACAAAGACGAACTCCACAATGTGGTTGCAGTCACGGAAGCGCAGGCCAGTTTGCGACAAAGACGAACTCAGGCAGAAGGAGAAAGAAGAAGAACGATAGGGTTCAAGCGCACGGGTTGTGCAATTTTATATTTTTAATATATAATGATAACAACATCGGTTTTTTAAAAATAACCGATGTTAACATCAACTACGAAACATCGGTTTTCTTAAAACCGATGTTAACATCAACTCGATAACATCGGTTTTGGAAAAACCGATGTTAACAACGAGATACTAACATCGGTTTTTCTAAAACCGATGTTAACTACTCCATAGTAACATCGGTTATTAAAATAACCGATGTTAATATCGAGTAGTTAACATCGGTTTCGGAAAAACCGATGTTAACTAAGTCTACTTATTTACAAAAATGTCACCGCGGTTTTGTGAATAACTGATGTTAACCGTCTGATGTTATATCTAAAAATTGTAGTAGTGAAAAATGTTACTTCAAGTATCATTTTAAAAAATGATAGAAACTACTAAAAAAACTTGTTTACAAATAGTCAAACAACCTTTTTAGCTAGTAAAAAAAAGTCAAAAGCTAGCTTAAATGCATTGCCCAACATAGAGTATGTTCGACAAAACTTGCTGGAAGTTGAAAAAACTAACTGAAAACTGGAAAGGTAGCTGGTATAGTTAAAAGCTGAAAAACTAACTTTTTAAATTATAAATGTTTAATAAAACTAGGTGTATGAAGTAGTTGAAAAATGAAAAATGATAGAAAAATAATAAAATTATGATTATTTTAAAAAGGTGATAAGAAAATTAAATAAATGTATTGTTGATAAAAATAGAACAAAATATAAAAAGTTGGAAGTTAATTGGAACAAAATATAAAAATGGAACAAACTTTTGAGCTAGTAGAACAAGTTAGAAGTTAGTTAAAATATCTTGTAAAACATAGTCATAGTCGAAAGTTAGCTAGTAGCTAAAAGTTGAAAAACTAACTTATCAAATTATAAGTGTTTAGTAAAATTAGTTGTTAAAATAGTTAAAAAGTGTAAAATGACAGAAAAATAATAAATTATTATTTATTTAAAAAGCGTAATTAGGAAATTTCATAAATATATTAAAGATAAAAATTGAAAAAAAAATATAGAAAACTAAAAGTTGTATGCTAGTATTTTTAAAAACTACTAAAAAGAATTATTTATCAAACAATCAAATAAATTTTTGAACTAGTAATATGAAAATTAAAGACAGTAGTAAGAGGTTCACTTTTTTATGGCTATATTTTGAGAGACCAAAATAATATTTAAGTTTAATTTTTAATTATGATTACACACTGAATAAAAGAGAGGGTTAAATTTACCATTTTTCCAATTTTTCAACATAAAGAGGATTCATCCCATCTTATCATGAGTGTTTTATATATATATAAAAAACTAATGTTTTTTTAAACCATTTTATGTCTGTATTATTATAGCGGTAGAAAAGGTACTATACTACAAAATGTGTTGACATTAAACTACTTATTTAATTATAGTGATAGTCTAAAATGATGGGTTAACAGAGAATCAAAAGTGACCAATAAAACATGAAAAATATTTCACTTTGAAATTTAAAATGCGAAAAATAAGCTTGAAAGATATTAAATAAATATATTTATTTATAAAAAATGAAAATAAAAATATTGAAACCATACTATTAAAATATAAATAAATATAAACTAACAATTAATAATCATCTTAAATGTTTATAGCAACTAGATTTTATAAATAAATATATACTAATATTTTAATATATAAATATAGTCATGTCCCATTAATCAATTAAAAAGTACCGCTCCTCTACACAACAACCTGCCTTCTTTGTATCCAACCAAAATCATCATCTTTTAATTTTATCTAAAACACAAGCATCATCTTTTTATATATTTAAAACTCAAATTCGATATTATTGATTAACCTGAAATAATTTTATATTAATTATCTCATACACTCAGTAGTTACAAAAGCCACTCTCTAACAATGAAAGTTAGAGATAGTTATATGTTGTGTTTGGTTTAGTGTTGTACTTTGAGAAATCATATTAATAAAAAAGAAACAGAAAAAGTCGGCCTCAAGGAGTTGCTTCAAGGTGAATGGGAAAATTTAATCCATCTGAGTTAAATGTGCTGTGCAATCAAACATTTTTTTTTTATAAAAAGTAAAATTTAGGAGGAGTGGATAATCCTTTGTTCCATGACAATAAATGATTCCAAGTTCAAAAAATACTTATATTTATCTTATCTCACTTTTTATAGATGATCCTTTGGATCTTTCCTAAATAAAAAAAATAAAATAAAAACTCAAACTTATTACTAATTAGATACAAAATCTTGTCTTGTCTCACTCGACCAACCTTGGAGTTAAACCAAATACATCATTAGTATGTATTTGGATGAGTATTTACAAAATTAATTTTGAATGCAATTGATTTTACAAAATTAATTCTCATTAAAATGGATTTCAAAATGAATTGATTTATGTTTGGATATTTTTATTCTAAAACTTAATCAGTAGTAAAATTTATTAATTTTTTTTTATCTAAAACAAAAAATATCTGAAATTGCTCAAGCCAAAATTAATTTTCTACCCAAAATCAATTCTTTAATACGTAAACATTTAGCTAAACTTATATTAGCTGGTATTTCAACGAGATTGTGGAAGCCTTGACGTAAAACTAAACATGTGGTTAGCCTTCCATTTTTAAAAGTCAATATGATTTTTTTTATTCTATAAATTTATCTATATATTATTATATTATATTTTAATCATAAAATAGTAAATGTACTAACGTTTGTAATAAAGAACTTTTATATTATCACTATCCAATAAAAAATTGACATATAAAATAAAATTTATTAATTTTTATCATAATTATCTTAAAAGTCATATAATTTATGATTAATTAATAATATAAAACTTTTTTTTCAGTCTCAAAGTTTAGACATTCAACTTTCTTTAATGCATTGTTTTGGATAGTCATCCTAGTTAGTGTGGTACTACATCTTGATCGAATATTCTGTGGACACCAAAATAATTAAATGATATACTAAAAAATATATCTTTGTGTATGAAAAATTATTTACAATCATTTAAAAATTAAAAAATGAATTGGAATGTCACCCCAGCTCCTACTTGTCTTGTCTCCTACTTGTGGTGTCAGCAATGGTCCTTTTAATTAAGGAGGGGTCCTAAAGATTATGTTTCGTTTTTGTAATAGCCAACGTGATGCTTGAAAAGTGTGTCATCGCAACTATGATTTGATTCAAAACCTCCTAATATTATTCACGCGCGGGTAAGGAACTAAGGATAAGGATGAAGACCTTGGTGGCAACAATAAAAGATCCTTCAATTTCAGTTTGAAATCTTTTGAAGAGTTATATTGATATTTAATTTGTCCTTATCTTTGTTTTTATGTTGGATATTATACTAGCAATTTGTACGGTCAAAACGAGAAAGATCACGAGGAATACAAAAGCCTATTGGAATTTGGACAAATAGACCTGTGTTTTTGTGTTTTTGGAGTTCTTAAAGTTCAACAGACGTAACATTTGTTTTCGTACGAGAATCTTATTCCATTCATAGGAGATATTCATTTATCCTTCATAAAAACATTGTTTAAGAGTTTAAAATAGATTTTTTTTATTAAAAAGTGTCATTAATACATTTTTGCTATGATTTTTTTTTTGAGGGATTTTGCTATGATTATTAATGTATTCTTTGTTGGAAGCGCTCACGATCACGTTCCGCGCCCACCTTTACGTTCCAAGTCTTTTATTTTATTATTTTGAAATATTTAGTTATTTTCAATCTGGTCCATTTTTCATCATATTTAACTCATATCTTTGCAAATATATTTGCAACCACCTTCACTAACAAATCACGTACTCATCCTTTATTTCAGTTCAGACTCTCTCTAAATAGGATGCGGTGCTCTGAGTTTTGTATCACTAAACCCACTTCTCTATTCAGAAAAAAAAAATACACCATCTATTCAGAGTGAGTAAGGGTCTGGAAGAACAAAACTGTCTTTCAAGTTCGTGTGTGCGCCGTTTCGCGTTCAATTTGCAATAGCTGGAGGTACGCTCGTAATATTTTTAATTTCCGCTGTTTGATCTGAATATGCTGTTTAGATTGATTTGCATGTTTAGATCAGTATATGTATATTTTTACATTTGGTATCAGAGCCTATTTGTACCTTTGTCTTGCTTATTGGGTCATTCCTATACGGAGTTTATTTTCTGAGTATATGGATGTTATGTTTTAAGCCTCGTTAATTCAAAATAACATCAAAATTAGGAATGATATGAGTTTTCTAATTTTTCTATGATTTAAAATGTATTTTTGGGTGTCTAAATTGTATATAATGGTGTGGGTTTTTCGAAATTGAGGTAATAATTTTTATTTTTTTTATGACCCCGGCTGGAGGTTGAAGACGAAGTATTGCGGGTTTTGTTTACTGTCTTGGAATTGTTAATCTACATTATAAACTAACAATATTAAATAAAGTGTAACTTGATTCAGTGGTAGATGTGGTTTATATTACCTCTTTGTTGTGGGTTCAAATCTCAATGGAAGTTTTTTCTTCCTTGTTTTCGTTTTTAATTAATTAAAAGGAACGCGAAAACATTTTGGGCTTGTTTTGAACCCTTGCCTTGCAAGCATGAAATGACTCCCTTTGCAGCTAGGCTACTACAATTTAATTTTGTATTAGATGCAGTTCACTTATATTTATAACTTCTGAAGGATAAATCATTTATGCACAAATTGTTTAAAATTGTGTGTCTCTAAGTTATGCTGAACATGCAATATTATGTTAAATACTGGTATGCATTGGATTTGATCCTTTAAAGTTTATTACATGTTGAATGAATATACGTACAATGTTATTTTGAATTGGTATAAATGTAATTTTTATGATTCAATATTGAGCACATTTGCATTATTAAGTATGTTTATGCAAAGATTATTTTTGAATGTTAAGTGATTAATATAATTTTATTAAATTAGAGAATAGCCACAACATCTTTAATTGAGTAAAATTATATGCTAAATTTATAATCACATTAGAAATATTAATTGTGATTAATCATATGTAATGTGATGAAATCTACCCCCAAGAATTTTGTTATATTTGTATGATTAATTAGGATAAAATATTAAATTATATTTCTTAATTTATCCACAGGAATTAAGGAAAAGAACATGATTTAATAGTTTTATCATAAAGTTGCATGATGAATCTAATTGAGTAGGACTTTAGCCAACAGACAAGTTTTGTGTCACTAGATTCATATATTGAGACATGATTTACATTGGCAAAACATGGCATTTGTTTAGTCTCAAATTTTCTTAATGAGCATGTGTGTTTGTTTGCAGTTTCACAATCTATGAATATTTCTTGTGACCTTCCTATTTTGAAAGGTGATAATTATAAGGTTTGGAAGGAAAGAGTTCTCCTTCATTTGGGCTGGATGGATATTGACTATGCTATAAGGAAGGATGAGCCACCGGTTATTACTGAAACTAGCGAACCTGATGTTGTTGATCTTTATGAAAAGTGGGAGAGATCTAATCGTCTCTCCGTTATGTTCATAAAAACCAACATATCCACTAGTATCTGGGGTTCAGTTGACCAACATGATAAGGTCAGAGATCTGTTGAAAGCCATTGATGAACAGTTTACGACCTCTGAGAAGTCGCTTGCTAGCACACTCATTATGCAATTCTCTTCCATTAAGCTTACTGGAACGAGGGGTGTGCGTGAACATATCATGCGCTTAAGGGACATAGTGGCTCAATTGAAAACCCTGGAAGTTACCATGTCTGAATCCTTCCTGGTACATTTCATTTTGTGCACCCTACCTCAACAGTATACACCCTTCAAAATCTCCTACAACACACATAAGGATAAATGGTCTATTAATGAATTGATGACCATGTGTGTTCAAGAAGAGGAGAGATTGATGATGGAAGAGGGTGAGAAGGTAAATTTGACTACTTCTACTTCTGGAAAGGATAGGAAGAAGTCTGTAGGCATCAATAAAGGAAGGATTCCGACTCAACCAACAATTAAAAAGGAGTCAAAGTGTTTCTTCTGTAAAAAGAAAGGACACATGAAGAAGGACTGCCCCAAATTTAAAAGTTGGTTTGAGAAGAAAGGGTATGGAAAGCCTAAGGAAGCCAGTGGGAAGTGAGCAGTGCATCTACTCAGGGAGTAGAATGAGCTCGCATGTAGAGGCCATTGGAACGTGCGTCTTAGTTTTAAGTAGTGGCTTTAAATTACATTTGGAGAAAGTTTTTTATGTTCCTAGTTTCTGTAAAAACTTAATTTCTGTTTCTAAACTTGCACCTTTGGGATTTTATTTTAATTTTACAGACTTTGGTTTTAATTTACTAAATAAATCTGAAATTATTGGTTGTGGTCAATTGGTTTATGGTCTTTATTCGATTGAATTGAAAAATGACGCTACTTCTATGCACGTTTTTGTTGGGTTAAAACGATGTATTGTGAATGAAGAATCCTCTATGTTGTGGCACCGGAGATTAGGACATATCTCTATTGAGAGAATCAAGCAATTAGTAAATGAAGGAGTACTTAGTACTTTGGATTTCATTGATTTTGAGACTTGTGTAGATCGCATTAAGGGTAAGCAAACTAACAAGTCTAAAAAGGGTGCAAAGAGAAGTTCTAATTTATTAGAAATCATACATACAGACATATGTTGTCCAGACATGGATGCAAATAGTCTGGAATACTTCATAACCTTTATAGATGATTATTCACGATATATGTATCTCTACTTACTTCATTCTAAGAATGAAGCTTTAGATGCCTTTAAAGTTTTTAAGGCTGAAGTTGAGAAACAATGTGGAAAACAAATTAAGATCGTGAGATCAGATAGAGGTGGGGAGTACTATGGTAGATACACAGAGGATGGACAAGCACCAGGTTCATTTGCAAATTTTTTTCAAGAACATGGGATTGTTGCCCAATACACTATGTCTGGTTCTCCGGATCAGAATGGTGTGGCAGAACGAAGAAATCAAACCTTATTAGACGTGGTGAGAAGCATGAGGAGTAATGTAAAGCTTCCTCAATTTTTGTGGATTGATGCTCTTAAGACGGCTGCGTATATATTAAACCGAGTTCCAACCAAGGCTGTCTCAAAGACACCTTTTGAGTTATTCAAGGGTTGGAAACCAAGTTTGCGACATATACGCGTTTGGGGATGCCCGTCTGAAGTAAGAATTTATAATCCACAAGAGAAGAAACTAGACCCTAAGACTATTACTGGGTATTTCATTGGATATGCTGAAAGGTCTAAAGGGTATAGGTTCTATTGTCCATCCCACAACACTAGGATTGTGGAATCAAGGAATGCAAAGTTTCTTGAAAATAACTTGATTAGTGGGAGTGATCAATTTCATAACATTTCTTATTTCAGAACATTTCTTCTGAAAGGGATCACTATGAAGCTGAACCTTCTGGGACAAGTAATAGGTTGGTAGTCATTCTCACCCCTCAAGTTAAAATGGGTGTTAGACAACCAGTGATTGAAGTTCCACAAGCTGTTGAAAGTGATCATGTAGATCAAGTTGTTTGTGAGGAACAACATGATGATATTGAACAAACTGGTGAAGAACCAGTTGAACAAGTTTCTCAGCAAGATGACCAAACAACATTAAGAAGATCTACTAGAGTAAAAAAGACAGCAATTCCTAGTGATTATGGAGTGTACCTGCAAGAATCAGACTACAACATTGGAGCCAAGAATGATCCTGAGACGTTTTCACAAGCCATGAGTTCTAAGGAATCAAATTTGTGGTATAATGCTATGAGGGATGAGATGGATTCTATGGCATCTAACCAATTTTGGGATCTCGTTGAGTTTCCTGTTGGTGTAAAAGTCATGGGATGTAGATGGGTCTTCAAAACAAAGAAAGACTCAGAAGGCAACATTGAGAGACATAAGGCAAGACTTGTTGCTAAAGAATTCACTCAAAGAGAAGGAATCGATTACAGAGAGACCTTTTCCCCTGTATCTAAGAAAGACTCTCTTCGAGTAATTCTAGCATTAGTAGCTCATTTTGATCTTGAGTTGCATCAAATGGATGTGAAAACGACGTTCCTGAATGGTGATCTAGAAGAAGAGGTTTACATGAAACAACCTGAGGGATTCTTATCTAGTGTTGGTGAGCGCTTAGTCTACAAGCTTAATAAGTCCATCTATGGATTGAAACAAGCCTCCCGCCAGTGGTATTTAAAATTTCATGAAGTCATTTCTTCATTCAGCTTTGAAGAGAATGTCATGGATCACTGTATATACCAGAAGGTCAGTGGGAGTAAGATTTGTTTCCTTGTATTATACGTAGATGATATTTTACTTGCGACTAATGATAAGGGTATGCTATATGAGGTGAAACAATTTCTCTCAAAGAACTTTGATATGAAATATATGGGAGAGGCATCTTATGTCATAGGCATAAATATCCATAGAGAAAGATCTCGAGGCATTTTAGGCTTGTCTCAAGAAACCTATATCAACAAAGTTTTAGAGAGATTTAATATGAAAGATTGTTCACCAAGTGTAACTCCCATTGTGAAGGGTGACAAACTTGCTTTGAGTCAATGCCCCAAAAATGATTTTGAGCGGGAACACATGAAAAATATTCCATATGCTTCAGCAGTTGGAAGCCTTATGTATGCTCAGGTTTGCACTAGACCTAATATTGCATTCGCTGTTGGAGTCTTGGGAAGGTATCAAAGTAATCCAGGTATTGACCACTGGAAAGCTGCAAAGAAAGTGATGAGATATCTTCAAGGAACAAAAGATTACATGCTCATGTACAGACAAACAGATTGTCTGGAAGTGATTGGCTACTCTGACTCAGACTTTGCTGGTTGCGTTGATTCACAAAGATCAACATCTGGTTATATTTTTATGTTAGCCAGTGGAGCTGTGTCTTGGAGAAGTGCCAAACAAACCTTGTATGCTACTTCCACTATGGAGGCTGAGTTCGTTTCTTGTTTTGAGGCTACCTCGCATGGTGTATGGTTGAAGAGTTTCATGTCTAGCCTTAGAGTTGTGGACTCTATTTCTAGGCCATTAAAGTTGTATTGTGACAACTTTGTTGCGGTGTTTATGGCTAAAAACAACAAAAGTGGAAGTCGAAGTAAGCACATCGACATCAAGTACTTAGCCATAAGAGAATGTGTTAAAGAAAAGAAAGTGGTCATTGAACACGTTAACACTGAGTTGATGATAGTTGATCCTTTAACTAAAGGCATGCCACCAAAGAATTTTAAGGATCATGTAGTACGAATGGGACTTGGTTCCATGATGTAATTTCATTGTACGTACATTTGTTATTTTCAATGAAACTCTTATTCAGTTAGATATTTTCTCATATGGTTTTGTGCACATATTTATTTATTTCGAGAAAAATCATTCGGTTTAGATATGGAATAAACATATGGTTTATTCATTAAGTTGAGAGCTAGTGTTGAGAGACTTGATATATTGTGGTACATGGAAGATACTACTCATCATCAGAGGACCTATCACCATGACTCATATATTATGTTTCTTGTTACGGTTGATGTTGGGTTAAATGGACCAAGTGGGAGAATGTTGGAAGCGCTCACGTTCACGTTCCAAGTCTTTTATTTTATTTTATTTTATTATTTTGGAACATTTAGTTATTTTGAATCTGGTCCATTTTCCATCCATATTCAACCAATATCTTTGCAAATATATTTGCAACCACCTTCAGTAACAAATCATGTACCCATCTTTTATCTCACGTACTGATAACTTCCTATCTCACGTTCTGATAACAAGTTGAGCTCTGTGATGGACAGACTCTATAAATAGGATGGGGTGCTCTCAATTTTGTATCACCAAAATCATTCGGTTTAGATATAGAATAAACATATGGTTTATTCATTAAGTTGAGAGCTAGTGTTGAGAGACTTGATATATTGTGATACATGGAAGATACTACTCATCATCAGAGGACCTATCACCATGACTCATATATTATGTTTCTTGTTACGGTTGATGTTGGGTTAAATGGACCAAGTGGGAGAATGTTGGAAGCGCTCACGTTCACGTTCCAAGTCTTTTATTTTATTTTATTTTATTATTTTGGAACATTTAGTTATTTTGAATCTGGTCCATTTTCCATCCATATTCAACCAATATCTTTGCAAATATATTTGCAACCACCTTCAGTAACAAATCATGTACCCATCTTTTATCTCACGTACTGATAACTTCCCATCTCACGTTCTGATAACAAGTTGAGCTCTGTGATGGACAGACTCTATAAATAGGATGGGGTGCTCTCAATTTTGTATCACCAAAATCATTCGGTTTAGATATAGAATAAACATATGGTTTATTCATTAAGTTGAGAGCTAGTGTTGAGAGACTTGATATATTGTGATACATGGAAGATACTACTCATCATCAGAGGACCTATCACCATGACTCATATATTATGTTTCTTGTTACGGTTGATGTTGGGTTAAATGGACCAAGTGGGAGAATGTTGGAAGCGCTCACGTTCACGTTCCAAGTCTTTTATTTTATTTTATTTTATTATTTTGGAACATTTAGTTATTTTGAATCTGGTCCATTTTCCATCCATATTCAACCAATATCTTTGCAAATATATTTGCAACCACCTTCAGTAACAAATCATGTACCCATCTTTTATCTCACGTACTGATAACTTCCCATCTCACGTTCTGATAACAAGTTGAGCTCTGTGATGGACAGACTCTATAAATAGGATGGGGTGCTCTCAATTTTGTATCACCAAAATCATTCGGTTTAGATATAGAATAAACATATGGTTTATTCATTAAGTTGAGAGCTAGTGTTGAGAGACTTGATATATTGTGATACATGGAAGATACTACTCATCATCAGAGGACCTATCACCATGACTCATATATTATGTTTCTTGTTACGGTTGATGTTGGGTTAAATGGACCAAGTGGGAGAATGTTGGAAGCGCTCACGTTCACGTTCCAAGTCTTTTATTTTATTTTATTTTATTATTTTGGAACATTTAGTTATTTTGAATCTGGTCCATTTTTCATCCATATTCAATCAATATCTTTACAAATATATTTGCAACCACCTTCAGTAACAAATCACGTACCCATCCTTTATCTCACATACTGATAACTTCCTATCTCACGTTCTGATAACAAGTTGAGCTCTGTGATGGACAAACTCTATAAATAGGATGGGGTGCTCTCAATTTTGTATCACCAAACTCACTTCTCTATTCAGAAAAAAATACACCATCTATTCAGAGTGAGTAAGGGTCTGGAAGAACAAAACTGTCTTTCAGGTTCGTGTGTGCGCCGCTTCGCGTTTAATTTGCAATGGCTGGAGATACGCTCGTAATATTTTTAATTTCCGTTGTTTGATCTGAATATACTGTTTAAATTGATTTGCATGTTTAGATCAGTATATGTATATTTTTACATTCTTAATGTGAATTTCAATAATAAAAAAATTAAAAATCTTAATTAGTACTCTTTAGGCATTGGTTAACAAGACTTTTATTTTAATATACTGTTTATATATTGATTAAATTTATTTAATAAGATTGTGAGTAAGTTTCACCGTAAACGTAAATAAGACTACAGTAGTAATTTTATATTTTTTTTAATAATTTTAAGAAATAATGAAAAATACTAAATGTTAGAACACGTGTTAAAATTGTGTTACTAGTACCTCAAAATTTACATTTCTATGCCAAGTGACAAAGGAGTGCAATGGCCCATAGGTACTGTGAATATATTGGCCTAGGAGGATTCGACCCTCTTTAGTTTGTAGTTATCAATATTAGTCAATGTGTCATTGTGGATTTTAGCTTGGTGACTTTCTAATGGTCAGTTGGTCACCAGACTTTGTATGACAATAGACAAAACGAATCAATGGTTTGGATTACATAGTGGTAACTTATTATTGTTAAAATTAGTTATACTTGTGTTATTTGGATAATGAGACTTGGAAACTAGACAAATTAAAAGACAAGGAAAATTCATAATTTTAAATAATTTAATGTAACACAGTTTTACGTTATTATTCAATTACAAATTAATTATTTGAATTACTTTAAAATAATTATTTTAAAAATTAATAAATTTATCATATATAATAAATTATAATTGAATAATTAAATAAAAAAATTTATATTGTCACGGTCAATGACGTCAAACATTTTAAAATATTCACAATTGTCTTTTTATATATATATATATATATATATATATATATATATATATATGAGATTAAATTATATTGGTATAATTTTGACAACTATTATATTATTTAATAATTTTTAATATATAATTTTTTCTTAAAATTTATCGTTGTATTGAAAATTTCTTTCACATAGATTACATATGCAAAATTTCATATTAATCTAAAATCATTTGTTACTTGTTCATATAGATTAAAATTAACTTAATATAAACATTTTAAAATATACTAAAACATAGATCATTTGGTTATCTTATTGTTGTTCAATTTTAACAAATTTTAGCACAAGCCATCTTGGTAATATGTAAATATAATTCAACGGTTGATTCAATAAAAATTATATCTATATCAAGGTATAAAAATGGTGTAACGGTTATCAGAGTTATATCAGTGTAATTTAATCCCTTCTCATATATATTAAAAAAATTTATATTTAATTTCTTTTAATAAAAATTATAGTGTTTTAAACTATACATTAATATCTATATTTTAATAATTTTCAACAAAAATTTCTATATTAATTTAAACTATTTTTAAAGCTATTTATTAGTTTACTAAGTATTAATAATTTTAAGTCATTGAATAGAAAATTTTATTAGTTTTCAACAAAACTTTTATATTCTCATTTTGTATAGAAAATTTTATACAAATAACTTACATTGCAAATTTTTCTTGCTTGCGCATTTTTCTTGTAAGTTGTTTATGCAAATTCTTTTTCTTTTCTTTTTTATAAATTTTATGATTTTCTTACCAACTTTTTCTTCAAATTATGCTATGATTTTGGCAAAAAATATGATTAAATTTGTTGACAAATCCATTAGGTTGTTAAAATATTTTCTCTGCATTCTCCTACAAATTTTGTTTTGTATAAAATATCTTAATTTGTCTTGCAGGTTTTTTATATAAATTATTTAAAATAATTTCTCTATTTTTTTAATTTAGTAGCATACAAGGTTATAAAATTCATAAAAAAACTGAAGAGTGTTATTAATTGAGTAAAAAAAGATAAACAAATATCATAAGCATAAGTGCATAACTAATAAAAATAGTAATTAATATTTACTTAAAATCATCGAAATTTTAATAATTACTCTTAAGAAATAATATCGTAAAAAATATTAGATTTAATTTATATATTATAAAATTAATTATATTTGTCCCTTTAAAATTATTTTGTCAAGCTCTGCCACTAATCAATGTATAATCATTTTTTTTCAATTTTAAAATTGTCCCATACAAAAAATGATATTTTTAGTAAATTCCAAAGCCACAAGAAATTACCTGTCAAATTTAATTATAATAGATATTTAAATTTAGGCTAAATGATCATTTTAGTATGTTATCTCATTTATTTTGTTCAAAATGATCTTTTTATCTTTTAAAAAATTTACTTTAATCTTTATCTTGTTCATCAAAAGGTTCAAAATAATCTTTTATCTTTTAAAAAACCACTTTGCTACCTTATCTTATATAAAAGATTTAAAATAATTCTTCAATTATTTAAATATATTCAACAACTTTGTCTTTCCAATAACACTCAAGGTAAAGGACTATTTTGAATATACTTAAATAGTTAAAAGACCATTTTGAACCTTTTTAAATAAGATAAAAAAAAGAAGATCAAAATAATCATTTAACCTTAAATTAATTTATTCATAAAATGTATTATGTTCCTGTAATTATACTCATAATTATTAATTGTATACTTAGTTTAAAATAATTCTTATATAAAATTTTTATTATATTTTTTTGCATAAAATAGTTAATATTTATTTATTTTTATGTTACATAAAAAATATTTAATTTTTAAGAAAGTTAAAACAAAAAGACTTACATTACTCCGTACTTTCCACCTTACCCAAGGAGAGGAGGTATTTTAGTTCCCAATTTTTTTTCCTATTTTTTCAACAAATAATAAAAAGTTAATGTTTTTATATTATCTTTTTCTTTTCTATATTCATTAAATAAGGATTAGTATTTTTTTATAGTAAATAGACATTGAGACAAATAAAGCTAGAACATTATATCTTATTTTGAATGGACATATTTATATGTTATTTTTATTAAAAAATCAATTTTATTTTATGGATAAAAATATATTTTAAGGTGTTATAATTTTATTTTTTTTAATTAATTTTAAACTCTTGTATTCTTTATGTATAAATAAATTGTTCTTCAACATTTATTTCACTACAACTATTTTTCACTATTTAATCTTATATTATATCTTAAAATATTTTTAATCAAATTTAAAATAAAAAAAATATAGTTAAGTATATATTATACTTTGACTATATTATTTTTCAATATTTATCATTGTCAATTTTATGAAATATAGTGTTGAAGTAATAAATTAAATATTATAAATAATATAATGGTTAAAATAAATAGTGTAATATAAAAAAGATTTAGGAGGAATGAGTGAAAAAATATATAAATACTAAAACCCTGTTTTATTTAAAAATAGTAGTAAAGAAATTTCATAAATATTTTAAGCCTAAAAACAAAATAAAATATAAAAAGATAGATAAAATGTTCCTTCAAGTAACACTTAAAAAAAACTTATTTATTGAATAGTCAAATAATTTTTTTCAACTAATAAAAAAAATTAGTTGAAATACTTTGTCAAACATTGTCTAACATATTCACACAAAAAAATAAAAATGTCTAACATAAGTCATTAGATTAAAATGAAAAATCTAAATTAAAATATTTTTAAATCAAATTAAAACATTGTGTAATTATAAAATCTAATAAGAAAATCAAATCTCTAAAAGGTCTAAATTATCACATCTTAAATATATTTCAAATTAATCATCACACCATGAGTTGATGACTATCATGATTATGAGTGTTATCATTGTCACTACCACAGTCTCCGTGTTCTTTAACATGATTATCATTGTCGATGTTGACATGATATCCATCCTTCCTATGTATATATAGAAAAACATCTATTAATAGAGATTCTTGTTGGATTCTTAAATATGTGTGGGTAAATGTTTAATATCAATCCTTAGTTTGTATGTATAAAAAAATATCTATTAATAAAAATTGATCCCTTAAATAAATTTTAATATTTTATTTGAATTTTTTTTGAGCGGGAAATGAAAAATAATTTAGTAAAAAATGTTTTATCAGCAAGTGTCTCGTGTCCATAACACGACATTTGTTTTAAATAAATAGTAAAAAGTGTTTTTATCAGCAAGTGTCACGTGTATATAACACGACATTTGTTTTAAATAAATAGTAATAGTGAATAGAATAGAGTTGAGTTCATACCCACTGGTATGCCCTACACACAGGGACTGTTCTTCCCAACAAGCCGCGCAGTTGTTTCTAGCTCCAGACCAAAAAGCGTCGCACCTCGTACAGCCATCACTATCGCACCAACTAAGCTCCGACTCGTGCAGTACAGCACAGTTGCAAAGCACCTACTGTTTTTGCCACTTAAAATAGAGATATTTTTTTTTATTTATTTGTTAATGTTTTACTTTAATGCATTACACGAGTTTATAGATTCAGATCTAGTAGACAGCTCATTCTTTCTCCTTACTAGAGTGTATCAAAATAACTCAACTAATAAAATTTAGGTTATAATATTTTTGGGCATCCATAAATTATAAACACTCCACCAATCTCTTACTTTCTCTCTCTCTCTCTTGTATTCTCATATTGTATCACCAATAAAATAAATCTTTTTTCCCTTCCTTTTTGTTCCCTATATCTTTCAATGTATAGACACACAAGAAGTGTATCAAGAATCATTTTCTTAAAATCGAACCACATTCGTGGGACAATATTTAATATAGATTATCGTTATCATATTGAAGGGATATAACTTACTTGATTAAAGAGTACCCACACAAAATAAGTATTTTTTTAGATTATTTTAAACAGATCAAGAGAAATTAATAAATAAATAAATAAATAATAATTTTACTTATTTTTAATATAAAATATCCTAAATTGGCATCTGGTACTTTTTTTATTTGTTTATTTTCGTTTATTTTTTGTGATTCTCACCCAACTTTGAAATCCTCACTTTGTTGATAAGGTTATGTGTGGTAAGGTATTTTAGTGAGCTTTTAACTTTTTTATTAAATAAAAAACTTGTTTAACAATTCCATAAATATTTTTTTAGTAATTCTTTAGTAGTTTTTAGTATTTTTTTAAATGTTATTTGAAGTAATATTTTTTAAACATACCCTAAATGTATCTTAGTGTTGTAGGTGTTCGGATAGTAACATGAAAATTTGTACCCCTCTCATTTTAAAATCTAAAATAATATTGTATAATTTTAAGGAAAATAATTAAATATAATATTATTTTAATATAATATTATATAATATAATATTTTTTAAATCAAGTCAATGTATGTGTATAGTCAAATTATAATAAAATATTAAAAATAAAGTTAGTATCTAAATAATTGTAATTGTCCAAAATATATTTTTACGGTGTAATAATAAATATGCTTGATGAAATATTTTTTTGTCTTGAGTTAGAGATTACGGATGTCCTCCAACCATTGGGTCAAAAATTAACCCCACTTGTAATGTTCTATTGTCGTTTGCCCAAGAAAATAAATAAATTATTCTTCCACGTATAAACACAATATTACCTTTGATGTAATATATTATAAAAACATGTTACGGAGTTAATAGTCAGAATAATATTTTATTATTATAATATAAAATATTTTTTATAATTTTATTTTTTATTTTTTATTTTTTATTTTTTATGGTTATAACTTGTTGTTTTATAATTTTATGCACAACAATCGATTATTATTATGTTAATAATATATATTATCATAAATTTAAATAAATATTGTGTATGTTTGTTAGTTTAAATGTTTTACAAATTATCAATGACAAGTAAATATGCATGCATGTGTGTATATATGGTCTAAGCATTTGTTTTTTCAGGCGTAATATGATCGATCTAAGTACTTAATTATTGGTCTGTAATTAACAAGAGCTTGTAGTTGCAACAGAGCAAAAACGTGTAACTAGGACTTTGATGTTTCATTATCAATGAATATATCTTTTATCTGAGATTACAACAATCACTTATGTTTTCAACCTAGCTTTTGACTCTAATTAAATATCATATAAGACTTAAATCATCAATCTAAATCACTCCAGTCGATAACTTACTTACATTACTATATATTATTATTATTTAAGTTAAATTGTTTATTATTCACACTTTTTAATTTTCATAGTTTGAAAGTGATTTTTTAATTTCTATAGTTTATATTTTAATTCTTTTTTAATTCCTATAATTTAAAAGTGGTATTTTTAGTCTTTATAATTTATATTTTAATTATCTTTTAATCCCTATAATTTATAAGTGATCTTTTTAGTCCTTATAATTTTATATTTTAATTACATTTTAGTCTTTATTAAAAAAACATATAAAGATAATTAACTACAAATTAGTTAGAAATGATTAACTATTTTTTTATTAAAAATTATCTTACGATAAATTAGATACAAATTATTTGTTAATATTTTTGTAGTTAATTGTAATTGATAATATTATTCATATTTTGATGGGAATGGCTAAAAGGGAAATAAAATATAAAGTATAGAGACTAAAAAGATCACTTTCAAACTATAGGGATTAAAAGAGAATTAAAATACAAATTATAAGAACTAAAAACCACTTTTAAATTATAAGAACTAAAAAAAAATTAAATATAAATTATAGGGACAAAAAAAAATACTTTAAAACTATAAAGACTAAAAGGTACAAATGATGAAACTATAGGAACCAAATAAGTAATTAAACTTATTATTTATTATACTTTATAAGTGTAATTTTTTATTTAAATTTTTACATTTAGGCTACATGCTAACAAGTTTATTTAATATTAAACAAACTTCAACTTATTATATTACAAGCCATTTTGATACATACTTAAAAAAACAATCGTATAATAAAAAACTAAAGGACTTAGCTCGCTTGGTAAAGAAAACGCATAATTTATTGTAAACTTTATGATATATTTATCTTTGATTCTTATAAATAAATAAATCATAAAAAAATAAAGAGTGACTCCGTGCATGTGCATGGGTCAACTAGCAGATTTAGTGCGTAAAAAAATAAGAACTATAAGTTTAAATTTTATTAATTATCAAAATTGAAAGATAAATGCATTTTTTTTAAACTAGTCATGTGATTATTAATTAATTTTAAATTTTAACCATATGCGCGGGTAAATGATTCAGATTTATTACTAAACACTAACAAAAATTCTCACTAGATACATCACACCCACACAAATATGATCTTCTTGTAGACGTTAAAATTAACCCGCTCAATGGTTGAATTAAAAGTTCATTTAAAATCGATCAAGTTTATAAAATTTCATGCAAACATAAAACTAATTTTTATTTTATTATATTACTTTATTTTGATAAATAATATACTATTTTTATAATACCATCAATAACTATAGTTATTAAAATCAGACTAGACTCGTCGATTGAAATTGGGATCTGACCTACCAGCCGATACGTTCAAAGAGATCACAAAATCAACTTTTTTACAGATTGATATTAAACAAAAAAAAAAGGTATAAACCTGTCATAACCGGTGGTTAACGGAGTGAAGTGGTTGCCCCAAAAATTTTAAATTTACTCGCAACCTATTATCATACAACTCCTCTACACACTCTTGAGTTAGTCTTATATTTATTGGCCCAGTGTCTACGGTGTAAAAGTAAAACTTCTTTTACATGATGCAAAAGTTTTTTTACACCCTTTAATCTATTAGCTTTTAAATGGAAGATCCATATTTTTTATTATTTATTTAGATTTTCATTTTATTTTCTTTTTCTTTTTGAATTTTTCATTAACCTTTCTCTCTTACTCCAACTCCTGCAACTTTCATTAATGTGGTGATAACACCAAAGTCGTTGTTAACAACAACACCTCCCCTGCTTCCTAGCACACTACATTTTCATTCTCTGCCACCTCCAAAGAACCACTAACAATCACATCTTGAAGGAAAGTTACAGATTTGAAAAACGAATGAACCATTAGCAACACAACAACGATAACTTCATTGTTGCGACAATGATACCTCCACCTCTTCCAACCCTGCTACCTTCAAAGAATCACCAAAACAACATCTATTCAAATCTCAAAGAAAATCCTTGTTTGAAAAAAATAATCAGATTCGATAAATAAAAAATTACATCGTAACCTGAAACACAATCTTCAATTTCAATCTAGATCTTGTAACAATCCGCCATCGTTACATGAAATTAGGAGCTAACTCGGGCAGAAGACTTTATTTTAATTCATTTAAAACTCTTATATTAATTTGATTGTGAAAATACTTGTAAACTTTTCACATTTCAAGATCAAAAGCTAAAACACACGTTACTAAGATAAACACATAACGCACGCGCGCGCGTGTGTGTGCACGTACATATATACAACTGAATAAACCATGTGTCTTATGACACTCCATCATAACATAAATTGAAAAAACATCATAGCAACTCTATAAAGATAAGCTACCTAGATTTTGAATCGGTCAACACTATATATGATGCTAAAGGAAACAAAAGAGATAACATGTCTAGATACGAATATCCTTGAAATCTCCAAAGTCACAGGTGTTAGTGGTTATTCATAAGTTAGTTTGGTATTGAAAATTTGCAAGGAAATAGCACTGTGCCTCTAATTTATGATTCTTTTTGTAGAAATTGTATATATTTTCTTTATTGTGTGATTTTATAGGATAGAAACTCCAATTTTGTGACCTAATGTTGAATCCAACTCAATTTTAGGCCAAAGAAGAGAAGGTTAAAACTGCTGATGACTCGCTTAGCGAGGAAGATCCGCTCAGCGAGACTCATCCGCTTAGCGAGGCATCCAGCTTGCTAAGCGGATGGGAAACCCTAGAAGAGGATAAGTCAAAGATCTACACGCCCAGCGCGCAGCCAACCCACCCAGCGAAGACGTTGTTTCTTCTCACGCTCAACGTGCTCACTCTCGCTAAGCGAAAATCCACTAACTCTCGCTTAGCGAGACATGCTTGCTAAGCGAGCCTTCGGAAGCTGAAGAGTCTAGGAGCCTTTAAAACACTAAAGTTGGCAGAAATGAAAAAAAGACAACCGATGGAGAGCAGCAAATAGAGCTTGGCTTCGTGAAAATAGAGAGATTTAGGGTTTAGAGGCTGGAGAAGACATTCTCCATCATCTTCTTCCAATTTCTTTCACCAAAAATAGTTTCTTTCTTGTATTTTTGAAGCTTTGCTTGTAATGGAAGGCTAAGCCTCTTTGTTGGGGAGTTACTACTGAACCTCTTGATGTAATAATACTCTTACTATCTATTTAATGTTATTTCTATGTGTTTATTGCTTCTATCTATGTTTATTTTACATGCTTGTGGCTTGATCAACCATTTGTATGTGTAGTTAGGCTTTTTACTATTGGAAAATGCTTTAAAACCTTAGAACTTGATAAAGCAAGCTAGAAATTTGTATGTCTAGGAATGAAGTGTAGTGATCTAGTCCATTTTACACTGTAGGCTTAGTGCAACTCTTTTAGCACAAGTTTGTTGAGGAATCAAGAACAAAGGCTAAAGAGAGTTAGGCTCATTCATGTGAGGAATCATGGTTTGAGTAATTTCTCAGTGTAAGAACACTAGGATAACGTTAAATAGAGAAAACACATTTTATACAACAAGAGAAATTCAGTAGGAGACTTCCCAATGTTTTTAACTTGATAGTTGTCACTTTGTATAACTTTAAATATTCTGTTTTTGTTCAAATAGGTTTTAAGGTACATAACTCAACATTTGCTTTGTTTTAATCCTTATAAGTGTTTACATACTGAATATACATGGTCCAGGTGAAACAAATTCCCTGAGGATACGATACTTGATCTTACTGTTTTATATACTACTTGTGCGAATCAATACACTTGCCGAACACATCCAAACAAGTTTTTGGCGCCGTTGTTGGGGAATTTCTTTCCACTTAGATAGTATAATTCAGTTTGAAAACATTTATTCTTTATTCTTTGATTATTTCTTGTGAATAGATAGAATTCAATTTTATCTCTTGACTTGGTTAACTACTACTCTGTTTAGTTGCTTCTTGTATGCGAGGTAATTCTTCAGCAGGTGATTTAGCTCCATTTGATTTGGAGATTGAAGCTACTTGCAGGAGGAACAATGCAGAAAGAAGGAGGAAAGCGTTACAAGAGAGGACAATCCAAACAAGCACCGAGAGAACTCTTTCATCCGAATCATCTTCAGCATTTCCAACAGACTTGAGGGAATTTGAAGTTGCTGCGTCTGAAGCTCACATCATGGCAGACGACCAACCACAGCGGGTTACTCTTGAGGACTACTCCAGCTCTACCGTGCCACAATTTTTCACAAGCATTGTGCTTTCGGAAGTCCAAGCACATAATATTTCCTATCCACATTCCTTGATTCATCTGATTCAAGGAAATCTATTTCATGGTTTGCCCAATGAAGACCCTTATGCACACCTTGCAACTTACATAGAAATCTGCAATACAGTGAAGATCGCAGGGGTGCCGGAAGATGCAATAAGGTTGAGCTTGTTTTCATTCTCTTTAGTTGGTGAAGCTAAGATATGATTTCATTCTTTCAAGGGGAACAACTTGAAGACATGGGAGGAAGTAGTAGAGAAATTTCTGAAAAAGTACTTCCCTGAATCAAAGACAACTGAGGGTAAGGTAGCTATTTCATCATTCCATCAATTTCCAGATGAATCTTTGAGTGAAGCACTAGAAAGATTTCATGGTTTGCTGCGGAAGACACCTACTCATGGATTCACAGAGCCTATTCAGTTGAATATCTTTATTGATGGTTTGAGACCACAGTCCAAGCAATTGTTAGATGCTTCTACTGGAGGAAAAATTAAGTTGAAGACTTCAGAAGAAGCAATAGAGCTCATTGAGAATATGGCTGCTAGTGATCATGCTATCTTGCGTGATATAACTCATATACCTACCAAGAGAAGCCTGTTAAAACTCTCTTCACAAGATGCATTTTTGGCACAAAATAAGCTGTTAGCTAAGCAGCTGGAATCACTTACAGAGACACTCAGTAAATTGCCAACACAGTTACAAGCGACTCAGCCCTCTCATTTAGTTGTTATGCAGGTTGGAGGTTGTAGTACTTGTGGAAGAGCTCATGAATCCGGATGTTGTATACCCCAAGATGATTTTGCTAAAGAGGTAAATTACACGGGAAATCAAAATAGACAAGGATTTCATTCAGGCGGTTTTTCAGGTTACCAGCAAGGAGGGAATTTCAATCAAAATCAAGGGCAAGGATGAAGGTCACATCCAGGGAATCAGTTTAACAAAGATCAAGGAGGACCTTCCAATAGACCCCCTAGTCAAGGGCCTAATTTATATGAGAGGACCACCAAGCTGGAAGAAACTTTGGCTCAATTTATGCAGGCTTCAATGTCTACCATAAAAGCACTGAGTCAGCTATCAAGAACCTGGAAATCCAAGTACGGTAGCTAGCCAAGCAACTAGCTGAAAGTTCTTCTGGAGGTTTTGGAGCTAACACTGAGAAAAATCCCAAAGAAGAATGCAAGGCTTTTATGACTAGAAGCAAAAGGGAGACCATTGTGGAGAATGAAGGAAGGATTAATGAAGAGGAGGAGTTAGGAGCTGAAAAAGAAAAAGAAAAAGACAAAGATCAGATGGAAGAGAGAAAAATAAAAGAAAATGAGGAAGAAAAAAAATGCAAAAAAGAGAGGTAGTGAGGAAGAGAAAAAGACCAAGAGTGACTTGGCAAGAGAGAAGAAGAATGAGGTTGTCCCAAGTTTAGGAAAGGAAGCACCATATCCTTTGGTGTCGTCTAAGAAGGACAAGGAACGACACTTTTCTCGTTTCCTTGATATCAACAAGAAATTGAAGATCACTATTCCATTCGGAGAAGCCTTGCAACAGATGCCACTCTACTCCAAGTTTCTCAAAGATCTGCTGACCAAGAAGGGCAAATACATCCACAGTGACAACATTGTGGTGGAAGGAAATTGCAGTGTTGTCATTCAGAGGATCCTTCCACCAAAATATAAGGATCTAGGGAGTGTTACCATCCCTTGCTCAATTGGTGCTATGTCAGTTGGAAAGGCACTTATTGATTTAGGGGCTAGCATAAATTTAATGCCCCTATTCATGCGTAGAAGGATAAGAGAGTTGGAAATCCTGCCAACTAGAATGACATTGCAGCTAGCGGATCGCTTAGTCACAAGGCCATATGGTGTAGTAGAAGATGTATTGGTCAAAGTGCGTCAATTCACTTTCCCTGTAGATTTTGTGATTATGGACATTGAAGAGGACGCTGAAATTCCACTGATTCTAGGTCGTCCGTTCATGTTAACAGCAAATTGTGTGGTTGATATGGGAAAGGGTATCCTTGAGATGAGTGTAGATGATCAGAAGGTTACTTTCAATTTGTTTGAAGCAATGAAGTACCCAAGTGACCACAAGGTCTGTTTTAAAGTAAAGAAGGTTGAACATGAGGTGGACATGGTGGCTAGAGCTATGGTATTGCAGTCCCTACTAAAAAAAGCACTGACCAATACTATGGATTGTCTGACAAAAGAGGAAGAAAAAAAATTATAGAATTGTCTGGAAGAATTAGAAGGTTTAGAAGAAATTTCTTCTGAAAAAGTCGTATTTGAAGAATTGAAGAAGGACATCCCTGCGGAAAAGGCCAAAGTGGAGTTAAAAATTCAGCCAGAACATTTGAAATATGTGTTCTTGGGAGAGAATGAAGCAAATCCAGTGATCATCAATAACTCCTTGAGAAAGGAGGAGGAATCTCGGCTAGTGGAGGTTTTGAAGAAACACAAGGCAGCTATTGGATGGCATATTTCTGACCTCAAGGGAATTAGCCCTTCCTATTGCATGTATAAGATCAATACGAAGGCCGAGTACAAGCCTGTAAGACAACCGCAAAGAAGATTGAACCCTGTTATGAAGGAGGAAGTGCGGAAAGAAGTGCTTAAATTACTGGAAGCAGGCCTCGTTTATCCTATCTCTGATAGTGCATGGGTTAGCCCTGTACAGGTAGTTCCCAAGAAGGGTGGCATGACGGTCATCCGGAATGAGAAGAATGATTTGATCCCCACAAGAACAGTCACTGGGTGGAGGATGTGTATTGATTACAGAAAATTGAATGATGCCACAAGGAAAGACCACTTCCCTCTTCCCTTCATGGATCAAATGCTTGAGAGATTAGCTGGACAATCATTTTATTGTTTCTTGGATGGATACTCTGGTTACGATCAGATTGTTGTGGACTTGAATGACCAAGAAAAGACAGCATTCACACGCCCTTTTGGTGTGTTTGCTTATAGAAGGATGCCCTTCAACCTTTGCAATGGTCCTGCGACTTTTCAGCGATGTATGATGGCAATATTTGCTGACATGGTGGAGAAGTATATTGAAGTATTTATGGATGACTTCTTTGTTTTCGGTTCATCTTTTGATTGTTGTCTAGCAAATTTAGAGCGAATCTTGCAATGATGTGAAGAGACCAACCTAGTGCTCAATTGGGAAAATTTTCATTTTATGGTTCAAGAAAGAATTGTGTTGGGCCACAAAATCTCTGTGAGGGGGATTGAAGTAGACAAAGCTAAGATTGATGTGATTGACAAGCTACCTCCTCCAGTGAATGCCAAGGGAGTAAGAAGCTTTTTAGGGCATGTTGTGTTCTATAGGCAGTTTATAAAAGATTTTTCAAAGATTGTCAAACCACTCAGTAACTTGCTCAACAAGGACGCTGTGTTTTTATTCGATGAAAAGTGTTTGAAGGCATTCAACACTTTAAAGACCAGTCTAGTGTCCGCTCCCATCATTACAACACCAGATTGGAGCCAAGAATTTGAGCTCATGTGCGATGCAAGTGATTATGTTGTAGGTGCTGTATTGGGCCAGAGGAAAGGCAGAGTTTTCCATGCTATCTATTATGCCAATTAAGTTTTAAATGATGCCCAGCTGAATTATGCCACCACAGAGAAAGAAATACTTGCAATTGTCTATGCTCTGGAGAAATTCAGATCATACTTAGTTGGATCAAAAGTTATTGTTTACACTGACCGTGCAACCATTAAGTATCTGTTGAATAAAGCTGATTCCAAGCCCAGATTAATTAGGTGGATTTTATTGCTTCAAGAATTTGATCTAGCTATCCAAGACAAGAAAGGATCTGATAATCTTGTAGCTGACCACTTGTCGAGGTTAGTCAATGAGGAGGTGACTTTGAAGGAGCTAGAGATAAGAGATGAATTTCCTAATGAATCACTCTTCATGATGAATGAAAGGCCATGGTTCACTGATTTGGCCAATTTTAAGGCAGTTGGAATCATTCCTAAGGATTTAACTTGGCAGCAAAGGAAGAAATTCTTGCATGATGCCCCATTTTATGTTTGGGATGATCCACATCTATTCAAGATTGGTGCTGACAATCTGTTGCGGAGGTGTGCAACAAAAGAAGAGGCGGGAAACATACTGTGGCATTGTCATAATTCACCATGTGGAGGCCATTACAGTGGAGACAAAACAACAGCCAAAGTCCTGCAATCAGGATTCTTTTGGCCATCAATTTTCAAAGATGCTCATGAACATGCCACTCAATGTGATCAATGTCAAAGAATGGGAGGAATTTCTAGAAGAAATGAAATGCCCTTGCAGAATATTATGGAGGTGGAAGTCTTCGACTGCTGGGGAATTGACTTTGTAGGTCCCCTCCCTCCATCTTTCGGCAATGAATATATCCTTGTGGTTGTGGATTATGTCTCCAAGTGGGTTGAAGAAGTGGCTGCCCCAAAGAGCGATGCTAAAACTATAGTGAAGTTCTTGAAGAAGAATATTTTTGCTCGCTTTAGGGTGCCAAGGGTCCTAATCAGTGATGGGGGCTCTTACTTTTGCAACAACCAACTGTAGAAGGTGTTGAGCCGTTACAATGTCACAAACAAAGTAGCCTCACCATATCACCCACAAACAAATGGTCAATCTGAAGTTTCCAACAGGGAACTAAAAAAGATTTTGGAGAAGACTGTGGCTGCCACCCGAAAGGATTGGTCAAGCAAGCTAGACGATGCACTATGGGCTTATAGGACTGCCTTCAAGACCCCTATAGGCCTGTCTCCGTTTCAAATGGTTTATGGCAAAGCTTGCCACTTACCAGTAGAAATGGAGCATAAAGCATATTGGGCTTTGAAGTTTTTAAATTTTGATGAGGCTCTATCAGGGTAAAAGAGGAAGCTGCAACTCTTGGAGTTGGAAGAAATGAGACTGAATGCATATGAGTCTTCCAAGCTGTACAAAGAAAAAGTGAAGGCTTATCATGACAAAAAGCTGCTAAAGAAAAACTTTCGACCGGGTCAACAAGTTCTGTTATTCAATTCAAGATTAAAGTTATTTCCAGGCAAGTTAAAATCTAAATGGTCTGGACCATTCACCATCAAGGAGGTCAAGCCTTATAGAGCAGTGGAATTATTTGACCCTCAGTCAGAAACTCAGGATAGAAGCTGGACAGTAAATGGCCAGAGACTGAAGCTATACCATGATGGAATATTGAGAGATTGACCACCATTCTACAATTACAAGACCCCTAGAGGTAACATACGTCAAGCTAGTGACGTTAAAGAAGCACTTACTGGGAGGCAACCCAGCTTTTTTATTCTGTTTTCTCAATCATTTTTTTTGTTAAGCATTATGTAGTTAGGTTTTGACTCATTTGAGATTGCTAGATTAAGGTGTTAAGCATGTTTTGTATGATAAAAGGGGTTGGTCAAAAGCTTCTCTGAAGCATTGGATGAGGAAAGAACTTAGAAATTTTCAGTCATCCAACTCGCTCAGCACGCCTCATTCGCTAAGCAAGCCATACCTTATGCACTGAGCGAGTAGCATCTCTCGCTAAGCGCGCCAACCCTAGTCCATTGGTTGTTGGGGTCTCGCTAAGCGAGACAGTCGCGCTAAGCCCAAAAACCTCTCGAGTTATGCATTTAATGGAATTGGGCTAAGCGAGTCATCTCGCTAAGCGCGACATAGTCTCTCACTAAGCGCGACATAGTCTCTTGCTAAGCGCGCCTGTGCATTAAGCGCAAAAGGCTCTCTGCCTGGACTTTCATGGTAATTGGGCTAAGTGGGCCATTTCGCTAACCCCAAAACCCTCTCTGGAATGGAAATAGCACTAAGCGAGACCATTTTGCTAAGCGCGACCCCACTATTGCATCATGAGGCATTTAATTCGCTGAGCGAGCCATGTCCCGCTTAGCGAAAGTTACAGACCAATCAGAGCTGCATAACTCGCTAAGCGCGCCCTTGTGCCCTAAGCCCAAAAACCTCTCGGGTTTCCTATATTTTGAATTGGGCTGAGCGAGTCAGTGTCGCTAAGTGCATGAGTTTAAATTCTAAAAATTCAAACGTCACAGAGTGCTCACTTAGCAAGTCACTTGCACTTAGCGAGCAGATCGAAACTGCCAAAAATAAAACATAACTGCCTTAGGCAGTTACCTTTGCATTATTTTATAACCTCCCTCACACATCTTTCGCAATCATTGGCGTGATTTTGCACTGTGCTTTCATTCTTTCTCTACTTCCTGCCTTCAATTCACTTCAATCTCTGCAATCCAAGTAAGTTTCTTTACTCTATTGTCATTTTAACTTTCTGAACCCTAGGGTAGAAGACCTATAAGTTTCTCTGTGATTTTGTTAGTATGTTGTTAGGGCTTTAGTTTAGTATGTAATGTAGGTTGTTTGGAGGGCTAAGCCTCAGGCTTAAACATGGCAATGAGGCGGGGCGGGGAAAAGTATTGTCTCCCCAATCCCCGACTCCGACTCCCCAACATGTCCCCATACCCGTACCCGATACTTGACGGGTTTAAAAGTTTTATCCCATCCTCGTACCTGTCGGGTATCGGGTATCCCCGACCCCGACCCATACCCGATTCCAATTAAAAAAAATTTTAAAAATAGTAAAAATTTGACTTTAGAAAAAATAAATTTATTGTTAAACATTTATTTTCAACTACTTATATATCATTAAATTTATTATAGCGTATGTGCCTACAAAATTCATTAAGAAATGAATATTAAATTATGTAAAAATTCTAAAATAAAATTAACTAGTAATAAATAAAATAAAGACTAACACATTTGTCTAGCGTGATTCCATAATTTTTTAAGGTAAATAAAATACGTCAAATATGAAACAACATAATTCAAATGTTCATTAGTTCAAATTACACCAAATTAGAAATAACTAGAAAATGAAAACAATGTCCATCATCAAAATAACCACCAACTTCACCAAAGATGTCATCAATATTTCTTCTTCAACGCTCAACCTGGTATTTATAAAATCAAACATCATATTTTAGATGTTTCAAATCTTAAAATCATACATCACATTAGTAAATAAGTATAGTTATTACTTTACCAATCAACAATAATGTCTACTAATCTTGCAAACATTGAGTAATGCTACTGACCAAAGATCCACCTATATTTTAAAAATTTTGAAAAATTAGATATGTATAATGATATTAAAATTTTTTTAGAACAACTAAAAGTGAATATACCTTCATCATCGGATTCAATCTCATCAGTAAAAGTTGATTCTTCAATTGATCTAGAACCTATAAATAATAATTTTAAAATAATAAATAACAAGTTATAAGTTTTAAAAATATAAGCAATTCATAAAGTATCACATAAGCATTTAGAATTTTACCTGCAGTCTCTGAATTCCATAACCAACTTTTAGAACATATCAAAGCTTCTAAAGTAGTATAATGAAGTTGACTATGATGAGGAGTTAATATCTGACCTCCAATACTAAATTTTGATTCAAAAGCTACAGTGGAGATCGGAATAGCTAACGCATCCCTTGCAATTGCTTGTAGTATTGGCTACTTTAACTCATTCAATTTCCACCACATTAAGATATCAAAATCTGAACTTCTTGGTAAAAATTCCTCCTCTAAGTAATGATCTAACTCCGTTTTCATAGTTGATGTTCTTGCCCTTTTCTTTCTTTGAATGTATCTATCATAATCACACAATTTACTCTTTTCATCACTAACCACATTTGGTGATTCAAAAGAACTAGTAGAATCTTGATGCTCTTTGGCTTGATATTCCGAAACCAAATCATAACACAAGTTTCGGATCCTATTAACTTGTGAAAAAAAAATCAATGGGGCAAATTGATTCAAAGTAAAACTCAAGCAACTCCATTTTGTATCTTAGATCTAAAACAGTAGCAACTCCCATGATCACATGAATAACACTCCAATAAGAATCAAATTTTTGTAACATCTTTCCTGCCATTTTTTGAATCACTTCATTAGGGGAATTGACCCATTCAGATAAAGTCATCTTGATCTCACAAATTTGAGGAAAATAAATGTTGGCAGTTGGATATTTAGTACCATAAATCATTTCTATAATATCATTAAATATGGCCAACCTCTTACACACTTCCTTTGCAAATTCCCATTGTGAATCACTTGGAAAACAAGAGTATTGAGTTTCACGCTGCTTTAATCGGGAAAACACATCCTCATATGATATTGCAACATCAAGCATCTTGTAAGTTGAATTCCATCTAGTTGGACAATCTAAACTCAACTTTTTGGTGCAAGGGATTCGCAATTGTTTAGCAGTTTCTTGAAAAGTTAATTGATAATTCTCACTAAATTTTTCTGAACTTTAAATAACAAGAAGTTTTAAATTCTTTGTTTTTAGTTAATTGATAATTCTTTGTTTTCAATTAACACTAGAAGGATGATTATCAAATTCTTTGCATATTTTGTGGAGATGCACATGTGAAATACTACTCTGTATATGCTTAGGTTTATCTCATTAAAAAAATCCTAAATAAAAAAACTGTTTATGAGCCTAGAGGGGCATGAATTGGATCCTAAATTCCTAATTGAAAGAAAGTTGTTGACAATGAATCTTAGAGCAGAATAAGTTGAAGAAACATCATATAAAACAAAAACAGACTGAAAAAGCATACAACGAGATTGATATATACCTTACGACAGAAAGCATAAAGGCAAACATTTTAAGAAGAAAAAGCTTTAGATGGAAAACTTGTGGTGACACGGTTGGGCAACTACACAAAGCACAGCGTCGTGTTCAGTTCTTAGGGTTTGTGTTTTTATTAAGAGCTTTGCTATATCCTCCTATATCCAAGAGACTGGAAAAACCAGCGACTCAATTAAAATATTATAACATTTTTCTCTCACTAATGAAAATCCACATTCAATCCAAAGCAGGGAACATAAAATAAAACCACTGTACTAATCAGACATTGAGCATAACAGCACAAGATCACCGATTTCCTTCCGACTTGTTTGCGCGAAATGTAAAGAAAACCATTAAAAGAAGAAAAGCAAGGAAGCCATACCTGATTACCTGAAGGAAGAAGAAGAGGAAGATTCAAGGTCTAAAGTTAGGGTTAGGGTTGGGGGTAGGACCGTAGGATGCTGTTTGGTGATATAATGCGGCTTTAGCTTTTTTCTAATTCTCCCTGAACGGACTCAAACCTTATTCTTTCACGTGCGGACCCTATTTATGTTATTTTTATTTATGTTATTTTCAGTGGCGGGGTGGGTCGAGGTCAGGGTTGGGGCGGATACAGTAATCCCATACCCATACCTGTACCCTACTTTTGGTCATCGGGGAAAACCCGAACCCGAACCCATACCCGGTCAACTCGGATATTACCCGTCAAAGTCGGGATGGGTTCGGACGGGTACCCACGGATACGGGTTTTCCTGTCATGTCTACTCAGGCTTCCTATGCCTGAGAAGTGGCTAGGGAGTTGAGGCTTCGAAGCCCCAATTTTTCTGGAAATTCGATGCATTCGCTAAGCGAGTTCATCCGCTTTGGTTGAATTTCTGGGTTTTCTGATGAACACGCTAAGCGGGCCCTGTCCCGCTAAGCGAGTTCATCATTTCTGTTTAAAATTCTACATATTTGTATGAACTCGCTAAGCCATTGCTCTACGGCTTAGCGATCCTTTAAATTTCAGTTTAATTTCTGAGTTCGCATGAACTCGCTAAGCTGGCATGCCGCGCTTAGCGAGTACACTTAGTTAGGACCGTTGACGAGAGGCATTTTGTATTCCCGTTGCGGCTAAGTGAGCCTCACTCACTAAGCTAGCATGCCTCTGTTGTGAGTAAGCTTGGGCTAAGTGAGTCTGTCTCGCTAAGCCCAAGGTAATTTAGCTCTGTAGAATTTTTGTGCATCCGCTAAGCGAGCCGTGCTCGCTAAGCGCAATTTCGTCTCTATTTTAGAATAAGGCTTAGAGAGCCTGCTTGCTAAGCCATTAATGTTGTAGTAGTCAAGTCCTGCTAAAAGCCCACTGGCACTAAGCCTGGGTAGTGTGCCACGCTAAGCGCAATTAGCTCTCTGTTAGAGAATAAGGCTTAGCAAGCCATGCTTGCTTAGCCATAGTATTTTTTCAGCTAAGCGAGGGTGTCTTGCTTAACCAAAGTCTTTGTTTTTCTGTTGTCGCGCTAAGCGCCCCCTGCGCACTAAGCGCATGTTGTTATTTTCTGAAGGCGCGCTAAGTGAGCCTAACTCGCTAAGCGCCCAACTCTTTTTCCTGTTTTGTTTCCTGTTATCTGCTTTCAATAAACCCTGTCTAATTTCATTTCTTTTGCTTGTTTTGGTGCAGATGTCCTCTAGGAAGAGAAGAGCGTCCAACTCCCAACCCCAGGACCTTTACGATACATCTAGGTTCATTTCTGAGGTCACCTGGGAGCGATACGAACAAAACATCCAGTATATCAGCACAAAAATAGCTTAATCACACTATCACAGAAAAAGATCTAACACAATATATCAACACAAAAATATCTAACACAAAAAATTATAAAAAATATCCAACACAATATATTGGGAAGCTATAAAATTAAGGATGTTGCTAGTACCTCAAAATGCGACTTTGCAAAGTCCATGATCTATCAATGTAATGAGCTGTGACAGCCATATACCCTTTCTTTTGGTTGCTTGCAGTCCACATATTTGATGTAATTGCCACCCTTCCTTCATTTGTATCCAACAGCTTCATAACAATTGATTTTTCAAAGTCGTAAACATTAAATATCTTTTTCTTTATAGTGTTTCGTGAAGGACATTGAAATTGTGGTTGGAGTGTAGCTAAAAGTCTTCTAAACCCAACATGATTCACTATTGAAAGTGGATATTCATGCATGATAATAGCACATGCAAGATCCTTCCTTGCATTTTCTTCATTATAACTTCCAACAGTCAATTCTTGTCTACCTTGTGTAACCTTAGGAATAAGAAATGTTTGTACCTTCCCTTTGTCATGTAACCTTTTCTGAATGCATTTCTCCATATGGGCATGCAAATGCTTTGTTCCATTCTTTGATGCTCCCTCGAGAAACTTTTTGCAGTATTTACATTGGGCCTTGTCTTGCCCATCAATAGTTTTAATCTTATCAAAATGGTTCCACACAATGCTTTTGAGCCTCCCTCCTCCAGTTTTTGTTGATGATACACCATGGTCATCCACCTCCATGCTAGGTGGTTGTTGCATAGGTTCATTATTAGGATCATCAGCTATACCAGTAGAACTTTCTACTGGAGTTGGTTGGTGTGAAGACAGCGGAGTAGGATGGTCTGAAGACTGTGGAGTTGGTTGGTGTGAAGACAGCGGAGTAGGATGGTCTGAAGACTGTGGAGTTGGTTGGTGTGAACTAGGTTCTTCAGCTTGCATATTTTCTGCCATGGACTTCAACAACAAGCTATTATTTTAAAAACCAAAGCAATTAATATAGATTAACAAACATGAATCAAATAGTAATCCATGGCAATTAGTGCAGAGAATAGTACTTCAAAACCCTGTATAGCCATAAAAATGTGATAAGAAATAAATCTGGTTTCAGCTTATGTTTAGTGATTGAAATCTTGATCTTAATTTTCTTTTTCCATATAAGGTTGCTTTACATTAATATGTTTTATGGTCATTTTGGTTATTTGGGACACTAGATAAATTGCCATAAAATTGCCTTCTATAACACTTAAACGATTGGTTTGTTTGAACTTTGATAGGCATCAAAATCTAGGACCTAGTTGTTGCTTAGATAAGTCTAATGAATTTGGGAAGTTGTCCTTAAGAGAGATATAGAAGCTATGGGATCTGGTGCATGAAAACAGAGCTTGCAGAATTACTAGGACTTGCAACTAATTATAAAATAAATCTCAGGTACATAGATTTATGGAAGTTATGAATAATGACCAAGCAATGAGCTTAAATGTGCTACACTAAAATTCTGATTGTGGTTTAGAGTTTAGACTGTGAATATATGTGATATATTATCAGGAAAATGAGGCCAGAAGGGACTGAGCTGTAGAAAGAGTATGACGATAGAGAAAAATTCTTTGTTACTCCAGCAGAGAAAAATGTCCAAACTCTCCTTTTTTATTTGGAATTTTAAATTCTTTGTTTTAGAATTTTATGCTAACTTATATGATTCAGAAGACAAATCCCCAAGATAGTGTAGAGTGAGAGGGAAGCTGATTAAGTTTGATGCTGCAACTCTTAACGAGTTCTTGTAGACCCCAGTGGTTTTGGAGCCAGGGGAGCGATACTCTACATACTCCAGGTTTTGTAGCACATACCCTGACCCCTAGGAGCTTGCTGCCAGACTATGCATTCCAGGGCGGGGTTTCGTACTTAACGCTGAGGGAGCACCTTGGAAGCTTCCGAGGAAGGACCTCACTACTCTTGCTCAAACCTGGAGTGTTCTATCATATTCTAACCTCGCCCCTACTTCTTACACGCCCGATCTTAATATGGACAGGGAGAGGTTAGTTTACGAACTCGTCATGAAGATGGACATGGACGTGGGCTCCATCATTTCTGGTCAGATCTCCCAGATGGCCCAATCCAGCTCATTTGGGCTCAGATTTCCTGTACTTATCACAGCTTTGTGCATAGCCAGAGGAGTCGTCCCTGACTCACTCACTTTTGAGTCTCTGAGCCCGGTCATTAACTTGACATATACTCGGAAGAACTGCTGGAACCCAGATGATCCGACAATCACATTTCCTGGGTCCCGCAAGGCCCGGGCTCGGGGACCCTCAGACGCTTCCACTTCTACCCCTGCTCCTACTCCAGTTCCCACACCAGCAGCTGCACTAGCACTGGTTCCTCCTCCAGCACCTCCAGCAATCTCTGGCCCTTCCGTGCAGACCCTGGACGTCATTAGTGCCAATGCTACATAGCTTCCACCACGGCTTATGCCTAGTGATGCAGAGTATCCATGACTTGGCTCAACATCGACCCATCATCAGCATGGAGGACTTTATGGCCCAGGTGGCCTGGTGAGGAATCCAGCCTTCTTCTACGGGGGGAGGTGAGGCTCCTACAGCCCAGGAGCCGCAGCCAGAGCTGGAGGTGAAGGAGATGTCAGGACACACCTATGCCAGCCTAGGATGCCCCCACATCACCTCAGGACGACCTGTTGGATCGAGTGGCCTCAAAATAATTAAAAAGGGGGGGTTGAATTAATTATTCCTAAAACTTTACCAATTAAAAATTACTTTTTTAAGGCTTTTACTTTTTTCGTTAAGAGAATATGGAGTAGAAGAGAAACTTAATAGAAAGTAAAAGCGAAAATTAAATGCACAGCGGAAAGTAAAAGAGTAGGGAAGAAGGAAACAAACACACAAGAGTTTTTATACTGATTCGGCAACAACCCATGCCTACCTCCAGTCCCCAAGCGACCTGCGGTCCTTGAGATTTCTTTCAACCTTGTAAAAATCCTTTTATAAGCAAAGATCCACAAGGGATGTACCCTCCCTTGTTCTCTTTGAAACCCTAGTGGATGTACCCTCCACTAGAACTGATCCACAAGAGATGTACCCTCTCTTGTTCTCAGTCAAAACCAAGTAGATGTACCCTCTACTTGTACCACAAAGGATGTACCCTCCAATGTGTTAAGACAAAGATCTCAGGCTGTTACACCTTTGATACTTTGTGAATGGGGATACAAAAGAATTCTCAGGCGGTTAAACCTTTGAACGCTTTTGTATTAGGGAATGGGAAGAATCAAAAGAATTCTCAGACTGTGTCGTTTTGAATTCTTTGACAAGGGAGAAGGGAGACACAAAAGAATTCAGGCGGTTAGTCCCTTGTTCTTTTGGAAAAGAGAGAAGAGAGACACAAAAAAAATTCAGGCGGTTAGTCCTTGGCGAATTCTTTTTGGCAAAGGGAGAAGAGAATGAAAAGATGAATAGCACAAGTTTTCAAGGTTTGGAAAACCAGAAAACTTCAGAAAGCTTTTGGTTCAAAGAAGAAGAAGAAGTTCAAAGAGATTCAAGGCTTGTAAAGGATTGTATGAAATGAGTGTTCAAGATTGAATGAATGAATTGATTGAAAATGCAAAACAAAGCCTTGCTTTTATAGACTCTTCATGTCTGGTCAAGAAGGCCATTCAGAAGAGTTATAACTTTTTAGAAAAACTTAAAACCCATTTGAAAAAGTCAAAACCTTTTTGAAGAGTTACATCTTTTGATTTTTCAGAAATAGTCACTGGTAATCGATTACCAAATAAGTGTAATCGATTACACAAAGCTTTTGAGTGAAACAATGTGACTCTTCATTTTTAAATTTGAATTTCAACGTTCAAGGACACTGGTAATCGATTACCAAAAACATTGTAATCGATTACAGCCTTTTGAAAATATTTGGAATGTTGTAAATTCAGTTTGAAAACTTTTTCAAACTCATTTTGCTACTGGTAATCCATTACAACAATATGGTAATCGATTACCAGAGAGTAAAAACTCTTTGGTAAAGGTTTTGTCAAAAACTCATGTGCTATTCAAAGTTTTGAAAAAACTTTTTAATACTTATCTTGATTAAGTCTTTTCTTCATTCTTGAATCTTGAGTCTTGAATCTTGATCTTGAATCTTGATTCTTGATTCTAGGCTTTCTTCTTGAGTCTTGAATTCTCCTTGATTCTTGAACTCTTGACTTGTTCTTGATTCTCTTGAGATGTTCTTTGATTCACTTGAGTTGTTCTTTGATCTTTGAGCTTTTTGTTCATCACCTTTGTCATCATCTTTTGTTGTCATCATTGTTATCATCAAAACACCTTTGAATCATTTTTTATTCATCATGAAGCTTTGCTTCCACACGACCCAACACCGATTGAGGATGGTTGATGACAAGATTCATTTTATTTTTCTGCTATTTAGACAATTTTTAATTTTCAGTTTAGTTTAGTTTTATTTATTTTACTTAGCACTTTTACACAACTTTTTGAACAATTTACTGGTTTTTGATTATGCACAGTGGTTTTTGAAACATGTTTTGGTTTTAATTGCTGGTGTTTGTTGATTCGTTTGAATTGAATTGATTGTGTGAATTGAGTGAATTGCGATACTAGATCACATGCCTTGAATAAGTATGCGATATTTAGAAGAGAAAGAACATGAAATTAGGGGCGTGAGTAAAAATGTTAGTTTGTTTGATAGGTAAATAGCGAAGGTAATCAATCACTATAACCCAGTGAGATGTGTGAATCTAAATTGTGAGAGAACGACTAGCATTAAGTATCAATTTTTGCATGAATCTCTAAATACTGAATGAATGCATGAGTTGGAAATGATGAAGGCCATGATTGATTGATTTAGCCACTTAGCCAAACAGCCTTACCTTGTTCATGAATGATTAAACCCTTGCACCCATTTTGAGCTTGAGTATGATTGAATAAATTCTTGAACCCTAAGCCTGATTGAAATTATAATCTCCGTTGACCTGTCCTTAGGTTATAGGAGAGCATTATGGTTTAAGACAAATGTGTCCCAAATTTGGGGGAGTGTGTTTGGGTGATTTTGATTGCAGGAAAGAAAGCAAACAACCACAGAAAACCATATCTAGTAGCAGTAATCATAAGCTGCTAAAAAAAAAAGAAGTTGAAAATTCCAAGAATAAGTAAACTTGTGTGTTGTTGCTTGAGCTGAATGTCTATTATGCTTGTGGCATATCAATAAAAGCTGGGAACTAAAGAAAAAGGTGATCTAAGGATGAATGCTCTCCTAGAACCTAAGTTTTGCATCCTAGAAAAACCATGAATTGTTTGTAGCCCAACCTCATTACAAGCCAAGAAAGTCCTTCAGATTCATTTTGTGTATTTGTGATTGTATGGAATGAGATGAAATGCAAAAGTTGAGGCTTGTGTTGGTTGTTTATTTGAAGAATTACCTTAAAAATTTATGCCTATGAGAGAAACAGTGGTCGTGAGGATTAAGCTTGGTTAACTTGCCTTGATACCTGTCATGCTTGCTAGCTTATTTTATTTGTGCTGCTTAATAGACATGTTCATATCTTTGAAATACTGCATACCTTGGTGAAAGGTTGTTGGTTGAAGCATTGCTACTTTTCTTTGTTCATGTGATTGAAACATTTGAAACAAACACAATTTTGGCTAACCACTATTGATTCCATTCACTTGAGGACAAGTAAACTGTTATTCCTTTGCTTGAGGACAAACAAAACTATAAATTTGGGGGAGTTTGTTAGTGGTTATTCATAAGTTAGTTTGGTATTGAAAATTTGCAAGGAAATAGCATTGTGCCTCTAATTTATGGTTCTTTTTGTAGAAATTGTAAATATTTTCTTTATTGTGTGATTTTATAGGATAGAAACTCCAATTTTGTGACCTAATGTTGAATCCAACTCAATTTCAGGCTAAAGAAGAGAAGGTTGAAGCTGCTGATGACTCGCTTAGCGAGGAAGATCCGCTCAATGAGACTCATCAGCTTAGCAAGGCATCCAGCTCGCCTAGCGGATGGGAAACCCTAGAAGAGGATAAGTCAGAGATCTGCATGCCCAGCGCGCAGCCAGCCCGCCTAGCGAGGACGTTGTCTCTTCTCGCGCTCAGCGCGCCCACTCTTGCTAAGCGAAAATCCACTAACTCTCGCTTAGCGAGACATGCTTGCTAAGCGAGCCTTTGGAAGCTAAAGAATCTAAGAGCCTTTAAAAAACTGAAGTTGGCGTAAATGAAAAAAAGACAACCAGTGGAAAGCAGCAAAGGGAGCTTAACTTTGTGAAAATAGAGAGATTTAGGGTTTAGAGGCTGGAGAAGACATTCTCCATCATCTTCCAATTTTTTTCACCAAAAATAGTTTCTTTCTTGTATTTTTGAAGCTTTGCTTGTAATGGAAGGCTAAGCCTCTTTGTTGGGGAGTTACTACTGAACCTCTTGATGTAATACTCTTACTATCTATTTAATGTTATTTTTATGTGTTTATTGCTTCTATCTATGTTTATTTTACATGCTTGTGGCTTGATCAACCATTTGTATGTGTAGTTAGGCTTTTTAGTATTGGAAAATTCTTTAAAACCTTAGAACTTGATAGAGCAAGCTAGAAATCTGTATGTCTAGGAAAGGAGTGCAGTGATCTAGTCAATTTTACACTGTAGGCTTAGTGCAACTCTTTTAGCACAAGTTTGTTGAGGAATCAAGAACAAAGGCTAAAGAGAGTTAAGCTCATTCATGTGAGGAATCATGGTTTGAGTAATTTCTCAGTGTAAGAACACTAGGATAACATTAAATAGAGAAAAACACATTTTATACAGCAAGAGAAATTCAGTAGGACACTTCCCAATGTTTTTAACTTGATAGTTGTCACTTTTTATAACTTTAAATATTCTATTTTTGTTCAAATAGGTTTTAAGGTACAAAACTCAACATTTGCTTTGTTTTAATCCTTATAAGTGTTTACATATTGAGTATACATGGTCTAGGTGAAACAAATTCCCTAAGGATACGATACTCGGTTTTACCATTTTATATATTACTTGTGCAAATCGGTACACTTACCGAACACATCTGAACAACAAGATCACCTCCTATTCATCTACTCCTCAAGTACGTTAAATACATGATCATCACAGGCACAAATCACATGTGCAACAACATAAAGGTAAACTAACAAAAAATAAGCATACTAAAATAGTATACAATTTAACAATTAAAACATAAACAAACACCATCATATACATATAGAAAGTAATTTTTAGAAATCATACATAAGGCATAAATATTAGAAATCCAAACAACAAAGCATCTCATAATAATCATCACCATAATTCATCCATCAAACATCTTCATAATCATTCCATCAACCATCGACACTAAAGACAAACTCGACTTTATGGAGGTTTGCACTACATGAGTGATTAACCTAAACACATCCCTTAACATAGTCACATTCTATGATTTGACCATTCGTGGAGATCCAGATTAATCCTGCAGAGGAAGTGTGATTTTACCGAAAATGGATGAGCGTGGTTAGTGGCTTACCTCCATAAGGCTTGCAAAGATCTTAACCTACCTAAGAGTTTGTACACTCATCCATTCTATAGGCCCTTTCATCATTAGCCACCACCGACGACCTCCAACACTAGGTTGAGGGTCTTCTTAGTACCCACAACTTATGTGCCTATTCACAACAACAACAACTAAACTTAGATTCCTTGAGGTTTAAGATATGACACCTTCATATCCACTATCTCACTCATGGTCGATTGTAAGGGTCCAAGTTTCACCATCAACAACAATTCATCCCATATACACTGAAAGTCACTAAACCTCTTGGGAAGTAGTTCCCAACACTCTGACACACCATTCAAAGTCAAAACCTAGGGGTGGTACTTGGAAAGATACCCTACTAGACGAGACCCATAGGTCTCTTTAGTTAGGCAGAGTTCTGACATTGAACTTACCCTTCCAAGTATACAATTTTCCTTTCAACAAAAACCTTTCCAAAAGTCATAGCTGACCCTTCCAACACATATGGATAATTACAAGGCAAAATTATCATCCTCAACAATCATATGATATCACAAATTCATATTATTATCAATGAAATTAACCCAACATAACTCAAGACATTCATTAGTTAACATAATTATCTCATCATCAATATAATATTCTCAACAATAACATCATAGACCAATTAAATCATATGATCATGCATCACTATACCATAACAACTTTCCATTTCATGTTTAAGGTTATCAAAACATCTCATAAGTTTTGGGTTACTATCTCCTTCATTTTCTATTATGTGTCTATGACCTTCATAGATTGTAAACATGATAATTAAAGATATATTAACTTAATCAAGTTGATTCTTGTCTCATTTGAAAGTCAAGAAGATTATCTCCAACTTTTATGTTTACCCAAAGACCTATTTTGGAAGCATAGTATGCCTAAAATAACAATCTACATGAAACTTTTACTTATTACCGACAACTTGACCTTTGTTCACTAATTTGATCATATCTAAAGTTATACACAATATTTTAAGTGAGACAAAAGCTATTAGTTAGCTAACATTTAGGACTGCAATTTTCATGCAGATCACCTTTCCAAATTTAGTCATCCAGATCACCTACAAGGCTACACAACTACATATTTTCGATGTAGCAAGAACAATTTTAGCTATAGTGAAAATATGTAATATTCATTGTAGCAAGAACAACTTTAGCCGCAACGAAAGTCTTTTTTAGTTGCAACGAGTACAATTTTAGTCATAGCAAAAATAAATTTGCAGAATCATAATTTTCTACCATGCTTCCCATCTAATGAGTTCCAATCCATTTCCAACTCAAATATTTCATTTTTAAACATGAACATCAAATTAAAACACCACTAATAATCTAAAAACAACAATACAACATGTTAAACATAAGATTGAAGTTAGTTTAAAGCTTCCCTTGTCTATCCAAACTCAATGAACTAGATTTGAGGAGAAAGAAGGAAGAAAGAAGAAGACTTTAGGTCCAATATGGAAGCTTTCTCCTACTTACACAACAACTCTACACCATTCATACCACCCAATCCCTCAAAACCAACAAAAACAACATAAAAACCTTGAAAGTGAGCATTTTTATGAGCTCTCAAAATTTTTCATGGAAGAAAAGGAAAATAGAACATGAGAGGAGAAAGAAAAGGGACTTTTAACACTGATATTAGTCTACAACTCAAGAAAAGCACAACTACAAAGTCTTAAACTCTCCAATGGAGGGTTTTCTTGGAGAGGGAGAAAAGAGTGTCAGTGTTTTGGTTCATATTTGTCAAGGGTCTTTGAAGGGTTTATGACTCTCCCTATTTCCTTTCTTTGCACCCTACAACTCACTAAACTCACCCACCTCATTCTCTTCACTCAAAACCCACACATCTAGGCCTAAGCACTCTAAAAACCAACTAATCACACATAAAACATGGTTTAAACAAAAACATAGGTATAAACACTATAAACCATCATCTCATAATTAATTAATTAATTACATGCACTTAAATTTAAATTTAGTCATTGTTGCAATCCAAATAAAACACTTAATCAAACATTATGAAAATCATAGTGTTCCAGATCCTGATCTGGATAGTATAAATTTGGATCTCAATGGTTTTTCAAATTTCCAAAGAGAATCAATTGTTTAAAAAACAAAAAAAAAAGTCATAGCCAGAGGCGCTCATTAGAGGTGGGTGACACCAACGAGATCTACTGATCCTGGATTTGTTCCTCGTTGAACTTTTTCTTTTTTCCTTTTCGCGAGGAGAGGCTCTGATCTTGGAGTCTCTAAAGCTCCATGAATGAGAGAGGCAAAGGTATCGAGCAGGGTGTGGTTGCTTGCGGTGGAGAGATGGTGGTTCATGATGGTGGAGAATAGAAGGCAAAGAAAAAAGACTGGGGGATAGAGAAGAGAAAGGTAAAAGAAGGAAAGATAAGCAGCAAAGGAGAAAAAAAAGAAAAGAAAAACTACGTTTTTCGTCCCTAAATTTTTTGAAAACCGGTAAAAGTTCTTAAATTTTTTTTTCGTCTAATATTTTAGTCCTTTCCATCTATTTTCCCTGTTAATTGATGATTTAATATTGATTTTATTATTATTTTATTTTATTATTTTTTTGGTGTATTGTATTTTTTAAAGATTAAATAATTTTTGGTGGCTTTTAGCAGTCACAAATTCCTTGATCTTGAGCAACTAAGAACTTGAAAATCAAACTCCATCCAAATCATTTCATAAATCACAAATTGGACATTTATATTCTACACTTCACCACCAGCTTCCTGCACCTCCCATTTTTATTGTATTGAGTAAATTATTCTTAATAAGTCTCAACATTCCCTTCCTCCAAATGTCTCAACCGTAAATCCCAAACACCTTCCTTGGACCTTCAGAAGCCCTTGCACCCCATGCGACCCCCTTCCGGTGACCCCTTATCTTTTTCTTTAGAATGGGTATTTCGTAATACACTTGCAATTCAAGAATGTATTACAGAACACCTATTCTGGAAGACAAAATCTAAAACATTGTTTGGGAATGGTTATTCCAAAACATGTTTAGCAATTTAAAAGTGTTTTATGGAATACACATTTTGTAATACACTTATAAATCTGAAATGTGTTCTAGAATACCTATTCTAGAAACCAAAAAAAAAAAAATTCTTGTATTGTGGAATGGGTATTCCTAAACACCTTTCAGGATTTACAAGTCTATTATGGAATACTCATTCTGTAATACACTTGTAAATCTTAAATGTGTTTTAGAGTACCTGTTCCAGAATACCTATTCCAGAATCCAAAAACTCAAAAGTTCTAATTATTGAATAGGTGCTCCACAACATATTTTTGGATTTAAAAAGTGCATTATGGAATGCGTCTTCCATAATAGATTTGAAAATCCCGAAATATGTTCCACAACACCCACACTACAGTAGACCAGCCAAACAATCACTTACCTTCGTTGGTGACCGAGGGAAGCAGCGGTGTTGCGTGGAAGAGAAAAGCTACAATGTTGCATGGGAGAGGGAGATGGAGCTCGAGGACAAGTGTTGTCGGAACGGTGTCTCATTGGGGGTGTAGGGCTTTTGAAGGTACAAGGGAAGTTTTAGGGTTGAGACATTTGGGGAAAAAGAGTGTTGAAACTCATTAAGGGTAACTTAGTCAACACAATGAAAATGGGAAGTGTAGGAAACAGGTGGGATGAAGTGAAGAAAATAAATCCCCACAAATTGTCCTTAAAAAGCATCATATTACATAGGAAAATCACTAATTTTTTTAATGTGTGTTAGGTCCAGGGCGGTTGTTATGGGCCCCTGTCACCATTAAAAAATCCGAAAACACCCTTGCCCAAAATGCACAACAAAATTGTAATTCCATTGAACCGGAGGAGTGCGGAAAAAGTGTGCAACAAAATCATGATTCTGTTGTGTGAAAAATGTGCTCAATAGAATCACAGTTCTATTGTGCAAGTGGCGGTCAATAAAGTATGCACAATGGAAGTATGATTTCGTTGTTCATTATGTAACGAAATTATACTTCTGTGATGCATTTTTTTTGGTTTTTCTAATAGTTTGACAAGTGGAAATAACTTATGTATTAAATCAAATTTCATAGAAATGTGAACTACATATTGAGATATACATCCATAAAATTAATTGGATACACGTTTAACGTTTAAAATTATTTCAATCTATAGAAATGTCTACCACATATTGAAATCCTGTAATTGAATGAAATTTATTGAATTGAACACTTGCATGTGTTTCATGTAAGGATTTTTCCACGAACGAGCTTCGAGTGTGCACTATCTTCTCCATCACGGTACAACAGGAGGCAAGGGAAAATTATCCTTTAAAAGAAGCTATATTATCATACAAAAGACGAAGTTTATGAATAAATGAATATTAGCTTACAAAAGTAAATGGTATCTTTAGTGGATAATATATACTTGCACAAAGTGATTTCCATTGACAAATCCAATTGCAATGAGACGGGACGTAGATGGTGCAAGACTCCTAAGTGAAAAAAGGTCAAACTTTGAAGCCTAGATAAGTGGACCAATACAATATTATACCGACTAGCAATGACATAACCCATGTCGGGAATGGTCATCCACTTCGTAGTGGGTACTGGGCCACGTTCAACATACAAAAAGGTTATTAATTCCAACAGTCTTTGTTTTGAGCCAAACAATTCAACATAGAGAGAGTGTCATATTTGAAGTTCTCAAATCAAATCTTGGCGAATGAGAGACCAAGACTCCTCACCATGGCTTAGCAAACCCATAACTACAATTTCCATTTGGTGTGACATCAACAATGCTCAAAATGTATTATTGAAACTCATCGAGAAATTCATCCATATAATGATTCATTGTAGTCTTCTTGTTATCACGACTAAACTTGCAAGCCAAACTTGGAGTTCCCGAACTACCAAGCATATAATGATTCATTTCATCAACGCACTCCCACATTGAAGGTTCATGCTTGGTAGATTTCATAGACTTCGGTGCACCCTTTGTTTTTACTTTCTTTGGAGGGGGACACATTGAAATGGTATTTGAAAATGCAAGTCCATGGACTTTAGTCTTTAAGGTGATTTTACTACCCACATCTAGTTGGGGAAATCTCTTAAACAATGCATCAACCTCATGGGTTAAGGTTAAGTCCCCCCAATGTACATGAATGGACTTTAAGGGAATGAAGTCATATATATTGATAAATTCAGCAAGTTCGCAAGCACATGGTAGACCATGCATAACTCTAAGTGTGCAGCCACAAGTAGAACTCTTAGTACCTACGGTGTCAACTCGTTGCAGCTCATGAAAAATGATGTCTTGTGCTTCTCTTGATACAAAACCGCATATGTTCTTATATACTGAGGTATTAAACCTATACTCGACCGCATTTATGCTTTTCTGAAATGAAGCCTTAATCGTCGTATGCTGCAAGACAATCATGTTATTCAATGCATCTCAACAACTACACAAATCTCCTTTGCTATTGCAAAACAACTTCTTCAATCTCACATGTGTGCCTTCAACCCTATTTATTCAATAAAATGAAATGTAAAAAAAATTTAATTAACAAAAGGAAATGTTAAAAAATGACTAGTGTCAACGAATTTATGTACTTATTTGTTTTTGTGTTCCCAAGATGCATGACTCGATTAGTCTATGCTTGTACAAACTTCTTCTTAAATGGCATCATCCATTTATTTTATACATAGATAACAAATACTTTATAACGTGCACACCGATATGTAAAGCTTTTCAAGCATTCATTATATGATTCTTCATTCAGAGATTGCAATAATAGTTCCCAAGCATCCATTACATTTTGCCACTCTTCAGTCTTATCAATGTGGATTTTGCATTTTGCTCTGACATTCTTTGTAATGTGGAATAGACATAACAAGTTGGTTGAATAAGGAAACATAGTTTCTAATGTATTCATGAAAGCAAGATCCCTATCAGTGACAATAACCTAAGACAACAAATCATCTTTCACAAATAACCTTTTCTCTTTACTTAAAACCTATTCAAAATTATTTGTTTTCTCATAACTTAAATAAGCAAAGGCAACAATGAAAGTTATGCTTGTTTAAGGGATACCAACAATTTCCAACAACGGAAGATGACATATGTTTGTCTTGTAAGTTGTATCACAAATCAACATTTGTCAGATCCTAATTTCATTTAGGTATAATGTTTTTTCATTCATATATGATGTTTTGATCATTGCTAGTCGAATTACGGTGTTTGGCATCAGTTACAGCACAAGGCCAAGGGGTCACGCATGGTTTTGATGGTTGTTTGTTAGCTCCAGAAACAAAAGCCACTAGAAGGGGGCAAAATGGTCATTTTCTAGAATTTTCTAGACCCTAGCTCGCCCAGGCTAGCATCTGACTCACTTGGGCCATGAAATTACCTTCAGCCTTAAGCAACCAGCTCGCCTAGGCGAGCTTCCCCTGCCCCAAATGGCTTTTCCTATAAATAGTTATGCAGGGGAAGGGTTTTGGGGGTTCAAAAAGTTTAGAAAGGAAGAAAAATGAAGGGAAAGGAAGGAAAAAGAAGAAAAACGAAGCTGAGGCGCTGCCGAATCAAACCAAGGATCATTCCTTACGTTGCTTTTCTTGCTAGCCTTGTACCCTATGCAACAACCGGTTAGTTCTTCTTCCTTTTCTTTTCTTTTCCTAAGGGTTGAATGTAATCCATGTACCCTTATAGGTCCTCTCTGATATTATGTATGTATTCATATTCTCCCCTTTATTGTTGGTAATTTCATTTTTATTTGTAAGATTTAATTCTAGTCGACTACCAGTGTCGTGAAATTGTTTTCTTTTCTTTTGTGAGACTAGAGACTAATAAACAAAAAAAAACAAATAAAGAAAATCAATTCACAACCAAACTTCTTTTCATCAAATAGCACTTAAGATCGTTTCAAGGTCCAACAACGCCTTAACGACTCCATTCGATTTTCAAAATTTAAAATGTCGTTTCAAGGTCCAATGCCTTAACGACTCTTTGTTCGCAATTAAAACAAATCTTTCAAAAATATAAAATCAATTTAACACACAAACATTCAGACTTAAAGAACTATGTAGGTCTGATTTCCTTATCGCACCTGGGGATACGTAGGAGCAAGGGCAACATTCTTGTCGACTCAAAAAAATAAAAAAAAATAATAAAAGAGGGAAATTAAATAATATTGAAGTCACATTTTTGCACACTCGATTAAAGATTGTCGTCCCTTGTGATGGGCGCGTGGGATGCTAATACCTTCCTTATGCGTAAACAACTCCCGAACTTTTCTTTTCAAAATCTGATACCTTTTTTTGGTTTTTCTAATGTTTTCCTCAAATAAGCGTTAGTGGCAACTCCCACTCGTTTTCTTTTTTAGAAGACGTACCTTTTTATTTTCATTCACCGTCCCATCGTGAGGTAGGTTGCGACAACATTGTTGGAAATAAATTCAGGAGTTTGATGGAATCTAGATGTGCCCACAATATATCTCCGACAATATCTTCACTATCCAACCGTCTAAACTAGTAAACATATTCGTCATGTTCTATCAACTTCATGAGATGTATTTTTGTTATTGGACCCCTTTGTTCACGATGATATTTCTGACATTCATTGTATATGGTTTTGATGGTGTTGATATTTGTTTGATCTTAATAATCGTACTCTTAAAAAATCTAAAAGAATAAAAAAAAGATCAATAACAAAACATACGGCTTCACAAAACATAAGCATATAAAAAGTAATGTAATATACCTCATCAATCATGAAATAACTAGAAAAGTCGAGATAGCTAGGTTGCGACTATATAATACTCGTTGGATTACAAAATGTAATGGTGCCTGGTGAGGGGATTTTCTTCCTGCACCATTAATACTTCTTTTGCACCCAAAATTTTGAGTGAAAAACCAATTTTGCCCCTGATTCATTTAACTTAAATTTAAACTACGAATTGGGAATCCGTCTGCTGCACCATTCATGATGTTTTCATTTTCCTCTCAAATTCTCTCATCTTCATCTCTTCAATTTGTGGTTCGTCTTCATCTTCTTCATCAAGCAGTGTGTGGTCGTGGTTGGTGTCCACCGTCGTTCCAAAATTGATGCCATGAGTTTTGCTTTCTCTGTATTGAATTTACAGATTGAGAATCCATATAATCCATAAGGATTGATAATTCGTATAATCCTTACGAATTGACAATCCGTATCAACCTTATGGATGAGTAATCTGTATGAACCATACGGATTAATAATTCGTATAAACCATATGGATTGACAATTCGTATGGAGTAAACAAAGGAAAATAAAAATTTATCGGTGATGACGCAAGGCTACTCATGACGGTAGAGGAACTCGCGGAAGACGACAAGGAACTACTAGAGGAGAAACTAGGGAAGAACCACGAATAACAAACATACACTACGAATAATACCAACATTAGCTTTGCAAAGGAGAATGAGGAAACCAATGAATGCGCCAAAAATTTCAAATGAATAGTGCAATCCGTAGGCTATACGAAAAAAAAGAAAAAAAGGAAGGAACGAAAAAAAAGAAATAAAAAAGGATAAAGTTAGAATTTTTTAAAATATATTAAGTGTAGAAAACATTTGTTGGATGTAAAAAGAATAACCCGTTGTGAGTCCCAACAATCAAAACAGATTATTAAGCCCAGCCCATAGAGGCAAAGATAGTCCAAACAGAAAACACAGGTTTAATTTCAAATGTTTCAACTCTTTCAACTAGTACCTTTTTCCACCTCAGTCCGAGTTTCAACTCGTTTGAACTCAGTGTAGCAATGGCGATGATGCAAGGTGTGCAGAAGAACACGCTATACGTGGGAGGCTTAGCGGAAGAAGTGAACGAGTTGATCCTCCACGCGGCGTTCATTCCCTTCGGCGACATCAAGGACGTGAAGACGCCGCTGGACCAGGCCTCGCAGAAGCACCGCTCCTTCGGCTTCGTCACCTTCCTCGAACGGGAAGATGCCTCCGCCGCCATGGACAACATGGACGGCGCCGAGCTCTACGGCCGCGTCCTCACCGTCAACTACGCCCTCCCCGAACGCATCAAGGGAGGGGAGCAGGGCTGGGCCGCCCAGCCCGGTAAGCCCAAAACCCTAACCCTCTTTTCCACCTTTTGAATGAGCGTCGGAAAAATTGATTTTGAATGAAATTGATTTCGCAAAATTGATCTTGGTTAAATTGATTTGGAACTACGAAATTGATTGTGAATGAAATTAATTTTGCAGAATTGATTTTGGTTAAAATTGATTTTAAAGTGATGTGATTCATGTTTGAATGTTTTTACTCCAAAAGCAAGTTTAACAGTAAAACTCAAATATAAAATGCTTGGTCTGAAGCAGATACTACGAGTTGCTTCGACTCGGAATCAATTTCAACATCATTTTGGAAAATCTAACGTGAAACTAAAGAACACGTGCTCAATTACAATATTTTAGAAACCCTAAGGAGTGAATGTTTTAATTCATTCTACGTGTTGTTTGGTGGTTTTTGAGTGATTGATTGATTTTGTGTTTGAATCAGTTTGGGCGGATGCGGATACCTGGTTTGAGCGGCAGCAGCAGGAGGAAGAGATGAAACGGATTGAGAAGGAGAATCGTGCGGCGATGGAGGCGGCAGAAGACTTGCACCGGAAGCAAGTGGCAGAGCAGCGAGAGGGAGAGAAGGAAGAGGAAATTGAGATCAAGGATGATCCTATGGCCAAGGCTGAAGCGGAGGTTCTTCAAAACCAATGACTTGTCAAAACGGCGCAACTTGGTGAGGGAAATGTTGCGTTTCATTGTTTGTTTGCCTCATTGTAATGTCTGATGAATCTTGTGTATGGGGTGACATGGTACTGTAGAATCTGAAACAGGGTAGCTAGTGAAATGAAATCACCATTAGTTTGGAAATGAAATTACACTACTTTGAATTTTAGATTCATATATACATATAATGACCTTACAACAAAACTCTGAGTTTTTTCTAATTATTTTAAGGTATGTATCCTTCTGTTTTTAAGTGACATTTTAGGCACGTCTAAGGTAAATATGCCTCTTGTAGTACCAACCGAAGTAGGACTTAAATTTCTATAGTCTTACAACTTCTAGAGCTAATTTCATTGCTGTTCTCCAGCAAAAGGAAATTTACGTTGATGAATCTAACTATATTCTGTAGATGCTGAATAGATTCCGATTCTTACTTCTCAGCTAATCCCAGTTTGGCAGATTTGTAGATAGTCTTTTCCAAAGACCATTCCATTGTTTGGTAATTAGTACCATCCCATATCCTTTACCTGAAACTGAGACAAGTATAAATTCTTCTAGTATCCTTAAATCAGAAAGAAGAATTACCCGAACCAAGATGAACACTGAGTCCATCCATCATGTGTTTAATAGCCTTAGTAATGCTTCTCCAAATAATAGAAGTCTTCAGCCCCAGTATAGAAGAAAGAATATGTGATTGGAATCTATTCTGGTTCACAGTGCTGAACCTAAACATTGTTACTATAAAAGGTTGAATATGGCTGGGGACATTCCCTACCCAAATTCTGGAACCAAATTGTTTAGACAAGCCATCCAGCTTGTGAGCAACAGAGTTCCTAAGTCTACTAATATGTCACACAGAACACTCCTCAAAATAGCACATAATTTCCCTGCAGTCTTCGATGATAGGTTCAATAGATTTTTCTGATAGATACAAGTAGACCATTGCTGAAGTATCCTATTCAGTAATAACTTCATGAATTTGTTGCTCCTTTGCCACTTCTAAACTCCATCTAACTCCCAAGACCTTAGCAAGGGCATGGTCCACCAGGATATTCTATTTATTGCACACCAAAAATACAACATCACCCATGTGATTTCTGACAACCAGCCCCCAACCTGTGTAGCCCTCCTCAAGACCAGCATTGGCATTCACAGGTGGCTCCCTCTTCTGCCAAATGCTATTACCTGAGAGTTTTGAAATTACTCATTGCTTAATGGCTTGAATACAGAGAAACAGGGCTGTTGCATTGCACAGACAAATGATTTCAATCACAAAAAGTGGGTGGCATGGTTCAAATTGTTATATTTTTCTGCTATATTCACGCTTTTTATTACAGGTTGGGGTTCTCGATTTTCTTTTTGAATTTTTTGAAGCCATGTCTTTATTGATACTTCTTGTTCCCAGCTTTTGAGTTTTGACACTTCTTGTGTTAAATCTGGATATATATTGTTAATAGTGTTTTTTTTTGTCTATAACTTCCTCTGCTACTAATTGGTAATATGTCACAACTCAATTCTCTCCCAATTTTGATAATTTGAGTCACATATTTAGTGGTTTTTCATTCTAATTTACTTTCTGTCGTACACTATGGTTAATTGATTTTCTTTTTTTTTTCCTCTTTATTCAATGTTCAACATTATAGTGAAAGGAAAAAGGTTTGTAGGAATTTTATTTTATGATCTAAATATGATTAGGAGATACCCCTTTCCTTTTAATTAATTTTTTCATGTTTCTTTAATGGTTGACTTTATTGATAAGTTATCTGGGGTCTCTAAAATTTATTTCTTTTTGTTAATGACAGAACTATCATGCAAAACTCTAATTTTTATGCTCCCTTAAATTTGGGAACACCTAATCAAATGAAATTCTTAATTGTAGCTCTCCCTGGTTTAATTCATAATGCTATACTTCTATTTGGAAATAACTTGATTCGTATGTTTTCTCAAAATTTTATGAAACTTCATAACCTTTCTAACCCTTTCATTCTCCATTTGGAAAAGGCAAAGTGATAGGGATCTAAATTTACTCAAGGATACACTTTGTTAATTATTGGGATACATAAATCTGCACAGAAACAGTTTTTAACTGTGACTGTAAGAGACAAAAGTCTAATCTCTAGCATTTTCATTTCTTTGGAGAAATCTCTTTTTTGTTTTAGCATTTTAGTTTGAAGCTTTACTTATTGTTCTGTAAAGTTCAAATTATGTTTCATTGCTGCTTTTTTTTTTATCAGCAAATGTTAGTATGTTAAAATGTTTGTTAGCAAAAGAGATCAAATCTGCCACCTTTTTCCTCTTTCCTTCTTTAACCATTCAACCCACCTTATATCTCATTCCTTTCTTATTACTTTTTAGTTTGACTCTCTAGTACTTAAAAAAAAAACTAACTAGTGATCTGGCTCTTATATGTGAAGATCTTATATCTTTCCAAAAGTTGCAAAAAATAATTGAAATATCAAATTCTTCTATAAATTTGTTGAGGAAATGAGAAAAAAAGTTGAATTAAGGAGAGAAAAATTTGAAGAGTCCCAGCCTTCAATTTTCATAGGGTGGCTCTTAAGAAGGCTAAAGTTGCTAGGAAGAGATATACAAAACTATTGTTGGGATACAACTTTCAATGAATAGAAATGATGATCAAGACAGGCAAAGATGTTAACACTTTAAAGGTTCATATAGCTTTTGGTTGTTTTGTTTGGATGTTGGAGATATAAAAGCTTATTATAAGAGTGTGCCTTTAGTTTAGGGATTATAAAAGTAGGCTGTAAATTGGCTTGTAAATTCCCATGTTATCTTGTTTTTGCATAGTTGTATTGTGTAAACCTTTAAGAATTAATCTTTTTCTTGCATGTTATCTTTTGCGAAGTTAATGCCCAACAAAGGCTCAAGAAGATCTATAGCAACTTTTTCAACGGCCAAATTTACTTCCCAAGGCTAATTTATTATGTTTAAAATAAAAGTATATAAAAAGATTTCTCAAATATGTATACATCATATGCAGATAAACTAACAAAGCAATAACATCATCGAAAAAAACAAAGCAATATGATATATTCGTATAAATGTATAAAAAATAGAAGACATGTATCAAAAGCGACCACCATTGCTCCAAAGAAGGATCAACATCAATAATGGACAAGAGCCACAGGGCTGAACATAGCAACAAATAAGGGACTATGAAGGTGGCCTTAGGTAGCTGATAAAAGGAACCTCGAGTGTTAGATCAATTTGAAAAGGCTCAATGTTACTTTTTGTTTCATTAAATTTTATTTTGATATATTAAATTTTAAAAGTTTTATTTTGATTTTTTATGTTTTTAAAAGTTTCATTTTGATCTCATTTTTCTTATTTTCGTTAACGTTAGTTATTCTGTTAACTTAAATTTTAAAATAATGACTACTAAAAATTTATATTCTCTTTATTTTATTTTAAAAATTATAAACCACAAAATAAAAATTCCTCTTTCGGATCTAAGTTTTTTTCCCACCCTCTTCTAGATCTAAAGCAAGCCCTTAATCAACACCACTAGAGTCATTAAATCGAAGCCATGAATGAAACACAAATCCGCAAGAATTGCAACGCCCAACTTGTCCACAATGCTCTGGGATGGATAGTTCTCCAATTACCCCCAACAACTTCTCAATGGAGGTCTTTTTTCTCTCGACGAAGGTCTCGAGCTTGAATGCCATGGCTTTGCCGGAGGAGAACAAAAAACAAATTTGATGGTGCGGTGGTTGCTTCGATTGATGGCGTGGTGGGTCCGTAGATTGAGTTATCCCTCACCTTCGACGGTGGATTTTGATTTGGCATTTAGGGACTTTTATTTTTCTGATGATTGATGAATATTTATTGTTATAGTATTATGATGAATTCTTGTGTGGTCTGATGCTTATCTGCAACTCATTCTTGTGTGGAGGATTAAAGTTTGATCCTATTTCTTGTTTAATTGACATTTACCATTTTAGACCGGTGGAAATTTGGATGGTGGTGCCGTGGACATTGTTGAATAAGATGAACAGGGGGAGGAGGTTTTTTTAGTGGTTTATAATTTTAGAAATAAAATAAAGATTATGACAGTTTTAACAGCTATTGTTTTAGATTATTTATTTAAAAATTTTCTGAGTTAATAGAACTTCTAACTTTGTTAACGAAAATAGAAAAAATGAACGAAAACAAAATTTTGAAAAACATGAAAAATTAAAACAAAACTTTTAAAACTTAAAACATCAAATCAAAGAAAAGTAAAACTTAATGGAATATAGGTGTAATTAGGTGGTGATACACATTGTTTTGGACCAACTTTCTAGCCTAAATTCATTTCATAGTTTCAAATGACATTTTTATACTAAATTCATTTATTCTCATAATTGCAGATTAACTCAACGTGTTATTTTGAAAATAAAAATAAAGAGATGTCTTAGAATGTTAGGATTTAATAAAATTGATGTAAAAATGCAATATTATATGAGAAATTATAGTTACACAATTTTTATATATCAAACTATGCCATAGAGATAAGAAGAAAACAGAGAAAAGTATAAAATAAGAAAGTTAATGTGATAAAAAAATACTATAGTAAAAATGTTATAAAATTGTACTATATAAATAGTATATCTCTTATTAAGAATGTTCAAACAATTTTTGTACTATACAAAACGGAACCATATAAACGATTTGAAACATGCACATACATACTCAAGTATTTTAAAACTGGCTAGCAGTGTGAATACAAAACCTAAATGCATTTTAAATTACTTGATTGTTCTTAAAATATTATTTAAACAAAAATCATTTAGGGTGAATATATGTATCTAATCTTTTCTTAAGTTCACTTTTTTCAATACGACATCCAGTTAAAATAACAATATTTTATATTCTATCGTCATTCCTCGCTTTTCCCCCTCTCATTCCTTGTCCCTTACATTCCCCCAAAGAATGGCTTAAGTTATTTGAAATCTCTCTCTTCGTTAAAATATAGTATTCAAACACTTAACATCACTTTTGAGTGTCAGACCTAAAATAGTGGGAACTTGATTATTGGGTTACGTCCTTGACAAGAATAAGCAAGGAACAATCAATTCTTACATTTGATTGTGCTTAGTATCTCATTAAAGAATTAATTCTAAATATAAAATTAATTTTAGATAAATTTTCATATATTTAATTTTATTTTAAACAAAAATTTAAAATTAATTATAAAAAATTATACTAAATTTTACTCATAACTTAATTTTATAATTAAAAAATATCTAAACATAAATCACATAATAAGAAATAATTACAAATGATTGTGTTTGATTTCTAATAAGAGAATTAATTCTAAATACAAAATTAATTTTAGATAATTTTTTATATAGTTGTGTTCAGAATTATTTGTATTCAAAATTAATTATGACAGAAAAAATTATATTGAATTTTATTTATAACTTAATTTTATAATAAAAAATATCCAAACATAAATCACAACCTTAAAATCAATTTCGTCACACTCATCCAAACATTCATATGAATCAATAAGTTACAAGTGGATAGGTTGAAATAAAACTTGTGAATCAAATATATGTTAAGGAATGAAATAAATACAAGATAGACATAAAATTCAGAATCAAAACGATGGTATGCTGATTATTCAATGCTACATTGTACTTGATGCTTCTTTGTTCCGGCTTTGACAGCATTGTTGTGTTCTACATATGACCTTGGAGTAGGAGTAACATGGCAAAGAACAACACTAACAGAGTTGTTGCTGCAAAAATCCAAATACTCGGGCAGCCCGGCAATTAACATCAGCAGCAGATATGCTGTAGAAAGACAAATTAAACGTCTAGATTTCATGTGAGAACTTTTCTGTCTTAGAATTGCATCACAAACCTTCACAGCATCTAGATTATCTTTGACATTATGCACTCTAACAATATTAGCCCCTCCCAAAACACCAGCTGTGACTGAAGCAATGGTAGCAGGATCCCTCTCAGCTGCATCGGAACGAGAGCAAATTTCACCTAAAAATCTCTTTCTTGAGGGTCCAATAAGCATGGGAGCATGAGAGATGGCCAAACTTCTTGAGGCAATCTCTTCTCTGATATCAGGTAGTCCCATGAGAATGTCTAAATTGTGTTCAGTTTTCTTTGAGAATCCAACGCCAGGGTCAATCATAATCCTCCATCCCGGGATTCCTGACATCTCTGCCTCTCTAACCCGCGAGTATAACTCCGATGATATCTCTTCACAAACATTATCATATTTCAGGTTTTCACTATTCTGCATTGTAGATGGGTCCCCTCTCATGTGCATTGCAACATAAGGAACATTAAGATCAGCCATGACCTTAAACATATTACTATCTAACTTCCCAGCAGATACATCATTTATAAAATGAGCCCCTTTACTCACTGCTTCTGAAGCAACTTCAGAGTAGAAAGTATCCACGGATATGAGCTTTCCTTCTACTTCAGGCATTGACACTACAGCTTCCAGGACAGGGATTAATCTACCTAATTCTTCTTCAGCAGAGATCCTAGATGCCATGGGCCGAGTAGACAGAGCCCCAATATCGATCATATCTGCTCCTTCTGAAATCATTAACCGAACCTGAGAAACAGCAGACTCCACAGACTGAAAATGTCCCCCATCACTAAAACTATCTGGAGTCACATTAAGGATCCCCATGACGGAAGTTCTCCATGACCAGTCAAGTAAGCCATTTGCAACAGGCATTACCCTATACATTCCTTCCTTTCCAAACTCTCCAATAAGGGATTCACTGCCTAAATCTTCCCATAATCCAGAGAGTCCACGAGAATGGCCTGAAAATGAATTCCAGGAAGTAACTGTGTCACTGTCAATAGCTGATCCCAATAAGTCCATCAAGGGGGCCATCACAAATGGCCTTTCCCAAATTCTTTCATGAGGTATAGTGAGGATATCAGATCTGACTTTATATTTACCATAGAATAAAATGTCTAAGTCAATTGGCCTTGGACACCATACCTCATACCATCTGTACGGCCCAAGTCCTTCTCAATTCTTTTGAGTGTAGACAATAGTTCATGTGGACCTAGTTTAGTAACAGCTCTAACTGCTGAGTAGATAAAGCGAGGTTGATCAGTAACATATGCCGGCGCTGTCTCATACAAACAAGCATGTCTTGTGATGTTAATGCCTGAGTTCCTCATCAATTTCAAGGCTTCCTTGAAGTTATGCAGCCTGTCACCTACATTACTTCCCAGAGCAATCACTACTTCCTCTTCTTGTGAGTGCTCTACAGAGGAATTTGAAGCAGTGTGAAAAGAGGAAAAACCCACTCCTGCAATGAAAATTAAAACAGTAGGGAAATTAAGTTTGATTGATTATTCAAAAAATGATGAGCTCTAATCACTTTACTTCCTTTCACAAGCAAAGTGTGATACAAGGATACTTCAAAATTGGCGACATTTCTGTATGGGATTCCGACATGCGAATTTTATGAATGCCTTTGTATCAAAGTTTCATTGCCTTATCTTCAAACCTCTTAATATACATTTTTTCTTTAGAAAATGAAGGGATCATTATCATAACTTGAATATAACTTTTTTATTATTACAATTATGGCTTTTTAATAAATTTTTCCAGATATTAAAGACTAGTAATAATACAATGATAATGTCAAACTAATATAAATATCAGCTATATTTAGACAAATAAATAAACGAGAAAATAAATTAATAAAGTATAAGAAGTTATTAAATATAATTATATTTTGCTTAATATATATTGTCCTACCTGTATCCTTTTTTTTTTTTTAAATTATCATATTTACATATTGAATCTTATCATATTGGATACTCGTGCTGTATCAGTTGACAGCACGAGAAAGCTGAATTTAGGAACCACGCATGGCCTAGAAAGCTGAATTTTTTTTTATCTCTGTAGCACTAAAATACATAATAAATTCTAAGGGGGGAAATCTATTAATTCTATATTTCCATCCGAGTATCAGTTGACAGCGATCTTTGGGTTTAATAACCTTCAATAACGAAAACCAATTCACTAACATAGGCATAGAATGTTGTTTACATACTATAGCAGCCAAAGGCTCACAAATTTCAATCTGAGTCACTTTTCAGTATCAGATCATAGAAAATTCAGTATTCTACTCAAAAGAGCAGCTTCAAAGAGTTCAATGAGTTTACATTTACCTTTAAGATACTTCCTGGCAGCAAAAAGCTTATGCCTGGGTTCCCCTAGATACATTAAAATACTCATCTGAGAATAGACAGAGTGTACATTACATGCAGTATCCCAGCCATTGATAAAAAGGGAAAAAAACATCATAAAGAGTTCACATTCCTCCAGAAAATAAAAAATCCATAGTAATTTCATGCAACAGCAATTAAAAAATAGCAATCCATTGTTCCAATCTAGTGAATCACCCAATGCAGCCAATAAACATTATAATCAATATGACTGCAGCCAATGAGCCTGGTTTATTTTTCCATAACATGCAACACCAAAAAAACAAGATCCAAAACTCTTTGAGAGATAGCATCAAACACCTTGCATAAAATAAGCACAAAGAGTTATAACCATGCCTACCTTGGAAATACCCGTGTCAAGGTTTTAAATTGCGGTTGCACTCACTGTTGCAAAGACCTCCAAAACCTTAAATGTTACAAAAAAAATTTTAAAAAAAAATTGCAGATGGTCAAGACTGATGCAATTCACAATCTCCCAAACTTTAAGTTACTGTTGCTGACTGTAATTTAAAACTGTTACCATAAAATATACATTATTGTTTCTTGAAGATACCAATTAGATGGTTATACTGTGATTCTTACTTCATCTCCGCGAATTGGGTTGGAAGAGCTAGAAGGACACTCCAAGACCCAAAACCAGAGAGGGAGGAAGAGAAACAAAACCGACAACGATGCTTGTGTTGGGCTGGGTGTGGAGGTTGGTGGTTTAGTGGGTGGTGGCACGCGGCGGTGCACGACGTGGTGTCCTACGGCTTTTGAATGCAGGTGTAGAGGGTTAGAGAAAGAAGAGGAAGAGGCTGACTGTTGAATAGTTGAGGCACTAAACTGAAATTTTGAATAATTAAGTATCAAAATTAAATCTTAAAATATAATTAAGAGATTAAATATATAATTAAATCAAATAATAAATCAATTTGCTCTTTAATTCTTTTTGCAAATATTTTTCCAAAATAATAAAATTAATTTTTTAATCCTTATATATAGATATTATAATTGAAAACATTATCCGTTCTTATAAATTATCTACCAATAATATTCTTAGATCATTGGTAATGAAAATTGAATTGAATTCAGGTAAATATATGAGTTTGTTTTACTAATTGAACCAACTTAGTTGACGATTCTTTTATATATTTTTATTTGTTGAATTTAATTCTTTTTTATTATGATATTGATGTAAGATATCATCAATTTTACTTATAATAACTCTTAATCATATTTTTTATCTATAATATTTAAACTTGAGATCTTTTTGTTTAGAAATATTAAATCAAGTTATATTCAAATAAATAACTTATTGATTTAATTTTTCTATTATTAAAATATTTATTGTGATCCTTTAATTATTAAATATATATGCAGTGTGAATGTGGGATTGTTTTTTTACTAACCATATTAGTCTAATAGTAAGGTATCTGCTGTAAAAATAAATAGTAAAGTCCTATTTTCTATTAGATTAAGCTAATGTTATTAGTGAGAAAACAGATAAAAAAAAAAAGAGAGCTACATAATGCATATACTTTAATAATTAAAAAATTAAATTCAACATTTTAATAATAAAGAAGTTAAATAGTATAAATTAAAACAAATAAAGAGGCCACAAAAGTGATTTTACTAATTATTCCATATAAGCATCTTTTAAGTAATGAATATCTAAGTTTAATTAATTTGATTTTTTTAACATTAAACTTGTTTGGAAGATTAGTAAAATATTGATGTATTTTTTTATTTTTTTACTTTAAGACAATTTAATAAGGTAATGAAACTTGTTTATACGGCATGACGTTCGAGGCGTGACCCTACCATTTTTAAAAAACCCTTGTCGTTTTGGGTTGTTTCTCTTAAACCCTCCCTCTCTCCAGAGCCATAATCTTCTTGTGCTAACCAAACTAAACCTTAGCTACTAGCAGGTGCAGGGTGTCATGCCTGAAGGAAAAACTATTCAGTGTTTGTAAACTTGTGCTCATTCCAATGGCGTATCTTTCTTTTCCCCAGTTTCTCTCGCTTCCTAGGTTCTCTCTCTTTTCTCTCTCCATTGATACTCTCTGCTTATAGTCTCTCCATTTTCTATTTTCAAGAGTTTTTCTTCAATTTTGAATTTTATGGTGTAATCAAGAAATGGTTTTCAAGGAAAAATTTGAAATTTAGCAAATTAGTTGAAACCCATTGATCCCCTCTTATGATTTGGATAAGAATATAATTTAAAAAAAAAATCAATTTTTTCCTTTTTTTTTTTTTGGGGGGGGGGGGGGGGGGGGGGTAATCATGTAATGAAGTTCAGGATAAGAAATTTTGGAATTTGCTATTTGGTGAGCTTTAGAGGCTCAAGTTTTGCTGAATTTTAGTTTGTGGTGGTTGAATGTGAGTGTGTAAATAATATTGTCTCTGCAATGTGCAGGTACCACATGACTTGGTCCTATTGCTGCACTTCTTTTAACACAGTGCAACTTGGGAAACTCGGGCCTGGGTGTAAATGGGGTCATGTCGCAATGGCTAGGAAAAAGGCCTCTCTAGACTCTTCTATAGAAGAAGAGCCCAGTGACAATGAATCTGTGGTGGAAAAGAAGACGACTAGGTCATCTAAAATTAAGAAGACAACAGTGAGGACTAGGAAGAAAACAAAAGATGAGTCCCCTGGAGATACAGATGATGCCTCTATTGAAGGAAGCTCAGCGGCCGCTAGTGATGATTCCAAGAAAACTCGAAGGACTCGGAAAAAAGGTAATCTCTTGATCTTTGTCTCAAATGAAAATACTGGGAATTTTATGCATTATAATGTGTTTTGCTTATAAGTGCTAGCTAAGTCCTGCTATCGTTTATAGGTGCATCTAGTTCTGCTGGCCTGGAAGAAAAGAAGGAAGTCAAGGAAGAGAAAAAGGTTAGAAGACGAAAGAAAACTGAAGAGGAGAAATTAATTGTAGAGGATAAAGGTAGTGAAGCTGAAATCAGTGACCAAGATGAGCCTTCATTTCTTGAAAATGTGGAGGACGATAGTGACAGTGGCTTGGAACTGATAAAAGATGATGGAGAGGACATTAGCTTTACTTATGGATGGCCTCCTCTTGTTTGTTGCTTTGGAGCTGTGCAGCATGCTTTTGTGCCTTCAGGGAGACCCGCCAATAGGCTTATAAATCATGAAATCCATGAAAGCATGAAGGATGCCTTATGGAGCCCTGAAAAATTTGTTAGGGCTCCAGGGGGCTCTGCTGGTAGTGTTGCTATTGCTCTTGCTACCTTGGGTGGCAAGGTTGCTTTCATGGGAAAACTTGCGGATGATGATTATGGTCAAGCAATGCTATACTATATGAATGCGAATAATGTCCAAACCCGATCAGTACGTATTGATAGTAAAAGGGCAACAGCTGTATCACTGATGAAGGTTGGTAAAAGGAGTCGACTTAAAATGAGTTGTGTAAAACCCTGTGCTGAAGATAGTTTGACAAAGTCTGAGCTAAATTTTGATGTGCTGAAAGAGGTATGAAACTTGAAATCCATTAAAGAAAAATATGTAAAATAAGTAAATAGAATTCTCTGTATCTTGTAGGGTCTACTCTAGCCTGATCATTGTTGATAACTTGATATGGCAATGCTATTGGGCTTCCATTGGTATGTGTTTTTCTTCTTTAGATGAAACCAGTAGAATGCTGACATTGATGTGTAGTAGATTGCCATGTTAATATTTTCCTTAAATATTGGACATCAAGTTAATAGATAGGCCAAAGTTGCATAATTAAAACAGTATGGGACTAAATTTGTGGGGAAAAAAACAAGGGAGACCAAATTCGTGAATAACGATAGTAGGAGGATCAAAAGTGCAATCAAGACTAAACTATTTTATCCTCTTGTTTGTGTTGGTTTACAACCATTGAAATGGTGCATTGTTGGTTTCCATGTTAGTTACAGCCATGTGTGCATTTGAATAAAAGGCAAAAGCATGAATAATTTAGTTCTAGGCTCTATTAGGCATGGTTGCTTGCCAAAGGTTGTGTTAGGTCCTCTATATAATTTATGCTCCTACTTTTTAGGTTTTAGCTGCTTGGGAGGTTAGATTGCTGCCAACTGCTATTGAGTACTTTAAAAGTTTAAATGCATGTCATGCAGGCAAAAATGTTCTACTTCAATACACATTCCCTGCTTGATCGTAACATGAGGTCAACTACATTACAAGCCATCAAGATTTCAAAGCATTTTGGAGGGGTTATTTTCTATGATCTAAACCTTCCTATACCACTATGGCACTCTAGTGAAGAAACTATGATGTTCATTCAGCAAGCGTGGAATCTTGCAGACATTATTGAGGTCACTAAGCAAGAACTTGAGTTCTTATGTGGGATCACACCATCTGAAGAATTTGACACCAAAAATAATGCCAGGTCGAAGTTCGTCCATTATGAACCTGAAGTGGTTTCCCCACTTTGGCATGAAAATCTTAAGGTTTTATTTGTGACTAATGGAACTTCCAAAATACATTACTACACAAAAGAGCTCGATGGTGCTGTTCTTGGGATGGAGGATGCCCCAATTACCCCATTCACTTGTGATATGTCAGCAACTGGAGATGGCATTGTTGCTGGTAAATCATAGTAAATTTACGTTTCAATCATAGGCCTGCATTTTTCCCCCATATGAAGTATCAACCCATTTGAAAAATAAAAAAGGAAACCTCTTGAGGCCTTGAGAGAGTAAAATGAAATAAGTTTCTCCTATAAATTAAAATTAACTTATCACAATTTAAAATCAGTATTTGGAGCAGTTAAATAAGATAGCTTCTATAAAAGTTGAAGTGCATAAGTTGATTTTAACTTTTGAGTGAAGTTTAATTTATTTTACCTTCTTATTTTCTTCTCTTATAAGTGCATATTGAATAGTTTATCCAAACAGGGCCTAAATGTCTGACACTAATGTGAAAAAAAATCATTCGAGAGGTGATGGATTTTGAAGCAATAAAGCGGAGGTCCTGCAATTTATAGTATAATTTACATAACTTTGGATAATTCTGCTGTCTTATTGTTCTAAAATCCAATAGGAAGACTCTGTTCTTGAAGAATTGACTTAGATAAAACTCATTTATCTAAACAGTATTACACTAGGTGACTAATTGCATATCGGGGTTAGGATTGAGCTACAACATATATAACAGATAAAACTGAATTGCCTTTTTGCCTTGACCTTGATTTTTGGGGGCAAAACCACTTTTGAGTTTGTTTAATGAATGCCATAACAAGCATATGCTAAATGGTTGCATCACTCAGGGCTTATATTGCTTGTATCTTTGGTACATAAAGATTAGTAAAAGAAAACTTCCAAGCATTAATTTCAGACATTTTTCCCACTTCTGAGGTCTCCTATGATCTTTGCAGCTCTCATGCGAATGTTGACAGTTCAACCTGATTTGTTAACTGATAAAGGATACCTGGAACATTCCATCAAGTATGCAATCGATTGCGGGGTTATCGATCAATGGATACTCGGCCGTGTACGGGGCTTTCCTCCACATGAAGATATGGAGGAAGACATAACCCCTGATTCAAATGGCATTAGATCAATTTCAGAAACAGAATACCGCACAGCAGTAGGGTCTGCTAGTGAGTAATATCAGTTTTGTAGCCAATGTTTCTCACAGTGAAAGTCTTCATCCCTTGTATAGAAAACTGAGTGTTTTATTTGTTTGTTTCTTTCTGTGTGTTCCATTTCTAGAGGTTATATTACCTTAGGCTGTTGTATTTCCCATTCTTTTTTTTATTAATGGCATTCGCATTATAATCCAAGCTCAATTCCCCCACTTTACATTTATTTGCCAAAGTTGTGTATTTTCGTGTCTCTTTTTGCACCTCTTATTCGGGGAAGTACTAAAATGTTTTGGTGTTTGTAATTTTTCTCCGGCATCTTTTTCTTTTTTTTTCAAATCCTCATTAATAAATTTGTCCTGCTTTGTTCAATTATAAAGTGTTATATCCACATTACAAACGCTGAAACCTGAGTGTTTTGACAATTTATGTAAGCAAAAGCTAAGACTTCTACCAAGGGAATCTCCAATAGGAAATTGATTATTTTAGATTAAGATAATTAGATTTTATTAGGAACATGGTTCAACTAAGTAATGTAATTATTACTTTATATAAATAAGGTAATTAAATACAATTTACTTACATAACTTATTTTTAATATATTATCAATATTCATTTTTATTGTTTTTACTTTCCAGTTCAATAATTTATTTTAATATTGCATATTTTTTAAAATATTAATTTAATTAAACACTCATTAATTTTAATATTAAGATAAATTATTTTTAATATATTACTTTTGATATTATTTTTAAATTTCGATTCATAAATTTTGATATTGTAATATGATTTATTTTTTAATATATCACAAGCATTAATTTTTGGTTCCAAATGTAAAAGTAAGTAAATTATATATATATATTAAAAAATAAAATTCAAAGTAAATAATGAATTGAAAAGTAAGAAATAACAAGAATATTAAAAGCAATAAAAAACACTATTTATAATATATTAGAAATGAAAAATAAGGATAAAATATGTTTGAGGTCCTATAAAATTTAAAAAATATTAATTTTGTACTCAAATTTTTTCATATTAATTTGGTTCCCATAAAAAAAAATATTTTTGTTAGTCTTTAGAGATAATTCCGTTAGACATTAAACGTGACTAATAAACTTACATATATAATTTGATTACAAATGAATTAAAAAATTTGTGACGGTTAAATCCTCTAAAAGGAATTAAATAATATCTGGTGGCAAACCCCCCTCCCCCTATATTATAATTTTTTGTCACTTCTTACACAATTTTGTCGTACTTTCTGATGAGATTAAAGAAGATGAAACAACACTGAAAACTAACAAAAGTATATTTTTTTTACAAGGACCAAATTAATATAAATTTTTTTGTGAGGATAAAATTAATATTTTTCAAATTTTACATGGACCATAATATATTTTATCCTTAAAATAATTATGAGATTACATTATATTTAATTACCATATATATCTAAAACAATAAATACATTATTAAATTAAACTAAGCACCTAAAAATAATCTAATTATCTTAGCTTGAAGAATCCTTCATTATCTTAATTACCTTAATTAATATTTATTTTTATCCATAAGAATTAATGACAGATATACTAAATTAACTATGACTAGTACGAACACTACTAGAATGTCAAGATAAAAAAATAGCAAAAAAAAAATTGCGAGAACTAAAACAAGATAAATCCATATTTGCAATGACTTAAAATATACTTAAGCCTTTTAGGTTTTATTTAATTTTAATTTCTTAATATTTTGTTTAAAGATAATTTTTTTCAAAGGATTAAAATAAATAGTGTAAATAGTATAGTAATTAAAATGATAAAAAAAACATAATATTAAAAATAATATAATAATTAAAATAAATATTTAAGATTCTTTCAATTGTATTTATTATGTTATTTCCAAGAATAATAAACAAAATAGGTATAGATGATGAATTTTATTAAAATGTTGAGAATAAAATGAAAACAAGAAGTTTAAGTTATAAGATTCTCAAGCAATGTTAAAAAATACAGTAAATTAGCGAAATAAATTATTAAATTTTTTTATCAAACATCTTATAATTATTTTTATATACAATGACGGCAATGGGGATTTTTCTAAGTACTCATACATTTATCACATTTTTTTTGCTACTTGATCGATCTTAACGAGTTAAACATCTTTTTTTTTTGTTAAACAAGCTTATAAAATAATAAGATAACTAAGTTATAAGTTAGGGTTTTTTTTTCTAAATCCCAAGTATAATCTACTAGATGTAATCATGTTTAAACCCAATAAAACTATGGACAACAAAATTCTCCTTGAGTGTTTAATGCAATTACATACCAGAACTCAAACCTAATATATTTGATTAAGCTGAAATAACCCAGCTAAGTTGACCCATGCGCTCCATGGTCATAAGTTAGGTTAAATAACTATTTAAACACATAACTAACACAGAATATAAACTTGAATGGAGATTTTTTAAAGCAAAAAAAAAAAAAATCTAAAATATACGTTTGGCGTCGATGCCTCTCTACGTTAGCTGTTGCTTCATTATTGTTGGACTAACATTCTTGAGAGTGTCCTAGAACTCAATTTGGAATTATGGAATACTTTTGGTGGTTCTTGATGTATAATAATTGAAAAGGGTGGTTTAAACCTTTAGGTGGGAAGTCATCTCATTATACATAAATTTTGTAATTATGCTTTAAAACATTTTCAGTTGTGACATTGTCATTATCCATTAAATCTCTTAATGGTTATATCAGAGTGATGGATATGGGTGGATATAGCTTTCGTCTCTCATTTAATTATCAGCCTTTTTAGTAGGTCGCTCAAGATTGGTATCAAATATATATTTTCTTTCTTTAGCCTTGACAATTTTCCATAGTGGTCTAGGTTATTCAGTTCTTCTCTGTCTCCTTTTGATAAATGAAACGAAACCAAATGGAATGCATACAATAATTAATAAGAAGAACAATTCAATCCCATATTCAAATGCAATACTAATATTGGTAGCAGATATAGACACGAAATCTTGTCCACTGCCATTTTTTATAATTCATTTTTTTTTTTTCACTTCCAGAAGATAGCATGTGGAGGGTTTTTAAAAGGAAAAACTGTTTTTATCGAGAGAAAAATGTGATTAAGAAGTTATACAAGATTAGATTACTTTCAAACACCAACCTAAACAAGTCATTTGAGTACATTTATCAGAAGTTAAATAACTTATAAAAAAAAGTTCTAACTGTGAAAGCATTTTCTTTTTAAAGTATAACAAAGTGGGCCCTAAAACTATGTTCAGTAAAATTATTAACTTCTAAATTCATCAATAGAAATATATATATATATATATATATATATATATATATATATATATATATATAATATTAAGATTCTATTAAAAATATTATTTATATTCTATTGTTCTCGAAATTTTGGATGTACTATCACTTTTGTTTTCCTAGAGTTATTTAAATGATAAAACGACAATAATTATCATTTTTTTTGTTGAAAAGGACAATAATTATCATCTTAATTTTATTACGTTCCTTAAAATGTTATCTTTTCTGTATTCCAACCATCCAAACTAAAGGTAAGTACGAATGTATGTAAATCTATATGCCAAAAGGGTTATCTGTACTTTTACATTTGTAGAAGATCAAAATATATTCAACTGTCTTTTCCATCATCCCTACAAGCACTATAGTTGCTCCGACATAATCAAGTGTATATGTGAGTCCTTGATGGTGCATGTTGCACCCATCAATAACCACAAACTCGAAAAGAAGAATCAATTAATAGATACTTGGTGCCACATACTATCTTCTCCCAATGGCCAGAGGATTCATCAAAATTAATTATCAACAAAAAAAAGAGTGGGGGCATTAAAATTTTCCACCATCAAGTAGAGATTTTTATATATATATATATATATTGAAATTGAAACAAAATAGATAAACAAGAAAGTGGGAAAGTGAACTCTTAGAATTACATGAACCTGATTTTCCTTTCTAAATTGCAAACAAGTGAGACCATCATCATAGCCAATAACCCAATGAAGAAATAGAAGGAAAGAAGGGTGTTGGAACTTGGAATGATAGCCACAAGTTTTATTGGCCGGTTACAAAAACTATACCACACTTTCTCCAAACATCCTCCTAGGAGAAAGCAAGAAAAGGAAAAAGAAAAAAAAAAAAAAAAAAAAAACCAAGCTTTCTATCCAAGACATAAGAAATAGGCAGGATTCTAAGGATGATCAACACTTGTGAAATCCCCTAACACTACATACAAACTCAACATGTCCTACTTGTTCAAATTGGAATCTTCAAGTTTTGAGGCAGCCAGCTTATCCAAAAACCACACCAACTTCCCCATCGCTGGTTGGACCATTCTCACTGGTATTAAGGGGCCATCAGGTCCAACATCGTCTATTGCCAAGTGTACGGATTCCGCTTTGCTTTCGCCTGTGACAACTACTGCAACATTGGATGCAGAATTGATGACAGGCAAGGTGAATGTGATTCTCTCAGGTGGGGGTTTGGGGGAGTCAGTAATAAAAGTTACCCATTCTTCCCTTTCATTGAGTGCTGAGTGGTTAGGAAACAATGAGGCAACGTGGCCATCTGAACCCAATCCGAGCAGAATGAGGTCAAACTTTGGACAGTCACTAATCTCAGACACGCTGACAACACGGGTTTTCACTAACTGTCGAATGACAAACTCGTAATCATCGGCAGCTTCTTCTGCTGACACGGAATCGTTAATAGAATGCACATGACTGGGGATAATAGGCACCTGCTAATATAACAAGCATATTAGCAGAAGAATACAAATGAATATTAAATAATCTCGTGGAATATTATAAGACAGACATGGAGAGATAGAAAAGGAGAATTATTTTTACACATCAAATCAAAACATTTATATCAGAGGCTCCCATATTGCATTTGTTGAACTCAATATTTAAATAAAAAGCATGCAAATCCTGAATCATCTCTTTTTCCCCTGGTCAGGAATTTATCCACCAGCATATTTAAAAATGCAATTCAGGGTTTACAAAATGGTTCCTGAAATGAAAAAATGCACCTCTAACAACCAGGGAAACACTGACAAAATTGCTTTCTTAATGACAGTTTTGCTTTCCTAAATAACATATAAGTATTATAGCAACTGCAGCACAGGAAAACATCACATACAAGCTGAATGGTATGGACCTCTGAACAGAATCAGCTAAGAAACTAAATGCACAGAAGAATAGATAATAATGAAGTCTGTGAAGTGTTGAATATTACAGATTCTACGGTACAGAATTATTTTAATTCTCCAGATACAAAGTATATTGATCCTTCAACCAAAAGACATTTATGCGAAATGTAAAGCATAAAGAACAACCCAATCATTAGCTAAACAAAAAAGTTTTACAACACCCCAATTGAACCACACCTTTTTCCTGTTGGGATAAATACATCAAAAGCAAGTTGTACACCCCGGGATAATGTAATGCACATCTTATATTGCTATTTAACCTGTAATACAAGAACATTTTTCTTGAAGGCTGAAAGCATTTTTTACACAATTCATAGTTCGTACATAATCTGCTTGAAGGGATAATCTGTAATTGCCAAGAACTCCCTCTTCCCACCACTATCTCTTGTACCTCTGTACTTTATGGCCATCAAGGGATGCCTTGTATTTGACTAAAATTTTATTAATGCTTCGAAATTTTTAATTCAAAGTGGACTATGACTCCAAGAAGACAACATACGTCTGAGGGATTGTAAGATGACAAAAGTAGAAATTAGGCAAAGAAATAAATTTCAGCCAACTTAGAGCATACATCAAGCATAAAATTCACAATAGGACTAACTTTAAAGGTAATATACTAGAAATATAGACAAATTCAATTTATACCTCCTTTTTCGTGCCTGATAATCACATTCTAGTTTTCTACTGTAAGTAATCATACTTGAAGACAAAAAGGGGATAGTCCATCAACTACAATATTATGGGAATTTTAATTAGCAATATACACAATTAATTAAGGGCTTAACAAACAAAATGAGACTGAAGTAGATAGCCAAACAGTGCAGTCATATTATCTTAAAGCAGCCATTCCCCATATAAATTTCAGAAAGTACCAATGGATTGTGGGAAATAGACATGAAGATCAAGATGTGCTTTGCATAACAACCTGATAGCACTATATACTTGGTGTACTGTATGAATAACCATTGTGCAATGAACAGTGCTCTGGAATTATTTAAAATTCACCACTACATATTGCTGTTACTTTAAAACTAATCTGGCTTGCACTAATAAAACCGTCATCAAGAAATCATTACGAAAACAAAGATAATAAGACATTCTAAGATAGTTTGTCTCTTTCTTTCAGACAGTCTCACTCTTCATATCATGCCAAGGCTGATTATACACAAAAGCTGTTTCTTTTTAATGTCTCTACACAACTCAATCTTACTAGAAAAGTTTACACTTCAGACTAATTTTTCTGTATCTTTTCTGGTTGGTCTTTATACCTACATGCAGAGAGATGTATCTAATTGATTTCAGAGTGAAAAGTCAACAACTGTGATCTTCAGGCTGGACTAAATTGCCAGATTGAGGCTTTTCCTAGAATAAACATGATTTGAAAAGTCATTAAGCATTGGCACATGATCCGTTAACTACAATGATCCAATACTGTGTAAGCTTCCTAAAGAGTAATCTCTTTAGGAAGCTTACACAATATTGGATCATTGTAGTTATTATTGCTACAGCCTTCAAGCAAAATTGTCCACTAATAGGGTCCTCAGCACTTATGAAAGCAAACCTGACAACCAACTTTCAATACATGGAAGTAAATTGGAGAAATTGGAGGCACATGCCACTAACAGGCAATGTACTTCCTCTGATTGTAGCAACAGAATAACAAACTTTCACATGCAATCTTCCAATTTTAAAGTTCTTTTGTGTGTGTTGCTGGTATTCCTCTTTCTTATTATGATATAGTCAATCCTGCTAGGACTGTAAGAATCCCCAACATCATAATTATTGGTAATGGGTATAGTTTAATAACCCAGCATCTAAAACATAAAAGACCCTCCATGAAAGAGCTATTGGGTCCTATCCACCTTGGAGACTAGGCCATAAAAGTCAGCTGAACAGTTACTAGATCAGTTCTGCTGTCTCTCTAGTTCTTATGTTACAAAATCATGTGATAAATTCAGATTTTTGAGAATGTGCAGCTTCGACTTCTCATACTGTCAATAAAAAAATAAAAAAAAAAAGTTCATTTTCTTCCAAAAGCTCTTGCTGCAGTATGCTGGAGAATCAATAAAAATATGAAAGTTTCAATATTACAGTTTCTATGAGGTGGTACTATGAGGGATGGCTGATTCCTTTCACAAATTTGGCATTATCAAGTTTTGTGAAAATGCAACTCCACTTATGCCACTGAACTTTTACACATTTGCTTCATGTCAGACCGACTCAACTATGGTATATCTCAACCCCAATGGTATTTCAAGTCAACTAACTGGTGAATCTTGATCCCATAACTCAATCCCAATGGTCTTTCAAGCCAACTAACTAGTATATCCCATAAATATTGAATATCTACCATTACAATCTTGCAGAAAAAGTACCATAACCTTTCAAGTTTCAGCATAATCCTTTCCTCTACTAAAGACAAGTTTTGGACAGCAGCCTTTTGAGAATTCAAACTTATGTGGTATTGATATATATTATATAATCCTGTGCCCCCTATCCCACGCCTTGAAAAAGTAAAGAAAAGAGGATAAAGAAGAAATTTGTAGTAAACTATGAATGGCTCCTAATTCTGTGAACTATAAAGGGCAAATTAACTTCCATATCAGAATAAATGTTAAATCTCAATTAAGTAAACAGTAAAAACTAGATCCAGAATGCTAATTTTGGTACATATTCAAAATTAGGCACCTTGAAGCAAAAATATAATGTTTCACGTGAAAGAAGCTTCTTTATATAAGCTCAAAAGTGAAACAAAAGCCATCCATCCACGTTGTTTGGTTTTCCCTTTTAAGCAGCAATCAGCATGAGAAGGCAAATTACAAAAGAACAGAGTAATGCTAAAAAACTACAACTACATCACTTTCCTCCAAATTACTATGAGAACAAATCATTCTTTACATAAACAGGATAAAGAAATGAGAAACATGATATGTTTCAATTGAGGGCACAACCTTGGACAAAAGGCCATCTTTAGCAAGCTTATAATTGCTATCGGCATGGTTTTTCGCCACAACACGCTCATCAGCCCAGAAGATATACCACTTGGACCAGTCCACTGTCTTGTTATAAGGAGCTTCACAGAGTTTTCTGTTTGCAAGCATAAGTTTTAACCAACACTAAATCATGAAAGCAAAGAAACATTATATGGAAAAGATGAGATACAAATACCCCATTAAGCCAATGAGAGAACCACCAGATAAAGCAATGGCAAAGACTCCTCGCTCTTTCACAGATGCCTCTGATAACTCAGCAACATAGTCTGCCAAATCAGTCCTAAGCTCATCCACACTCTCATGAATCCTCAACTCTCCTGTATTCTTAGCCATGGTTCAAGAGAATCCAAACTCCAAAAGCTCTATTTTGTAAACCAAAAAAGAAAAAAGAAAGCATCAAAACAAATTCAGAAGGAAATAACAAAGTCAATGAAATTCAAAACACAACCAGCTTTGCATTTAGCCTTCCTAAACCTAAAACACAAAGGGAATTCCAAAGTTGTCCAAGATCCAGCTTCATAGCTAAAAACATAATTCTAAAAAAGGGAAGCAAAAATTCAGAACATAGGTATGAGATAATTTTGATTTTACTTTTTGTTTGACTACAAGACTTACATACATGCCTACATGAGTCATATAATATAACTAAAGTATTGAAAGAAAAAAAAAAAAAAAACTTTAAGCTACGCATGAAACGGTTCACCCCATAAATTCAATTTGCATGTGGACTCTATAATTGTCAAAAAGAAAGCAATTCAACAAAAGGGTATCATCGCCACAACCAAAATTTCAAGAGATCGATGTCAAGAATTGAAAAAGGGTGGAAACAAGTGCACACTTGACAGATTGTAGAAAAAGTTTCAAAGAACAAGAAACACATGCCCCAGATCATAAAACATGTTCAATTGACACCCCCACTGCAGCAGAAACTTAAAGGGAAAAAAAACATGAAGGTCAATCATAGTCTCATTCAGTTTAACATAACTGGAAACAGCATCACAAAGAATCGACACGTTTCACAGCAGTAGAAAGGAAGAAAATGCTTACAAAGAAAAAAAAATTAAAGAAAGGGTGGCACACAGAAGAAGCTGGCAAATGTAGAAGACGGGTGTGGGCATATATATATATACACACACACGTGTGAGGAATTGGATTGTATAAGGTTCTAAAGGAATTCAACCATAAAAAAATTTCTTATTTAATTATAAAATACAAATAGTTAAAACATATACAACCAATGAGAATTGACAGATGCATTTTTTTTTTCGCTGCACTGCACCGGATCATTTTGGATGTGTCTGGTATTTAATAAGAGACTATAAATTTATTTATTTTTAATTTTCCGCGAGTATTTCTCATAGAGAAATTGTTGTTTGACATATCGTCGTATACTAAAATGTGAGCATCTTACTCGATAGATATTCAAACTTTACTATGTGAGATTGTGAGAAACTAATCTTTTTTAATAGAATTATATTTATTAATAGATCATAAATCTATTTATGGGATAGTGGTAAATAAAAATAAAATTTAAATTAAGGTAATATTTTAATTTTTAATATTTAATCACAAAATTCAAAATTTGTTTAGTTTTATGAAAGGATAAGGTTTTGATTTTGAATGTTACACCGGCCCGAGTCCAACTTAGATTCTCATGTGATTGTTAAGATGGAGATATATAACTAAGAAAGGTTGATCCAAATAATAATAAACGAATTCATATTTTAAAACAACATGCGCTCCAAATATGAGAATCTTTTGTGTTTCTTACATGATTTTGAACCTAGATCCGATCGGACCGACCAGTTCGACTAGGAACAGGTCATTTGTTCAGTCTAACTTTCTTAAAAATTGGTGTGTTCTTAAACCGGCTCAAAACTGCTAAATCGGTCGAAGACCGGTAAAACCTCATAGATGAACCGGTTTTATCAATTTTGCTTAAAACTATTTTTTTTTAAAAAAAAACTTTAAAAACGACATTGTTTTGGTTTTAAAAAATAAATATTATGACTTATGATACTTTTAAGTGAAGTTTACTTTTTATTATTGTCAATTTATATATATTATGTTATTTTTTGTTTAATATTATTAGGATATGATATTAAAATATAAAAAAATTATTTTATTAAAACTGTTTCGACTCCGATTCGATCCGATTGAATCATTGATCCTTGAACCAATACTTTCATCGATTCAATGACCGATTTAGTTATGAAAACATTGGTTTTCTAAGTCTTGAGAACCTTGACTTTCATGAGCCCTTGGACTTAGTTCACTTAACTTTTTTTTATTTAGCCAAAACAAGGTGAAGATATAAAAAAAAACTCAATAATAACTTGTGTTCTCCAAAAAATAATTTAGTAACAATATGTTTTTTTTAGTGACAAAGTTTTACAAGACTAATAATCAGTCCAAAAAAAGTTGGGGTATTGTATTAATATTTGAATAACTAATTAAGAATTTAGAAGCAAAAAATATTGAAAGGATAATGCTATTTATGAAGAATTTATACCTTGTTGGGTGTTACGTGCACCCAATGATCGCGACAGAACACAGACTATGTCTAACGTAAATGGATAAAAACGAAGGTAGTGGCAGAACTTTGTTTGCGAGCAAAACAAAATCACCTATGTTTACAGCAGATAATAATGAGAAAATCTCAGGATCCTAGATCTCCTGCTATAACATCTCAAAGGGAGAAACAGAAGCATAAAGCCAAAAAAGAAAAGGCTTTGCATACTGATTTAGTCTTTCAAAATTATTTTAAATAGCTTAATTTAGTCTCTAAATTTTCAAATGTTTCAATTAAATCCTCTCATTTTTTAAAATGTTTCCATCAGGTCAATTTCATTAAATTCTGACAATATTCACTTATAAATTATGGTGAATTTTCATTAAGGGTGTCAATTTCAATTTGATGAAAATAATGTAATTGAAATATTTTTAAAAATTAGATAACCTAAATAGAATGTTTGAAAATTTATGACTTAAATTGAGTTATTTTAGATAATTTATAAATATATGTGTATTAAATAATTTTTAATTTTAGTGATAAAAAATGTTGATAGAACTATTACTCTTTTTGTAATAATTAATTTTAGTGTGTGGAAATGACACTAGTGTAACTTACATTAATTATTACACAATTTAATAATTTTACATAACATGTGAATGTGATCGGTCTAATGGTTGAATGATAATTATATATTATTTTGATTATTTGTGTCAAATTTTATGAAAATTAAATATCAATAAGAAAGAAATCAAATGATTTATATTTTAATATATTTTAAAAAATATATATATTACGTCAAAATTTCATTCATGTTTTCTTGTTTGTGGACTTTGAGTGACCCTAGCAATTCATCCAACTTTAAGGTGATGGGATATTTTACTTCTTAGATAGTTGTTTCCTTAGGTCTCCATACCTTAGAGAAGCTTCTTAGGATTCCTCTAATCTGCTATGAGGTGTTGTATCTCCTTAATAGATTCATTTTCTTTCATCTTGAACAACTCATACTAATGATCCAAGATGTTGATTTTGGACTCCTTCACTTAGTTAGTCCCTTCATGGGTCATTTTCAGGGTATAGCATTTCTACTTGGCTATTTCACAACAAGCCATTTTAACATATTACTTCTACTCAATGCACACAAAAGAAAGTATTTTGCTTTTGAGTTCAGAAGATACTTTCACTTCTTTGTTGAGCTCCATTGCGCTTCTGGCAATATTTTTTGAACTTCTTCAGAGTTTCTCTTGCTAGGAATGTATGGATTTTACTAGATAATGTCCTACATGTTTACATTTTGAGATTCATGAAGTAATTCATTTTTTTCTTTCTAGTTGTAGTAGTCCTTCCCATCAAAGTTTGATGGGTTATTCCTTTTGGATGAATATTTCACTGCATGTGCTCATCATCACTTCTTCATGATCATTTCCTACCACACTATTAAGTGCGCTCAACTCTCAAGGGTTGAGCTTTGATACCAATTGAAGTAGTTCAAAGGGTCACTAGAAGTGGGGTTGATTAATGACACTCAATTTTCTATGGCTTTCTTTTCACAAATGACATTATTTCTAATACTTTCTCTTAAGCTTGTAGCTTGGATATCATAAACTTGTTAGAAGAAGAGTCGTCCTTTCTTATATTTCAAAATACAGCGAGAGTTCTATTAATATCAAGTGTGTTAGAAAAGTTTGGCTCTAATCTTAGAGTGTTTTGGTTGAGAAATACTTGTATCTAAATTTGCATTGTTTTCTATAAATATCTCAATTTGTAATGATCTTACCCTTTCTTTTTTATTTCCCTTCCTTATATAATCACCATCAAGTAAGGTCCCTTTTATAGGCCTTGAGGTAGCCATTTATGACTATTAGAAAAAGTTCAAATTCACTCAAGCTATGTGTGAGTTGTTTTTTTTCACAAAACTAGAGATGTTTGACTAACTCTCTTGTCTTTTCTATTGCTTATGAACTTTTTCTACAACCAATTTTTCTTTCTTTTTCATATCTATAATGTGCATAATTTGAATTTTGAAGTTGTGATAGTTGGTTCTTGTTGTTGTTAGTGATTTTCTCATGATATCTTCAGGTTCTTGTAATGAATGATACTTTTGAAGTTTGATCTTCTACAAAAATATTTCTTGTGGTTACTTCTGGTGTCTGCAATGCTTGTGCAACTATTTTTCTTGCTTTTGGTTACTTTGTCTCAAAGGGGCTTGGTGATCTCTAAGATCTTATCTTTCTAAACACTTGCAGGTCTTCTTCTAATTTAGCCACTTATGGTGTATGCTTCTGAACAGTGCAAATATAGTTATGGTCATATTACCCTTTGATTGAAGATACCTTATGATTATGCTTCTAATCATACATAGTTTCTAGGTTTTGTTAAACTTTGATCTTTGAAAATATAATTTGTTTTTCATGTTTTTCGTTGACTCTCCTTTTTGTAGTCTTGCTTCTGATGTGACAAATCCTATGTTTAGAAGGTTGGCATACTTCAAAAAAAAAAAATCACACCTTTTTTCATGTTTCTTAATCAAGTCTTGTCTATAAATAACATACTCAAAGAAAATTATTAATGGCTTAGGTCTAATAGACTTAAAATTTTCTTCTTGAAAGATTATTGTCATTAAAAGTTTTATTTTAGAAAATGGTTATGCTTCAACACTAACCTTTCTTTTCACCTTCACATTCTTGATCTCCTCTTGTTTTTTTTTCTTCAATGCTTTTTATTTTTTATTGGATGTTTCATGGTCATTTCCAAAGAATATTTGAAGTCTTGAATTTTTTAAGATGAGTTGGTTAAGTCTTCTTACAATTTCTATTTCTCAAACTTAAAATTAGTCTTTGTTGGAAAAGCCACCTAAAATTGTGATCACCCATATATAGAGGGATGTGTTGAAAGTTTTACATGGTGGGTAGCCGTGGGAAAAAAAGGACATGTTGAATTCCCACATTGACTAAAGATAGTGTCGAGATAGACTATATAAGTGGGAAACAATCCTCACCTTACAAGCCTATTTTGTAGGATTGAGTTAGGATATTAACTCACTTTTTAACATGGTATCAGAGTCTATCCTAGACCCATTGATGGCCTTCCCTGTGTTTGTCATGCTATAAAGGGGGGGGGGGGGGGTTGGAAAAGCCACCTAAAATTATGGTCAACCCAAGACAAATGGGTGTGTTGAAAATCCCACATAGTGGATAGCCATGGAAAAAAGAGGGACATGTTGCAATCCCACATTGACTAAAAATAGTACCGAGATAGACTATATAAGTGAGACACATTTCTCACTTACAAGCCGGTTTTGTAGGGTTCAGTTAGACTCATAACTCATTTTTTGACAGTCTTCTCTGTGTTTATTTTCAACTTGACTACCCTGCATTGGTGACCTAGACATCCTTTACAAATTGTTTGGCCTTGGTCATTAAATTATAATGAACTTATTTGGAACTAGCAACATTAAGAAGAATTTTGTGTTGGAAATGTTGGAATATAATATTGAATCCATATCTCTGGTTTTAATTATGACAAACCATTAACAATGCAAATAGAAACGATGATGGGTTTATTTGATGACTAATATTATGCTCAAGTGATTTAATGTTTATTACTTTAAGAAAAAAAAATATGTTCATTCATTCTGAAGTGCTCAAAATGATGCTAAGAAAGGTTTAGAACAGTTGTCCAAGTTAAGAACTTAGAAGATTTCTTGAAGCCCATCAGAATGATGAAGGTTGCTTCCTTCTGAGTACTAGGTTTTTGCCAAGAAACTAAACAACAAGGCCTTACATAGAAGACTTATCAAAGGCTACATGATGAGCATCTAACATCAAAATGAAACTATGGCAGAGTCTACATCAAAATGGTGAAGATCTCGACTCTGACTTTTTGAACATCAGAATGGTTCAAAAAGACTCAGAATGCATCACAAGGACAACATCAGTTCTTCCATATGATGCCTCACATACAAAAGGCACATAAGAAGACTTAAGTTGATTGTGCACTTCACTTTCCATATGTTGACACATATATTGAAGGCACATTAGAAAGTGAGAACCAACTGCATAAGAAAGATGTAAATATGTTGAAAGTTGAAGTTATCCATGAAAAACATTGATGATAGTCATTAGAATGAAAGACTGAAGAATGTCACTCAGTCTAACCGTGGACAAAACACTAACATTCTAGCAATTGAACTTCTACTTAGTCTTTGTGAAGCTATCAACTTCAGAATGCTTGAAGTTATGAAGAAGTGTTAAGAGTGATGAAGTTGTGCTACATCAAAATGGGATATCAATTTGAACGTCATCAACTAAATTCATAAAGTATGGATTCATTCTCAACATACATCAGAATGACTATTTTGATGGTTCTTCAGAATGCCTACCAGAAAGGTTCCTCATAATGGGAACCTCATAATGGTTCTACATGTTGTCACTTCATGATAGTTGTAAAGTATACCTACTTGCCTTAGAAGATTGTCAGATATGTGGAGCCCACCTCAACAGTTTTCTTGGGAGCTCTATTAGGATATTTCAAAGGTAATGAAAAATAATTTGAATCATTCCAACATAGAAACATCTTGAGCTAGGCCTTTTATTGAGAAACCAGTAGTTCTACTTCAACCCTTTCTTTGAGAGTGATCCACTTTAGTATTGTGCGTACAAATCTATAGATAGAAGTGTGAGATTTAATTCCTAAGTGGAATCCCTCTTTTGAGGTGAATATCTATAGTTTGTGCAGTAAAACACAAATTCTTTTTTTTTTTCTGTATTAAGTCCAATAGTGGATGGCAAAGATGAAATCTAGTGGTGTTGCTAATCTAATTAAGGCTAGTAATAGGATTAAAATCTAGTTGGGGAACTGACAATGTGTTGAGATCTAGTAGTTGTGGTCCAGTTATGACTAAAAGTGTTAGTGAAATATCAACTTGAAAGGTGACGACTAAACATAGCCCAAGGTTGGGCTCAATCACTAAACCAGATAACCTTTTTCTAATCAACACTTGAACTAAACTTGTCTTTATCAAAAACGTTTTAAGAAAATAACTATCTTTGAAACAAAGCTTTGAACTGCAAAAGAATATATTTCTAGAATTGTTTGTATTTTCATTCTAAGCAACTTATATTTCTATTCTGGGCTCATAATAGTTATTTATTCTATACTAGTTTCATTCTAAACAAACATTAGAAACCTTTGTTTTCAAAGGAAACACAAAAAAGTCTTTAAAACCCCAATTCAACCACCTTTCTTGTGGTATTCTTGTCATTTCATATAGCAACCAATTTAAAAGCATGGTGGAAGCTCTAGCTATAGTAGTTATTAGGATTTGTAACATCCCAATTTTTGTAATCTAGATTAAAAATGATTGTTATTTATAAATAAATAGAGTTTTAGAAAAATGATGAGATTTTATAAATAAATAAATAAGGAGATATAATTATTAATTAAAATAATAATTTGAGAGAAAATAAAAAGGGTATTTCATTTATTTGTTTGATAGAAAATAAAATAGAGTTTGTTTTTATAAAATAAATAAATAAATAAATATAGAGCAAATAATAGGCTGAGTACCCTAGGTATAAATAGTTATGTTAAGTCAGGTGCCTCTTCTTGGCCTCATTTTCGTTTTTCTCCTTCTCCTCTCAAAAATCCTTTCTTTTTTCCGCAGCCCACCAAACCTGTCTCAGAAAAATAACAATCTCGGACTCGTTCACCGTTGGATCGTCATGTAATTTGAGTACTACGTTTGCAACCCAATTTCAAACATTCTCACCGTTGGTAATTTCAAAATAATAACTGAGCTTAGAGGAAAACCCTTCGCATTGTAGTCTTTAAATTTCTCGCAGAAACCCAAAACTGTCTCGGTAAAACTAAGATTCCGGTTTTGTTAACCGTTGGATTTTCATGAAATTTGGATATGTTGTTCGAAATTCAATTGCGCACACTTTCACCGTTGGGATTTTCGAGATAATTATTGTGGAGGGATAAAAAGGAATCGCATGAAGACAGTACAAGTGGAGGTTTCAATCTCTTCTCCATCTCTCTGACATTTGGGAATTCTATCGGAGCAGTCGGAGGAATAACTGAAGGAATCTCAGGGAACCACTAGAGATGTTGCTATCGTTGTCGGAAGACACGTGAGTCCGCTTAGAGGTAAGGGATGAGTTATTCACAATTGGGAATTAGTGAGAACATGTGTAGGGATCCTTAGAGATATCAATTGGAATGGGTTTTGGGGTGTTTTTGCAATTTTCATTTTATCCTTATAATTATTACAGTGAATTATGTATGTTTGACAGACCAATTTTTGTGAAATTGATATGATGCTATTGTGTTGAGCGTGAACCCTATAAATCGAGTACTTTTTCTAATTAATATGAATTGATGAAATAAAGTAAGGAGAAATTTAGAGAGAGATATTGATTTTGTATTTTCTCTTTTTCTTGCTGTTTAGGCTTTTATATATAATTTTAAAAAATTAATATCATAATTGAAACTGACCAAAGTGTTCATATAATTATTTAGAATTTGTGCATTGAAAGTTTACTTTGAAATTTGTGATTCAATATGATGTATGCTAGTTTATAGATATAGAGGTAGTTATTTATATTAATAATTTATGTAAATAGTATTGTAAAGTGTTATACTATGATTCCAAAAATTATTAAGTGTTGGAGTTTGAGAATATTATGGTTAAATTTCATGAACATGTGTATGTTGTACTTTATGAATATCATTGGGAATGTTATGGGATGGTTGATGTGATGTTATGAGATGTTAAAGTGTGGACATGATATTCAATTGTGAATAAGTGGATGTGTTAACACTTGATGTTACATTAATTATATCGTGAGCTATGAATTATACAATAACCCGACCAGTGTTTATGCACAGTGTTAAAGAGAAAGTGTAGGTTCCTAGTTAGGAACTAGTGTTAAATTGTAGCGCAAGTGTGTTAAACATGTTTGAAACATGAGTGTGAGGTCGTGGTATTGTATAATTCATGAGTAGTGTTTATAAATGAAATATGTGATGAATTATGGAATAATATGTTGCCTTGAGATTATAATATTGTTATTGAGATTGAGTAAAAGTGTAAAGTAGAACAGGTGTTGAATTGTGAGATACGTGAAAACATGTGATGGTGGATTGTGACATTATGAGATGCGAAATTGTGAATGAGTTTTGGTTGTGAATAAGTGTGTGATTAACTCTTGATGTGACATTATTTGTGTTGTAAGTTGTGAATTGTACAATAATTCGACCAGTGTTATCTTGAGAAAAATGTAAATGCGCAGTGTTAAAGAGAAAGTGTAGGTTTCCTATTTAGGAACCAGTGTTAAAGAGAAAGTGTAGGTTCCTATTTAGGAACCAGTGTTAAATTGTAGCACAATATGTTGTACGTGTTTAAGACACAAGTGTGAGGTCATGGGTATTGTATAATTCACTAGCAGTGTCTGTGTGCTAAAATGATTTTAGGGGTTGGACCTGAATCAGGAGGGAGAGGCTCTGACGGACTCTTCGGAGTGTAGGCCTTGGGGGTCACCGGGTTTGAATGCTCCTTTAAGCCTATGCTGATCCCATATGGTTGGAGCATTCTCGCAAAACATCGTGACCCTAACTGGTCTCCCTATGATCTTACTTAGTGAGAGTGACCTGACAAACCCATTGTGTGGTGTGTCTTGTTATGTACTCCTAAGCGCCCCAGGGTGGTTTTTCACTGACATGGTACCACATTGCATATAGGCTTGAGTCTTTGCATAACTGTCTCATGTGCTTGCTAATTGTTTATTATGAAATTGATGTGTTATTATGTCTTGATCAGAGCGTGTGATTCTTGTGTAATGTGATTGATGATTGAAAAGTGAACTTTGAATGACAAAGTGGTGGAATTACGTGAATTACGTGTAACTAAGTTTTATTTGGTTTATATGATATGTATATCTTGTTGCCTTGTTTCTCTATTAGTTAGGAATGTGATAACTCACTCCCCGTGTGTTGTTTGTGTTTGGATCCTGTGATCATCTTGAACTTTGTGTTCGGGGGAGCAGATGACTAGGTGAATTGCTTTAAGGAACCATGTGCTGAAGGACGTCGGGACACAACGCTCTGATAAGATGTGACATTGGGATATAAGTTTTTATGTTAATTTTATGATGTTAGTCTATTTTATTTCACCTTAGTGATTTAACAAAATATTTTTTGTAAATTTTGACGGCCTTATTTTGAGCCGAATATATTTTTAATAAGTTTTATTTGGTAATTGAAGTGAATGTGAACCTTTTACCCATGTGATTTTGTTTACCAATATATTTTATTTATATATATATATGTCGGGGTAGAGGGTGTCACATTTACTTTTATTTAGAAAAGTTTTATGATGATGTTAGAAAGGTGAATGTGAGTCTGCTACCCTCTTGAAAGGCTTGTATTTAAATATGTTTTAAAAACTTGAATTAAGTTTAATTTTTTTAATTATTTCTTTTATTATTAGTACATATATGTGTGTGGTAGAGGGTGTCATAGGATTAGCCTTAAACAAATGATCAAACCCATCCTTGGTATAAAGTTTATCTTAGTTCTAATTTGTATCAAAGTTGTCATACATTAAGCAAAGCTTTTTAACTTCCAAATCTCCTTCATCTTTAACTTCAACATCCTTTACCTCTCCAACCTATACTAAACCTAAACTATAACATCTTCAACTTCCTTAACATCAATATTTGCTAGTTTGACTTGTTTCTTCCTCCCTTTTTTTAAAAGAACGAATTGAAGAAGGCCAACCTCCCCTAGAAGATGATTTCCTTTTGGATCATCCTTTAGATGAATTCCCTTTAAGAGTAGTAATATAAATTTCATATTGTGATGGAAGGGGAGTGAGTTAAGGTTCATTAGCCTGAAAAATCAAGGGGGTGGTAAGGTTACCAATCTTTATAGTGAGATACCATTGAAAAAAGTCATCCTGAAATATATTGGTATTTTTGAAAACAAACAAAAATGTTATGAGTTAGTAACTTAACAAAAAAATCACCAATGAATGCAACTCAGTTGACAACACACACTAAATTTGTGGGAAAAGACATGGGTTCGATCCCCGCATAATAGATTCTTCGGAAAGATCAAGGAACTTTTAAGTGTAACCAAACCTTGGACGGAAAATTGATCTCATAGTCGGCCCAAAGAGCTGAAGCTTGTAGGGATACCTTGGGATCCCATCGAGGAGTCAAAAATCTTAATTATGATGATTAAAAATAAAACTTAAGAGCAGCTCCAACGATACGTTGTTCACTAACATGGAGATGCAAAATAAACTCAAAGGCAGTTTCTTAACCATTGGAGTACTGTATGAGTTTCTCACTTCGTGCTAGTGAGTTCTTTGCAAAGAAATAGTTTTCTACCGCAAAAGTAGGTCCATTGCAATAAAAAGTAATATTATTATATTAAGTTAAAGTAATGTGAAGTTTTTTTTTATCATGCATCAATTTTTCTACCTTTAAAAAATATATCCATTGCAAAATAATGGCAATAAATGAATAGTAAATTTTGTTAGTGTAAATTGTAACATTTTTGTAATTTTTTCACACACAACAATCTTTCAATTGCGTCTATTTGTTCTCTTAAATTTTGCTTGATTGTAAACCTTTCTTTGTATACACAAATGGGAGATTCCAATCCCAATCAATATCCTCCCTATATTTACTACAATTGGATGCCCAATTGGCAAGTCCTAAATGCTCAAAATGTTTAACCTCCTCCTCTATCTTCGAATTCTCCAAGTAACCCAAACATGAGAAATTTTCCCTAGTATTTAGTCCCTAATTTCTTTCCTACTCCCTAATTTCTTTCCACCAAATATGCTATATATGGGTAATCCTTATGTAATGTTTGTCCAAAGTGGAACGAATTATTTGTTCCCAACACCTAGCCTTGCAATGGTTGGTGGTGATTCAATAATAAGTAGTGGTGGAGATTGTTTTGATTAACAAGTGCAAATCCAGCGGAATCCGTAGTAGTGTCTCCACTTCATGAAATTTCCTCCCAAATTAACTTGGAATATGTTGCAACCAATGAAGATAATAGCTTGAGTGGTCATGTGAAAACTAATACAAGGTTTTAAATGGGTGATGATAAACTACTTATTAGTGCATGAATGTTTCAAGGGACCCAATTTTTGGAGCTAACCAAAAGGCAGAGAAATTCTGGTAACCAACAATGAAAAGGATCAAGTGCACTAAAAGCTCATTGGTAAAAGTTGAATGGTGTATTCTAAAGTTTAATGGGTGCTATGCACAAGTCGTTTGGATGAAGAAAAAAGTAGGAGCTATGAGGATGATGCCATCAACAATGCTTTAGCCATTATTTTGCAAGATCATAAAAAGCCATTCACTCTTATGTATACATGGCGTGTAGTGAGGAACCAACCTAAATGGCTTGCAAAGTACGGTGCAAGTTCTTCAAAAAGAACAAAGACATTAGTTGTAGGGGATCATACATCATCATCTCAATTAGACATGGCAACAAATTGTGAATTCGATCTAACATCATCTCTTTTAAAGCATCCAATGGGAACAAAGATGGCAAAAAGGAAGGCTAGAGGGAAATCTATCCAAACAAGTTCCAACCCCACAAAGATTAAGGCAACGGAAGAGTCATTGAGTCAAGCATTGCATAAATAAAAGATTTAAAACGTCTTGAGTAGACTAAAGTCAAGAACCAAGAGTAAAAGTTGCTTTTGAATGAGTATGCCATCCTCATGAAGGATCAAACTAGGATGATAGAGACACAAGTTCAATATCACAATTATATGTACGAAATAATTAAGAAAAACATGGGTTCAACAAGTTGATGGAGTCAAGCTAGCCATTGGGAGATGTCCCAACCTACCCTTCGGCGGGAGGGCGAGGCGAATAAAAAATGGTGTGTCTTCCAAAAAAAGGAGAACGCGCGGGAGTCTCCACCAACGTTTATTCGAGGAAAATGCTAGAAAAACCAAAAAGAAAAGGTTTGCGAATTTTGAAAATAAGGGTTTGGGAGTTGTTTATGCATAGGGAAGGTATTAGCATCCCATGCGCCAGTCACAAGAGACGACAGCCTTAAATCAAGTGTGCAACGTGAATTCAAAAGTTACTTATTTTCCCTTTTTTTATATATTTTTTATTTTTTGGGGTCAACAAGGGGATGCCCTTCCTCCTACGTATCCTCAAGTGCAATGAGGAACTCAGAACTACGTAGTTCTTTAAAGTGAGAAAGTTTGTGTGTCAAATTGTTTTTATGCTTTTGAAAGATTCTTTTTAAATAACAAGAAAAAAAAGGGTCACTAAGGCATTGGACCTTGAACGATCTCAAGTGACTTTGGCAGAGAGAAATTCAATTATGCGTTAATTTTATCTTGGTTCTATTTGTTAATTTTCAATCCCTTTAAATGACAACTTTACGACGCTAATGATCGGTTAAGATTAAACTTTACAAAAGAAAAGAGATTACCGATGATAGAAGAAGGAGATGAATATGCACAAAACAACAAAGGGGACCCCTAAGGGTGCATAAATAACATTCAAATCTTAAAAAAAAACAAAACTAACTGATGGTCGCACGAAGAATACCGAACCAAGAACGATGTAGAGAATGATTATAGTCACGATTCGGCAGCGCCTCGGCTTCGTTTCCTCTTCTTTCTTCTTCTTCTTCTCTCTTATTTCTCTCAATTTCCTTCACTCCTTAATGTTGGAACCCCTTTCTCAGCTCCCTTTCACGTCTATTTATAGAAAAAAGGCACTTGGGACAATGCCAGCTCACCCAGGCGAGCTAAGGCTTACTCCTGAAGTAACTGGCTTGCCCAGGCGAGTTGGTTCCTTCAGCTTGAAGTCATTTGAGGGCTCGGGCAAGCCAGAGGCTAGCCTGGGCGAGCTAGGATCCAGAAAACTCAATAAAAAGATCCATTTTCCCCTTCTTTTTTGGTATCTTTCTCATTCTTGATAAAAATAGAACGATCTTTCGTCTTGTGTGATAACTGGTGTCGAACAATGTAGTTCGGCTAGCGAGAATCAAAATATCAGTGAATGATAGTCTCCGGACGAAATTAGGGTTTGACAGGAGACATTAATTCTTATACCTTATATATTGTTGTATTGCTTCCATTTTGTATCACACCACTTTGTGTCTCTAGTTTCTCTTTTCTTCAATTGTATTTGTGTTAAATTTCTTGGCTTCTATTGTCAAATGGATCCCTACAGTTCACATTCTGGTAGTAAGCTCGATTGGAAATTGATTGAATATTAGTTAAGTGTAATTTGTGCCCAACACAGACACATTCAAAATTTAATTGATAAACATGTTGAAGAAGAAGGTAACAACTCCAACCATCATGCTCGTAAAAGAACTCATGTACCAAGAAATCCTGAAGAAGGTCATGTTTGCTTATTTAATGATTAGTTCTCTACAATTCCAATATACTCAAATGATAAATTTTGACGTAGGTTTCAAATGTGAAGGATTGTATTACTATGTATTGTTGAAGAAGTTAGCAACAATGACAAGTATTTCTAATTGCGAAATGGTGCAACCGGAAGAATAAGTCTTTCACCATTACAAAAATGCAATGCTGCAATTTTCATGTTGGCTTATGGATCACCGACATATAGTATGGATGAGTATGTGTGCATTGGTGAAACAACTGCAGTGGAATGCTTACAGAAGTTTGCTAAAGGAGTGAATGAGGTATTTGGGACTAAGTACCTGAGAAGACCCAACGACAATAATAATGAACGTTTATTGAAAATTGGAGATGCATGCGAATTTCCAGGTATGTTAGTTAGCATTGATTGCATGCTTTTGGGAATGGAAAAATTGCCCTATAGCATGGAAATGCCAATCTCAAAGAGGAGATCACAACAAAGCAACTATTATGCTAGAAGCAGTGGCATCGCATGACTTGCAAATTTGGCATGCATACTTTGGTGTGGTTGGTTCAAACAACGACGTCAATGTTTTCAACCAATCTGATGTCTTTAATGAAGATTTGCAAGGCCAACCTCCTAAGGTACATTTTATAATAAATGGAACTACATATAACATGGGGTACTATTTAGCCATGGTATTTATCCATAATGGGCTACATTTGTAAAAATCATCCTAAAGCCACAAGGAGAAAAAAGAAAATTATTTGTCCAACATCAAGAAGCAGCAAGAAAAGATGTCGAAAGAGCTTCTGGAATGCTTCAATCATGATTTGCAATTATATGTGGCCCGACACGATTTTGGAAAATTGAGACATTGAAGTAGATAATGAATGCACACATAATATTGCACAATATGATTATCAATGATGAAAGAGAAGAATATGATATCAATTTTGATTGTCCATACGATGGTCCAAGTAACGATGTCTTTGCACCTAAATTTTCAATGGACATCATGAAGCTTTTACCAAATATTTAGAAAGAAGAATAGATATGCATCAAAAGGAAATACATCATTATCTTCAAACAGACTTAGTGGAGCATATTTAAGAACGTTTTGGACACAAAAATAATGAAAATTAAACTACATTTTAGTGATATGTTATTTGTGTTTCTTTATGTATCTTTAAAAGCTATTATTATTAATTTTAATTTGCATTATATTTTATGTATTTTAATCTTGAAATTTAAATTTATTTAATTTAAGTGCAAGAGTCCGTTATATATTATTTACCTATTGTCATTTAAATTAATAATTTAAACTTAACATGAATAAGAAAAAATTAAAAAAAATAGATATATTGTGGATCAATTTGAGAAATTTTAGTGAATTTCTTGATTAGAGTAAAAATTTGATTGAGTTGTTTAAAGTAAAAAAAAAATGACGTAATATTATTAGAAAATGTGAAATATTAATAAAAAATTAGAAGATAAAGTTTGGTGGATTTTTGAGTTGGAGATACTCTAACAAAAAATAACAGTGACAAAACATATTGAAAGTTTTCTACTTATGATCAAGTCTAACATTTTGAGGGAAATGTCAATAATATCTCGGCACTCAAAGAGATGGCTAAATTTAGTCGATGCTTTTAATAGAAGTTCCCTGTGCTCCAATTTAGGTGACCCCAATTTGGAATCTGGAGTAGAGAAACTTTAGAGTAGACAATTTGATAGAAATTATGATATTATTTAATGATTTATTTTATTTGACTTTTTAATTTTTAATGATATAATATTGATAAGTGATGTGCCATTATTTTCTCCTATTTCTTAACCTTTTTTGCACCATTTTAATTACTGATTAGTCTTAATTGTCAAATTAATTATGCAGTTTTATCATTTGGACTTATTGGACTAATTTTGTGTTTTTAATTTAATTTCAGGAGAATTATAAGTAATTGGGCTTGAATCCAGAATTGGGCTTGGACTTGAAGAGAGCAGACAATTTTATCAAATCTTATCTTATCTAGATCAAATCTTATCTTATCTAGATTTTATCTAATCTAGATATTATTTTATCTAGATCTTATATTATCTTATTTAGATTTTATTTTATCTTATCTTTACCTGTCTAAATTTTATTTTATTTATGGGCTTGGACTTAAACCAGATTTGTAAGCTTTGGAGCTGAAAACTATATAACAACACCAAGGTTCTAATTTAGTCTCTTCTCTTTCCTTTCTCCTGTTTTCGTTTTTAGTTTTAGGCTTTTCTTCTTTTAGACACCTTTTCGTTTTGCAATTCCAGTTTTTACTTTTCGTTTCAGCAATAAAATTTCGTTCTTCAATCTATTATTTTGTTCTCTATTGATTAATGGAAGGCTAAGTCTCCAACGTTGTTTTCTCTTGAGGATCAAGCACAGTTCTCTTTGAGGTTCTATTATTACTATTAAATTTTGTTCAGTTTTTCCTCTTCACTAATTACTCTGAATTTGTTGTTATTAATTCATGCATGCTTAATGCTTGATTAATTGTCTCTGCGCTTAATTTACGTTCATGCTTAATGATCGTTTATGATTAATTGGTGTATGTGTTGCTTAATCACATAATGAATGCCTTATGTTAAATTTCGCTTAGTAATTTAATTTAGGGTTGGATTAAATGGTTGAACTGATAAAGGATAAACTCTCGTAACCTAGGATAAGAGACTTGCTTGTGAATCAAGGGGAAACAACATGTTTTAATTATGATATTTTATAATTCACATCTATTCACTGTTTAATTTACAAAAGCAAACAACCCCTCAATTCGTTACTATTTTCCTACTATCTATTATGAACATTTGGTTTATCATTGCTCGTTGGGAAACGACCTAGGATCACTTTCTAGTTACTGCATTTTAATGTTTATTTGATTCGGATACGACCTCGATCAAATTTGGCATCGTTGCCGGGGAGCAGTGGTCCAAAGGTTCATAATAACTAGTGATTAGTGTCTTATGTTTAGTTGTTTTAAGTTTTCATGTTGTTTTAGTGTTGTTTAGTGTCTTGTTATTTTGTTTAGTGTGGTGTTTTGTTTTAGTTTTTCTGTTCAGCGCTTCCCCTGTTTCAGTTTTTGTGTTTTGTTGTGAATAGTGCTTTGCGACGGATTTAGCGACCACTTTTGCTGATCTGGAAAACAGAGTAGTAGTGCAAATCCCTTAGCGACTGAATTAGTGACTGCTGCTGACAATTTAATTGGCGATTTTTGTTTTGATAGTTAGGGTTGTTATTTTTGGCTGAATTTTGGTGTGGTTGGTTCTTTTGATCCATATTTTGTGGGAAAAATAGTTGGAGCCCTTAGTTTGGTCAGATTTGAAAGTTCCAAAAAAGTAGTGAATTTGATTTTTGTTAAAACTTCAAACGACCATAACTTTTGCTCCGAGTATCAGAATGACTATTATTATATATGTATTTGGGGTAGAAAAAAATTTCTCATACTACGGCAGCCTGCCAAAGGCTGGCTGAGGTCTCTAGCTAGCCAAAATCGCTTGTTTACTAGTTTTTTATTTTATTTTTCAAGTTTTATTGCTTTATTTTTCTAAACTTTCCTTAGGTAGTTTGCATAGTTAGACTTTGAATTTTTGCCTTAAAATTTTTGTGCCATCTTTGCATGATTTTAGGGTGTTGCTCACAAAATTTCAAGTCATTTGGATATCATTTGAGGGTAGCTAGTTCAAACTTACACTGTTACTTGCATAAGAAGGCAACTAGTTGTGCATGCTGAATATAGTGTATGACTAGAGGCAATCCATCTAACTTACAACCCTTTGATCCTGAGATAGATAGGACATTTCATAAATTAGTTAGGCATCATCTTGTACCTTTTGAGCATTCTGACTATTCTGTTAGTGGTGATTTTGAGCATCCTGATTTAGAGCATTATAATTTTGAACATTTTGAGAACATGGCACAACCTCCACACCGTGAGAGGACTCTAAGGGAAATGGCTGCACCTGATTTCACCTACGAAAGCTTGTGCATCCAATACCCTAATGAGAATGTCCCATATGTTCTTAAAACTGGACTGATCCATTTGCTTCCAAAGTTTCACGGCATTGCAGGTGAAGACCCGCACAAACATCTGAAAGAATTCCATATTGTCTGCTCCACCATGAAACCCCCATTATTTTTTCCTATTTCTTAACCCTTTTTGCACCATTTTAATTACTAATTAGTCTTAATTGTCAAATTAATTATGCAGTTTTATCATTTGGGCCTATTGGACTAATTTTGTGTTTTTAATTTAATTTCAGGAGAATTATAAGCAATTGGTCTTGAATCCAGAATTGGGCTTCGACTTGAAGAGAGCAGACAATTTTATCAAATCTTATCTTATCTAGATTTTATCTAATCTAGATATTATTTCATCTAGATCTTATCTTATCTTATTTAGATTTTATTTTATCTTATCTTTTCTTGTCTACATTTTATTTTATTTATGGGCTTGGACTTAAAACAGATTTGTAAGCTTTGGGGCTGAAAACTATATAACAACACCAAGGTTCTAATTTAGTCTCTTCTCTTTCCTCTCTCCTATTTTCGTTTTTAGTTTTAGGCTTTTCTTCTTTTAGACACATTTTCGTTTTGCAATTCCAGTTTTTACTTTTCGTTTCAGCAATAAAATTTCGTTCTTCAATCTATTATTTCGTTCTCTATTGATTAATGGAAGGCTAAGTCTCCAGCATTGTTTTCTCTTGAGGATAAAGCACAGTTCTCTTTGAGGTTCTATTATTACTATTAAATTCTGTTCAGTTTTTCCTCTTCACTAATTACTCTGAATTTGTTGTTATTAATTTATGCATGCTTAGTGCTTGATTAATTGTCTCTGCGCTTAATTTACGTTCTTGCTTAATGATCGTTTATGATTAATTGGTGTATGTGTTGCTTAATCACATAATGAATGCCTTATGTTAAATTTCGCTTAGTAATTTAATTTAGGGGGTGATTAAGTGGTTGAACTGATAAAGGATAAACTCTCGTAACCTTGGATAAGAGACTTGCTTTTGAATCAAGGGGAAGCAACGTGTTTTAATTATGATATTTTATAATTCACATCTATTCACTGTTTAATTTACAAAGGCAAACAACCCCTCAATTTGTTACTATTTTCCTACTATCTATTATGAACATTTGGTTTATCATTGCTCGTTGGGAAACGACCTAGGATCACTTTCTAGTTACTGCATTTTAATGTTTATTTGATTCGGATATGACCTCGATCAAATTTGGCATCGTTGCTGGGGAGCAGTGGTCCAAAGGTTCATAATAACTAGTGATTAGTGTCATATGTTTAGTTGTTTTAAGTTTTCGTGTTGTTTTAGTGTTGTTCAGTGTCTTGTTATTTTGTTTAGTGTGGTGTTTTGTTTTAGTTTTTCTGTTTAGCGCTTCCCCTGTTTCAGTTTTTGTGTTTTGTTGTGAATAGTGCTTTGCGACGGATTTAGCGACCACTTTTGCTGATCTAAAAAACAGAGTAGTAGTGCAAATCCCTTAGCGACTGAATTAGTGACTGTTGTTGACAATTTAATTGACGATTTTTGTTTTGATAGTTAGGGTTGTTATTTTTGGCTGAATTTTGGTGTGGTTGGTTCTTTTGATCCATATTTTGTGGGAAAAATAGCTGGAGCCCTTAGTTTGGTCAGATTTGAAAGTTCCAAAAAAGTAGTGAATTTGATTTTTGTTAAAACTTCAAACGACCATAACTTTTGCTCCGAGTATCAGAATGACTATTATTATATATGTATTTGGGGTAGAAAAAAATTTCTCATACTACGGCAGCCTGCCAAAAGCTGGCTGAGGTCTCTAGCTAGCCAAAATCGCCTGTTTACTAGTTTTTTATTTTATTATTCAAGTTTTATTGCTTTATTTTTCTAAACTTTCCTTAGGTAGCTTCCATAGTTAGACTTTGAATTTTTGCCTTAAAATCTTTGTGCCATCTTTTCATGATTTTAGGGTGTTGCTCACAAAATTTCAAGTCATTTGGATATCATTTGAGGGTAGCTAGTTCAAACCTACACTGTTACTTCCATAAGAAGGCAACTAGTTGTGCATGCTGAATATAGTGTATGACTAGAGGCAATCCATCTAACTTACAACCCTTTGATCCTGAGATAGATAGGACATTTCATAAATTAGTTAGGCATCATCTTGTACCTTTTGAGCATTCTGACTATTCTGTTAGTGGTGATTTTGAGCATCCTGATTTAGAGCATTATAATTTTGAACATTTTGAGAACATGACACAACCTCCACACTGTGAGAGGACTCTAAGGGAAATGGCTGCACCTGATTTCACCTACGAAAGTTTGTGCATCCAATACCCTAATGAGAATGTCCCATATGTTCTTAAAACTGGACTGATCCATTTGCTTCCAAAGTTTCACGGCCTTGCAGGTGAAGACCCGCACAAACATCTAAAAGAATTCCATATTGTCTGCTCCACCATGAAACCCCCAGATGTCTAGGAGGATCACATATTTATGAAGGCTTTTCCTCATTCTTTAGAGGGAGTGGCAAAGGACTGGCTATATTACCTTGCTCCAAGGTCCATCACGAGCTAGGATGACCTCAAGAGAGTATTCTTAGAAAAAATTTTCCCTGCTTCTAGGACCACGACCATCAGAAAAGATATTTCAGGAATTAGGCAACTCAGTGGAGAGAGCTTATATGAATACTGGGAGAGATTCAAGAAACTATGTGCCAATTGCCCTCACCACCAGATTTCTGAGCAGCTTTTTCTCCAATATTTTTATGAAGGACTCAGTAACATGGAGAGAAGTATGATAGATGTTGCTAGTGGTGGAGCCCTTGGAGACATAACCCCTGCTGAAGCCAGAAATTTAATTGAGAAGATGGCTTCCAACTCCCAATAGTTTAGTGTCAGAAATGATGCTATTGTCATTAGAAGAGTGCATGAAGTAGTCACGAATCCATCTTCATCAGCTGAAACTAAGAAGCTTGAGGGTAAACTAGATGCCATGGTTAACCTGGTAACCCAGCTGGCCTTGAATTAGAAGTCTGTACCTGTCGCAAGACTCTGTGGTTTATGCTTCTTTGTCGACCACCACACAAACCTTTGCCCTTTTGTGAAACAATCTGAAGCAATTGAACAGTTTGAAGCTTATGCTGCAAACATCTAAAATAGACCTCCTCAACCTCAGTAGCAAAATCAGCCACAACAGAACAATTATGACCTCTCCAGCAACAGGTACAATCCCGGGTGGAGGAATCATCCCAATCTTAGATGGTCGAATCCTTCACAACAACAACCTTATTTTCAAAATGTTGCTGACCCAAGCAGACCATACATTCCGCCCCAATCCAGCAGCAACAACAACCACAACAACAACCCCAGAAACAGATAACAATTGAGGCTTCTCCGCAATCTTCCCTTGAAGAACTTGTGAGGCAAATGACTATGCAAAACATGCAGTTTCAACAAGATACCAGAGCCTCCATTCAAAGCTTAACTAATTAAATGGGACAATTGGCTACACAGTTAAATCAACAACAGTCCCAGAATTCTGACAGATTACCTTCTCAATCTGTCCAGAATCCCAAAAATGTGAGTGTCATTACATTGAGGTCAGGAAAGCAGTGTCAAGGACCTCAACCAGCAACATCTTCCTCATCCGCAAATGAACCTGCCCAACTTCACTCTACTCCAGAAAAAGATGATGACAAGAATTTAAAGAGTAAGTTACCTAACAATTTCTATGCAGGTGAATCTTCCACTGATAATTCTGATTTACAGAAGTAGCATATCCCTCTTCCATTCCCTCCAATAGCAATTTCCAACAAAAAAATGGAAGAGGCAAAGAAGGAGATATTGGAAACATTTAAAAAAGTAGAGGTAATAAGCGGAAGCTTAAAGGAAGTGAAAGAATTAGTATGGGCAAAAATGTCCACGCATTGATTGGTAAATCTGTTCCCCAAATCCCTGAAAAATGTAAAGATCCAGGTACATTCAGCATACCTTGTATTATAGGGAACAATAAGTTTGACAATGCCATGCTAGATTTAGGAGCTTCTGTTAGTGTTATGCCTCTGTCTATTTTTAATTCTCTATCTCTTGGTCCTTTGCAGTCAACTGATGTGGTAATTCATTTAGCTAATAGAAGTGTTGCCTATCCTGCTGGTTTCATAGAGGATGTCTTAGTTAGAGTTGGTGAACTGATTTTCCCTGTTAATTTTTATATTTTGAATATGGAGGAGGGATTTTCTAAAGGATCAATTCCCATCATTCTAGGCAGACCTTTTATGAAAATTGCTATAACTAAGATAGATGTATATGCAGACACACTATCTATGGAGTTTGGTGATATAACTGTTCATTTTAATATTCTTGATGCTATGAAACACCCATCTGAAGATCTTTCTGTATTTCGTGCTGAAATAATTGATCATGTTGTTGATGAATACATGGCTGGTCTTCATTCTAATCTGCATGCCTGTCACTCTTCATGCATTGAATCTGAATTTGTACTTGATCATATGTCTGAATTTGATGCTGAGAGTGAATCTGAAATTTATATTGATTACATGTCTGGTGATGTTTTACCTCTTGAGATTGATTTTCCAGAGTAAGATAGAACTAACCATGTTTCAGGAAGTACACATACCTCTGACTTTCTTTATGAGGTACAGGCTGATAAACCATCTCTTTCTACCACTATCCAGCTGGCCACACTAGAATTGAAGCCTCTGCCATCAAATTTAAAATATGCTTACTTGGATGATAGCAAAAGTTTTCCAGTAATTATATCTGCCTCCCTTGCTGATGAGCAAGAGGAGAAGCTGTTATCAGTTCTCAAGAAGCATAAGAAGGCTATAGGCTGGACCCTGGTGGACAATCCTGGTATTAGCCTATCCACATGTATGCATCAGATAAATTTAGAGGATGGGGCTAAACCAGTAAGACAGTCACAGAGAAGACTCAACCCAATGATTCTTGATGTAGTAAAGAAGGAGGTAACCAAGCTTCTGCAAGCTGGAATCATTTATCCTATCTCCGACAGCCAATGGGTGAGTCCCGTCCAAGTAGTCCCGAAGAAAACCGGCCTCACCGTGATAAAAAATGAGAAGGAGGAGTTGATTCCTACTCGGGGGCAGAACAGTTGGAGAGTCTGCATCGACTATAGGAGGCTGAACCAGGTTACCAAAAAGGACCATTTTCCCCTACCATTCATTGACCAAATGCTCGAATGCCTGGCAGGTAAATCTCACTACTGTTTCCTTGATGGTTTTTCTGGTTATATGCAAATCACTATTGCTCCTGAGGATCTGGAAAAGACCACATTCACCTGCCCCTTCGGCACTTTTGCCTATAGGAGGATGCCTTTCGGCCTGTGGAATGCCCCTGGTACCTTCCAGCGGTGCATGATCAATATTTTTAGTGATTTTTTAGAAAATTGCATAGAGGTGTTTATGGATGATTTCACTGTATATGAATCCTCTTTTGATATTTGTTTGGATAGTCTGGAAAGGCTTTGAATAGATGCACTGAAACTAACCTTGTTCTAAATTTTGAAAAATGTCATTTTATGGTTGAGTAAGGTATAGTTTTAGGCCACATTATTTCCAAAAAGGGCATTGAAGTAGATCCTGCAAAAATTTCTATTATTTCACAATTGCCTTACCCCTCTTGCGTGCGAGAGGTGCGATTTTTTCTTGGTCATGCAGGATTCTACAGGCGCTTTATAAGAGATTTTAGCAAAGTAGCCATTCCACTATCCAACTTGTTGCAAAAGGAGGTGGAGTTTGACTTTAATGATAAATGCAAAAAGGATTTTGATTGCCTCAAAAGAGCACTGACTACCACCCCCATCATCCAGGCACCCGACTGGACAACCCCTTTTGAGCTTATGTGTGATGCATCAAATTATGCATTGGGGGCTGTCCTTGCTCAGAAAATTGATAAATTGCCTAGGGTAATATATTATGCTTCTAGGACTTTAGATGCTGCCCAAGCAAATTATACTACTACTGAGAAAGAGCTACTAGTCATAGTTTTTGCTCTTGAAAAATTTCGTTCTTATTTGCTTGGTACTCGCATTATTGTTTATAGTGACCATGCAGCTCTAAAGTACTTGTTGAAGAAGGCTGATTCAAAGCCTAGGTTAATCCGATGGATGCTTTGGCTCTAAGAGTTTGACTTGGAGATCTGTGATAGGAGCGGAGCACAAAATTTAGTTGTTGATCATTTGAGTCGGATAGAACGTGTGTCTGATGAGGACTCACCCATTCGGGATGATTTCCCGGATGATCATTTATATATATTGTATAGTATTTCTGATTCTCTTACTACTCCCTGGTTTGCTAACATTGTCAATTATTTAGTTGCTTCTGTTTTTCCTCCCTTAGCATCTAAAGCTAAAAAAGATAAAATTAAAAGTGATGCTAAGAATTTTATTTGGGATGACCCCTACTTGTGGAAATTGTGTAGTGATCAGGTCATTAGACGATGCATTCCAGATCATGAGACTGACTCAGTCCTGTAGTTTCGTCATTCTTCCGCACCGGGAGGTCATCTGAGTGTTCAAAGGACAGCTCGCAAGGTGCTTGATTGTGGCTTTTATTGGCCCACCATCTTTAAAGATGAGTGGAAGATTTGTAGCACTTGTGAGCAGTGTTAGAGAGCAGGAAGTGCACTTACATGGCGACAACAAATGCCTCAGCAACCTATGCTATTCTGTGAGGTGTTTGATGTCTGGGGTATAGATTTCATGGGCCCTTTTCCTGTATCTTTTGGTTATGTTTACATTCTCCTTGCAGTTGATTATGTTTCAAAATGGGTGGAAGCCAAACCCACTAGAACTAATGATGCTAAGGTTATTGCAGATTTTGTCAGATCTAATCTATTTTGCAGGTTTGGAGTACCTAAAGCAATCGTTAGTGATCAAGGAACCCATTTTTGCAACAAATCAATGCATGCCTTGCTTAAAAAGTATGGGGTTGTACACAGTGCATCCACATCATACCACCCCCAAACCAATGGACAGACAGAAATTTCTAACAGGGAGATCAAGAGAATTTTAGAGAAGATTGTGCAGCCAAGCAGGAAAGATTGGAGTACCAAACTTGATGATTCTCTTTGGGAACATCGGAATGCCTACAAAGCACCCATAGGAATGTCTCCTTATTGGGTTGTCTTTGGAAAGGCATGTCATCTTCCAGTGGAGATTGAGCACAAAACATACTGGGCAGTGAAGACCTACAACTTCTCTATGGATCAAGCTGGTGAGGAAAGAAAGTAGCAACTGAGTGAGTTAGATGAGATCCGCCTAGAAGCCTACAAGAATGCCAAGTTCTACAAAGAAAAGACCAAGAAGTTCCATGATAGCATGATAATTAAGAAGGACTTCATGGTTGGGCAAAAAGTGTTATTGTATAATTCTAAGCTTGGACTCATGAGTGGTAAGTTGAGGTCTAAGTGGATTGGTCCTTTTATTGTTACTAATGTTTTTACTTATGGTATAGTTGAGATAAAAAACGACTCCACAAACAAGAGCTTCAAGGTCAATGGACACCGACTTAAGCCATTCCTTATAAACTCCTCTTTAGTGGACGTAGTGGTGGAAGAGACTTCCTTACTCCACCCTACTCTTCCTCCACCATGACTTAGGGAGTTTTTCTTTTCCTATCTCCTTCTTTACTTTTATTACATTTGTCCGATTCTATGTGATGGTTTAATTGCTTTTAATCTTTTAATTGTGCTACATTGAGGACAATGTGTTGTTTAAGTATGGGGGGGGGGAGTGTTCTTTGGTTTTGGTTTTGCTAGTTTTGTTAGTTGTGTTAAATTTGTTAATTTTGTTAGTTTTGTTGGGTTTCTAGTTTAATATTTTAGGTCAATTTTGTTTGCATGTACAACTTTGCATATTTTTCTTTGAATTATAAGATATGTTCAAGAAATGGGTAATTGTTCTAAAAATAAAAGTCTCTTGATATTTTGTGATTTGAAATCCTTGTTTTTCCTCTACATGTCATGATAGTTTTGAAAGCTCAATTTGAAAGTGATAAGTTTACTTTTATGAGAATTTGAGCCATTTATCATCATAATCATTTGGTGTGTTTTTCCCCATTGATTGCTTGCACAATAGCCTTGGCTTGATTCTTGTTGATGCTTCCTAATTCACATGCATATTTGGAAATGATTTAGGCAATTTTGTTCTTATAAGCCTTTAGCCTGATGGACTTACCTTGAATTAATTTCTTTGATAGCCCTTTTGAGCCTTGTTTCCCTTTCCTTGTTTTGAAGCTCACTACAAGCCTTAAGTGAAAAACCATGATATCACCTTACCCTTAAGGAATTTTGGAGCTTTGGAATTGTTTTGGGAATAAGTGTGGGGGGTTTTGTTGGATAACATGTTTTGTTGGCTATGCTTCATGATATATTTTTGGGCCATACTGATGTACATTGTATATGGGTTAAATGTTGGACATGCTGCTGAATGATATGCTAGTTCTCAAATGCTACTGTTCAAAAAAAAAAATCAAGTTGAATCAATTCGAAAAAAAAGAGAAAAAGAAAAGCAATAAAGTTGAGTGAATAAGATCTTAAATGGAAAAAAAATGACGAGACTCTTGGCTCTACTATTTGCGTTTAAAATTTTATCTTTAGGTTTTCTTATTTTTTCTTAATATGCACTTATTCCTCATTGCTCCTCTATTCCTTTGGGATTTAGCTACTTATTCCATATTTTTCCCTACCTTGTCCTTCGCCCCATTACAACCTTAAAAGACCTTTTGATCCTTATGTGCTTGTGTTTATGGGTTAATTGTCAATTTTAGAATCTTGCCAAGTTTATGTGGTGTTAGTTTTCATGGGTGCTTTGAGGGTCAATAGTAGCCTAGACACTTGAGAGATAGAGTGCATATCTTGTGAGGCTTTATCACTTTTCATTCTTGAGCTGATTAACTATTTTGCCATGATTGGGTTGCTTGGATGATTTTCACGAATGTCTTGACTCTTTGGATCTCTTCATGTTAGATGTCACCCATTCCTTGATGTTCATTGAGAAATATGTAAATGATTTTGTTTGTCTCTCTTTGATATCTTTGGATTTTGTTCTTTGTTTCATTTTGCCCAGGAGTGCAAAAGGCTAAGTATGGGGGGTTTTGATGTGCCATTATTTTTTCCTATTTCTTAACCCTTTTTGCACCATTTTAATTACTAATTAGTCTTAATTGTCAAATTAATTATGCAGTTTTATCATTTGGGCCTATTGGACTAATTTTGTGTTTTTAATTTAATTTCAGGAGAATTATAAGCAATTGGTCTTGAATCCAGAATTGGGCTTGGACTTGAAGAGAGCAGACAATTTTATCAAATCTTATCTTATCTAGATTTTATCTAATCTAGATATTATTTCATCTAGATCTTATCTTATCTTATTTAGATTTTATTTTATCTTATCTTTTCTTGTCTAGATTTTATTTTATTTATGGGCTTGGACTTAAAACAGATTTGTAAGCTTTGGGGCTGAAAACTATATAACAACACCAAGGTTCTAATTTAGTCTCTTCTCTTTCCTCTCTCCTGTTTTCGTTTTTAGTTTTAGGCTTTTCTTCTTTTAGACACCTTTTCGTTTTGCAATTCCAGTTTTTACTTTTCGTTTCAGCAATAAAATTTCGTTCTTCAATCTATTATTTCGTTCTCTATTGATTAATGGAAGGCTAAGTCTCCAGCGTTGTTTTCTCTTGAGGATCAAGCACAGTTCTCTTTGAGGTTCTATTATTACTATTAAATTCTGTTCAGTTTTTCCTCTTCACTAATTACTCTGAATTTGTTGTTATTAATTCATGGATGCTTAGTGCTTGATTAATTGTCTCTGCGCTTAATTTACGTTCATGCTTAATGATCGTTTATGATTAATTGGTGTATGTGTTGCTTAATCACATAATGAATGCCTTATGTTAAATTTCGCTTAGTAATTTAATTTAGGGTTGGATTAAGTGGTTGAACTGATAAAGGATAAACTCTCGTAACCTAGGATAAGAGACTTGTGAATCAAGGGGAAGCAACGTGTTTTAATTCTGATATTTTATAATTCACATCTATTCACTGTTTAATTTACAAAAGCAAACACCCCCCCCCACCCCCAATTCGTTACTATTTTCCTACTATCTGTTATGAACATTTGGTTTATCATTGCTCGTTGGGAAATGACCTAGGATCACTTCCTAGTTACTGCATTTTAATGTTTATTTGATTCGGGTACGACCTCGATCAATAAGTAATTGATATTTAATATAATTGAAATGGCAAAGGAAAAAAAAATAATAATGATGATAAAAAAATGATTGAAATTGATTATAATTATTAATATAGTTAGATTAATTTATTATGTAATACTAAAATAATATGAAAATACATTTTCTTAAAAGTTTTCGTTTCTAATAAAGATGACAATGAGGCGGGACGGAGACGGGTATTGTCTCCCCAATCCCCGATCCAAACTCCTGAATATGTCCTCATACCCGTACCTGATACTTGATGAGTCAAAATTTATTATCTCATCCCCATACCCGTCAGGTATCGAGTATTTCCGATCTCGTCCCATATCTGATTCAAATTAAAAAAAATATTTTTTTTTGTAAAGAAAATATTAAAAATTTGATTTTAGAAAAAATAAATTGATTGTTAAACATTTATTTTTAACTACTTATATGCCAATAAATTTATTATAGCGCATGTGTTTACAAAAATCGTTAAGAAAAAAATATTATATTATGTAAAAATTCTAAAATAAAATTAACAAGTAATAAAAATTCTAGGCCTTTTGATTAAATTATGCAAAAATTTTAAAAATTTTAAGTGGTGGGACGGGTTTGGGTTCGAGGTCGGGACGGATATAGTAATTCCATACTCATACCGGATTTTTGATTATCGAGAAAAACTCAAACTCATACGTGATCAACTCGAGTATTACCTGTCAAAATCGATACAAATTATGGATTTTTTTGCCATGACTAGTTTCTAACGTAATGATGTATTTATCAACGACCATCATCCGAAAGTATTAGCTTTTTTATTGTGAATATTAGCTAATTATCTATGGTTTTATCCTAGGTAATTAGTCACAAATTTAGCCGTCGATACAAGAAAAACATAGCAACAATTTGGTCGTTGCTACCTATAGATATTTTATCATTTTCCTGTAAGAAAAGTTTACGAATAACTTTATGATATGTGTCTGTTGACAAGTCGTCAAAAACATTGTGTTACTTATGATATGATAGTTATACAGACGACTTTTAACGGAAAGTAATACCAGTTTTTTTTTTTTTTTTATCGAATATTACTTATGATATGATGGTTAGACTAGATAATTAGGGATTTTAAAATACAGTTTATATATATCAAACACATTATACGTAACTTCTATGCTAGATTTCTTGATAACATAATAAATTACTATATTATTAACGTGTTATTATTTCATTAATTAATTTATAATATTACTTAATAGTAGAGACTAATAAAATTATAATTTTAAATGATTAAATAAAGAAAATCCTATTTTATAGGATCCAAAATGTTATTAAGTCATTTTTATCTTAAAATCCACCCTTAAAAATGTTTGTTGATCTGACGTAAAAAAATTTGTTGATCTAACACGTAAAAAGTTGGAGTCCAAATGCACTTGAGCTTTTTTGTCCAACAATTTTTTTAATCATGGAGCTATAATTGAAAGGATTTTAAATATTATACAAATGTAAAGAAGTGATTATTGATACCTATTCTATTTTTTCATTAGATAAATTTGAATTTTACACAAGGGAGTGTAGTTGTCACGATTAAGATAACCCCTGGTCACTGGAATGCTGATAAATACCTAGCTGGCCCTTGAATATTACAATATAATTCCACTTTCATGAGAACTACCATCCAAAAATATTACAAAAATATAAAGATAAAAAAAAATCAATACTACATGAATTGCTTCAAGACCACACCAATAGATCATCATGTTGCATTCCCGTGCCCCACATATGCTTTGCCGTTTCAGCATATATTATTTTATATAAAATCTTAAGTATTTGTCTTTTGAAAAAAATAAGTTAAATATATATATATATATATATATATATATATATATATATATATATATAATATAAAAAAGAAGAGATTAAATTACTTCTAGAATAATTTTAAAAAATTTATTATTCATTTCTCATATTTTGTTTTCTTTTACTTTAATTGTTTTAATTAATAATCTTCTTTAACCGTTAAATCCAAATAAAATAAAGGATAAGAATTTTTAGAGTTACTCTTTCATAAAGTTGATCTTCCTCGTGTAAAAGTCTAATACTAATTTATAAAATAATAATATTAGTGCTTAAGTACGGAACACTTTCTTGCTTGCTATATCATTCAATTGTGGTTTCGTAAATTTCTTGTATTTTTACTTCTCATGATTGAAAGTTTATGCCATTTCAATCTTGAGGGATACATAGTTCTTTAATCATGATAACCAACTTTATGTCATATTATATCCTGGCATTGGCACTGAAGATATCATGCCACTATATGTCAGCCATCATTTTCTTCAGTTTGTGTCCAACCTCCACCACCATAGAATCAAATGATGAACATATGAAGAGGGGATTGGAATCTCTTTGCAATCTAAATCAAACTACAGTGGAAAAAGTGGGGCAGTTTTAACTCAATTAAAAATAAATAAAATAAATTAAGAACACTCAACAAATCAGTGTCCCACAGCATGACAAATTGGCACTTTATTTATTTATTTTTTTCAAAATGACACGGTCATAACATTGATTGCTCCTTTTAGGGAGAAGCAAGAGCCGTGAACCATGTCGTGGCTGACATCTCTTCATCCCCACTTTGATTATAAACCTTCAGCTAAAAGGCATAAACTTCCAATTATGCCTTCAAATTTTCCCATCTTAAGTCCCTTTCCACTTCAGTCGTGTCCACTTCAACTGTATAAATTTGTTGAAATTCTCTGCGTATTAATCTGGGTTACGACTTTTCTTTTTGCTGGAATTAATGTTATGTAGTATTAATATGAATTTTACTTTTTTTGGGGGGCTATGTAGATTTTTGTTTTGTTTCCCTTTTCGTTTCACTATTTGTCTTATTTGTTTGTCATGAACGGAGCAAACAACTCTTCTTACATAATACTATACTAGAAATTCAAAGAAAACCAAATAAAACAATTCACTTTATGCATGATGATTTCTATTAGAACATATGTGAGAATATAAAAATAATTAATAACAATTATTAGATCAAGATTAAAAATAATAGACAGTTAAAATTAAAATATTTATAAATTTAAATTAAAATCTAATATAACTATCAAATATCTAAAAGATTGAATAAACAAAAAATAAATCTTTAAAGATCTCAATTATTAATTCTTAAAATATCTCAATTAATCCATCACCATCACCACCATAATTGTCTCTGCCACCGTAGCCGCCAATCACTGCCACCTATGTCGCCATGACCGTCATCATCGTTAGTATCGTCATAACTACCATTGATTATCAATTCCTAAAATATCTCAATTAACTCATCATCATTATCGTCATGATTGTCATTGTCACTGTTGCATCCACTATCATGATTATCACCACCACCACTATCACTGCAATCAATCGTCGCCAATGATCGTCATTTTTGTCATTGCTGCTTTTGTCGCCACCACCGTCAACGACTTTGTGCAATTTATGGAAGGTTTGGAGGTGTTCCTTTCACAAAGGAGAAACAAGGTTGATGAATAGTTTGGCTTTGTGCAATTTATGGAGAGGTGGCAAATTCGCTCAGGCTTGAGAGGCAATTGGACAACATTTTCATTGGCAACAATAAGTTGTATGCAAATTTACCTGAATTTGGGAAAAGAGGAACAAAAGAGAAGATCAGTCTGCAATGAGGGAGTAAAGAGACGAAGCAAGTACAACAGGAAATAAATTATGCAATGAAGGCGTATAATGGTATCACCAACAGATCCTATGCTCATGTGACTATTGATAAATCCAAAGTCATGACACAAGTGTGGGAAAAAGAGAAATGACAAGAAGTTGTAGGGGTTGGATGAAGAACTCAAAGCCTTGAGTAATTAATTCAAATGGAAGAATGTAATATGGAATGACTTAGTGAGAGTTATGTGGCTAGTTTTAATGAAAAGAAGTTGTACTTAGAGGCTCATGAATTGTTCTTCATCAAAGGCTTGAAGTGAGTTAGGATGACGAAAAATGGGTGATAATAGAGTTATCCTCACACTGCAAGAAAAGAAAGATCTCCATAGAGGTTCTTAGAGGAGCAAAGGGATGGTTAGGATAAATTTTTGAATCTATTTTACCCTAGTCCCAAGAAGAAAGGATGGGAAGTAGAACCATTTGGCTAAGAATAATATGGGTGCCATTATAGACCTCAAACACAAGATGCTTCAAGCATTTAGTAGGGAGGTTGGGTATGCTAATAACAAAGGATGATCAAACTCATCTTATGTACAATGTTGAGTACACATGGGTTATGATTTGTACATCATGTATAGATCACATTAGTGTAAGCCACTCAATGAGCATTAATTGATGAATCTAAGGAATACATCTATTGGGATCATGATGTAGTACATTGGCAAAGGGGAAGAGATGTTGACTCAAATGAAGTTTCCTGAGTACAAGGGGTGGAGTTAGGCATTTGAAGATGGTGCAAGGGAGAACTTTGGGGTGGAGGATCCTCTTTCGATGCCTAAGATAGGTGTTTCAAGGATGTTGTCATTATTGGATGGTACTCTTGAAAAATCCATTGGTCAAACTAGTGCAATTAATGCAAGTTGTACAGAAAAAGAGGGGAGGATATTGTTGTGTGTGGAGTCAGTATGTTGGGAAAAAGGGATAAGGAGAATTCAAATATGGAGCATGATTTTGGTAAGGTTGGTGAGCATCACAAGGAAGGGACAACAACGTTGAGGTGGTAGACCAAGTGATAAGTGCCATATTTTAGTTATTTTTGGGATTAAAATGTTAGTACTTATCTTTTGATTGTAATAGTTTTCTTATAAACTTCTCTTAAATCTAGTTGTTTCATATATTGTACATTTATTAATGTTTTTGTTTAAATCTGGAAGATTCATCCATGCATTCCTTATGTTTTGATGGTTGTTTATTAGATCCAGAAACCAAGCCAAGACTGAAAGGCAAAAAAGTCATTTTCTCAATATTTCAGAGTACCATTCACCCAGGCTAGCAACCAACTCGCTTAGGCTAGTGAAGTTTCTTCAGACCTAAGCAAACAACTTGCCTGGGCAAGTACAACTCACTCAGGCGAGTTAATCTAGCACCTCTTGGCTCATTTTCTATAAATAACCATGTTATCCAGAGGAAAGAGAGCAGTGTGAAACCAGGAAGAAGAAACACGCATCCAAGGGAGAGAAAGGAGAACAAAGTGGCGTTGAGCTGTCGATTTGTGACCGTGGATCGCTTCTTTCATCATTTCTTCTATTGATGTTGTGCTCTACACAACAAACGACTAGATTCTCCAAAGGATTAGATGCAATCTTTGTATCTTTATGTATCTCTTTTGATTATATATATATATATATATATATATATATATATATATATATATATATATATGAATATTTTCTACTTATTTATGGTGATTTCATTTAGTTCGTAATGCTTGATTTTATTTGATCACTAGTTTCATAAAATTGGATTTTAACTTTGACTGGAAAGTACTCTTAGAATTTGAACTGAATGCATTTACTCTTCGATTTGGGGTAATTTAATGTGTGCATCAGTGATGTTAGAAAGTGATTCATATATGTTAATCTTATTAGGATACTAAGGGTATGAAGGATGAAATTCAATCCTACATTTTTCTTGAATTAATTAAATTTGTTTTAATTGTTTATGTAATTTTACGTATTTTCAACGCACTAATTATGTTATTTATGCTATTTTGTTACTTTCATTATTTCCGTTAAACCCATGATATTTCGATTAAATTTGTGTATAATTATTGAACTATTTACTTTCATCCGAAGGAATTGGGTAACTCAAGTCCCTGTGGAGATGATCTCTTTTATAAAATCTATAACCTACGACGACATTGTTACACTTGCCAATAGTCTAACACAAGGTTGATAAGGGGAATGAGGTCTATGGGGAAGAGACTAAAAAAAATTTGAAGTACAACCCAAAGCGATGATCATGATAGGTTGATAAGTGAGGTGACAGGAGAATGCTTTATTCATGTTGTAGAAGGAAAAGGTATCAAGAAAGCAAAGGTCCCATGTGAGGGTATGAAATTGGTTGGTTTGGGTCTAGGTTGCGGGGTAGACTGAGATCTAATTATAACCAAAAGGGCCAACACAAAAATAATAAAAAAAGTGTCTTGCGGAAATGGGCTAAGTGTCGTTAATGAAAATATTGGGCCTACTCCTAATGTTGGGCCTATCTCTAGTGGGGAATCACAATCCGGCCAAGTTAATTTGTCAAAGGGTGGCTCTACTGAGGTGAGCCCAAAGAGGCTAGCGAATAGGTCTTTGACAAAGAGGATGGTCATTCATCTAAAGGATCAATGTCATGGGCTTGAGATCATTCAACTTATGTGAGTCATGAAGGTAAGGGTGTAAGTGTAGGGAACATGATCAATTTTGAAGAACGGGTTCCCTATAGTGTGGAAAAAGCTGCAAGTGAGTAGAAGGGATAAGGTAAGACGTGTGAAAGGAAAAAAATAAGGACGAGTTTTAGGCTTATAGGGGGAAAGAAATATCTCCTTAACAGAGAAAGAAGGAGGTAGTAAACAGAACAACATCCTAGATTTTCAACAAGGGTTAAGGTTGTCTTCTATTGCTTCATGTAACAATAGTAAGGAGTCATTTCTTCTCAAGGACAATGTAGTGGAAGCAAGGAAAACATGGGAGATAGGAAAGTCTTTAGTGTGAACCTTGAATGAGCAGGTTATTGTGAAAAAAAGATTTTGGATATGAAGGTTAAGGATAACAAAAGCTGAAAGTTATACATAGGGAGGGGTCCATTAAGGTGTTGTCATGATTATTATAAGCCATAATGTGAGGGTTTGTGGGGGAGAGTTAAGTAAAGGCATATTAGGAATCTTGTTATAGACCATAAAGTACAATTGGCTTGTTTACAAGAAACAATGTTAAAAGTGATTGCAAAGAATTTATGTACTATGGTTTGCAAGGATGTTGAGCTGGAAGGGAGGGAACTTCAAGTTATAAACTCAGCGAGAGGTCTTCTTTGCATATGGAGGAAAGGTATATTTGAAATTGATCCAGTTTTCTCAGGCAATGGTTTTTTGGGTATTAAGGGTTTGTGGAAGGAAGGTAAAATTATGTGCGTGCTTGTGAATGTTTATGCTTCCACAGATATCAACAAAATAATAGGCTTTGGCAACAACTTGTGAATATAAGAAGGCAATATTTGGAGGAAGTATAGTGTGTTGTAGAGGATTTTAACTTTGCAAAGAGGATGGAGGAAATGAGGAACTCCAATAATTATTTGACAAGAGAAAAGGACTTTGAGGAGTTTAATATGCTTATTAGGGATATAGATATTGAAGATACTCCTATGGTGGGTAGAAAATATAATTGGTATAGGTCTACTGAGCATTCCAAGAATGGACTATACAGGTTCTTGTGTCAAAATGGTGGATGCATGAATGGACAGTGAGTACACAATATGTTCTTAGTATAAGTTTTTCATGTCATTGCCTTGTTGTGCTTAAAAACACTATGGTGGATTGGGGACCTAAGACTTTTAAGATCCTCAATTGTTTGTTTTTTGAGGAAGGTTTTATGAGTTTGATAGACAAACATTAGAAGAGAGTGTCCTTTGAGGGTTAGGTGACATTTGTGTTAAAGTAAAAGATGAAATTCTTGAAGAAGGAATTGAAGAAATTGAACTTGGAAGCTTTTGGGAACATTGATAAAAAAAATGTATGAACTTGATTAGATGGATCAATGAGTTGGATACTTTGGATGCAGCTGATGGGCTTCAGGAGGATGGACTTAAAAGGAGGGGAAGGCTCATGAAGGAGTTTTGGAAGGTATCAAAGAGGAATGAATCTTATTGTTTCAGAAAGCAAGGTGACAATGGGTAAAGGAAGGAAATCAGAATGACAAGTACTTCCACATATTGATTAACTAGAGAAAGAGGGTCAACACAATTAAAGGTTTTGAGGTTTATGGCCAATGGGTAGAAGATCCTTCTATTGTTAAGAGGGGTATCAAAGAATTTTTTGATAAGAGATTAATGAATCTTCAGACCGAAAACTTCATCTTGATGGAGTTACTTTTCCACAGATAGGGATGAAGGATAATGGTTTTTAGTGTAAAAAATTCTTTGAAGAAGAGGTCAAAACAACTATATGGGAATGTTGTGGTGATAAGAGTCTTGGACCTGATGGGTTTAACTTTTCTTTCATTAAGAAAGTTGGGAGGTGATGAAACTAGACTTTATGAGCATGTTGGGGGAGTTTTGGTAGCATGGAAAATTTCCCAAAGGTGGTAATCCTTCTTTTATTCCCTTGATTCCTAAAAAGAATAATCCACAGGGCCTTGATGACTTTATACCTATCTCCCTCATTAGGCGTGTCATTGCCAAAGTTCTATCAAGAGGTGGTAGAGGATTCAAAGATAAAAAAGGAATAAGTGCTTATTGTTTAAAGTGGACTTTGAGAAAGTCTATAATTTAGTGTCCTAAGAGTTTTTATTCTATATTTCGAGGAGGTTGGGTTTCTATGAGAGATGGATTACATGGATTAGAGGATGTTTGGAGTCTGCTACTATGTCAGTCCAAGTAAATGGTAGTCCTACTGAAGAGTTTTCTACTAGTAGGGGTCTAAGATAAGGGGACCTTATTGCACCTTTTCTCTTTATGGTTGTTGCTTAGGGGCTTAGAATGATTATAAGAAAGGCCCTAAGTTGTGGTTTTTACTCAGGATATAAGATGGGTGCAGATGAGGTGGAGATATCCCTTATGCAATTTGCGGATGACACACTTTTCTTGGACAACCCTGATCATGCTAATGTCTTATGCATGTAGATTATTCTCAAATGCTTTGAATTGGTTCTTGACTTGAAGGTTAATTTCTTCAAGAGTTGCCTAGGTTGTGTAGGGGTGAACTGTGATGATTTTAGCACCTTTGTAGGGGGGTTGAATTGTCGGATAATGGATATTCCTTTTGTTTATCTTGGTATTTTCATTGGAGTGAATCCTCATAAGGAAGCTACTTCATGTCCTTAGGAAGTTTGGTAATAAGTTAGCCTCTTGTAAGAATTGTATTCAGTACTTAGGACAGTGGATCACCCTTATTAATTATGTTCTCTCTTCTTTTCCTTTTTTCTTCTTTTCTTTTTTTGAGGTACCACATGGTGTTGCTAGGAGGATTGTGAGAACCAAAGGGAGTTTTTGTGAGAAGAGAGATTGTGAAACAAAGTCACTTTGTTGAGAGAAAAGTGTCTTTGTGTGAGAGTGTTATCATTTCTTGTAACCATTAAGTAGGGTACTTAGTTTTGTACAGTGATACACTATTTGGGGTGGGTTACAATCTTGTAATCATTTTTGTGATAGTGAAATACTTTTTGAGTCAGTTCCGTGGACGTAGGCAAGAGGTGTCGAACCACGTTAAATTCTTGTGTTTGTTATTATTTTTCCTACGGTGTAATCTTTGTTGTGTTCTCACGATCCTTTGTGGGGGTGGGTAATTTTATTTGTGGGAGCATTGATTGTAGAAGCAAGCTTCATGATGGATCAAGATTGATTCAAGGAGTTTTGATGATAACAAAGATGATGACAAAAAGCTCAAAAGTCAAGATCACTTCATGATAACAAAGATGATGACATTCAAGAATGAGTTCAAGATTGAGTCAAGAACACTTCAAGGATCAAGAGGAAATTTGATTTCAAGAATCAAGAATCAAGATTCAAGATTCAAGAATAATCAAGATCAAGATTCAAGACTCAAAGATTCAAGAATCAAGAGAAGACTTAATCAAGATAAGTATTAAAAAGTTTTTCAAAACAATTGAGTAGCACAAAAAGTTTTCACAAAATCATTACCTAAGAGTTTTACTCTCTGGTAATCGATTACTAGATTATAGTAATCGATTACCAGTGGTTTTAAAATGTTAAGATTTTCAAAATTCAAAATGAAGAGTCACATCTGTTGATGTGTAATCGATTACACCTTTATGGTAATCGATTACTAGTGACTGTTTTCGAAAAATTCATTTCCAAAAGTCACATTTCTTCAAGTGACTTGTTTCTAAAGATTCTTTCAAAAGTCATATCTTTTTAAGTGATTAGTTTTAAAGGAATTGCCAAGAGTTACAAGTTTTGACTTGAGTCATCAAGAAACTAAAAATATGTGACCTTGGCATGAAACAAAAGAACAATTCATTCATATCCATCATCTCTTTCAATCATTCTATCTTTCAATCTATCTTTCAACATCTTCTTTCATTTCTTTCAGAACTTTCTTATTTCATCTTCTCTTCATCTTTCTAAAAGTTTTTGTTCAAAACTTTTTCTTCCAAGAAAAGTTCTTTGTTCAAAAACTTGTGTTATTCATCTTTTGCATTCTCTTCTCCCTTTGCCAAAAAGAATTCGCGAAGGACTAACCGCCTGAATTCTTTTTATGTCTCTCTTCTCCATTTTCCAAAAGAACGAAGGACTAATCGCCTGAATTCTTTTGTGTCTCCCTTCTCCCTTGTCAAAGAATTCAAAACGATACAGTTTGAGAATTTTTTTGATGCTTCCCTTTCCCATAAACAAAAGATTTCAAAGGACTAACCGCCTGAGAATTCTTTTGTTTCCCCTTTCACAAAGTTTCAAAGGACTAACTGCCTGAGAACTTTGTCTTAACACATTGGAGGGTACATCCTTTGTGGTACAAGTAGAGGGTACATCTACTAGGGTTGTTGACTGAAAACAAGAGAGGGTACATCTCTTGTGGATCAGTTCTAGTGGAGGGTACATCCACTAGGTTGTTCAAAGAGAACAAGGGAGGGTACATCCCTTGTAGATTTTTGCTTGTAAAAGGATTTTTACAAGGTTGAAAAGAAATCTCAAGGACCACAGGTCGCTCGGGGACTGGATGTTGGCACGGGTTATTGCCGAACCAGTATAAAAATCTTGTGTGTTTGTCTCCTTCTTCCCTACTCTTTTAATTTCCACTGTGCACTTTAATTCTTGCTTTTACTTTTGGTTAAGTTTATTTTCTATTCTTTATTTTCTTAACAACATATTAAAATCCTAAGAAGGGTATATTTTTAATTAGTAAAGGTTCATTAATAATTAATTTAACCCCCCTTTCTTTATTATTCCGAGGCCACTTGATCCAACCTTGATTACCCCAACAGTGGTATCCGAGCATTGATTTCCCAACAATGATATCAGAGCTATGGTCGGGAGAACACAAAGGTTTGAAATACCATTGTTTGACAAAAAAGTAAATTTTATGATTTGACAGAGTACTATTGAAGACCTTTTGGTGCAGCAAGGTCTTGATCAGGCGTTAGAAGATGAAAGACCGACTTCTATAAATGAAACCAAGTGGACTAAGATCCAAAGGAGGGGTGTGAGCACGATTCGGTTAGCCCTTGCTTTCGAGATAAAACACAATGCGTTGAAGGAGACAACACCGAAGGCCTTGTGGGAGAAACTCGAGAATATCTATGTATCAAAGTCGCTAACCAATCGACTTTGTTTGAAGATGGATTTGTATCAACTCAAAACGGAGATGGGAGGAGATCTCGATGACCACATCAACAAGTTCAATCGGGAAGTAAGTCAATTGTTGAATGCAAATGATAAAATCTCTTATGAGGGGCATGTGCTATTGTTGTTGGCCTCACTACCAAGGTCCTTCAAAGCTTTGGTTCAAATGTTGCTTGTGAGAAGATCAACTTTGAATTTGGATGAGGTGACTACTGTTCTTAGAGAAAATGAGAGAATGATGAGAACTGGAAATGTTGATTATGAACATAATGCAATAGCTGTGGTGGAGTCTGAGCGAGGGAGGAATCATTCAAGGAGTCATGATGGTCCAAGAGGAAGATCAAAATTGCAATCACATCCACAGCAAGATATGAGTAACATTCAATGTTACTATTGCGGTGAGAATGGTCATGTGCAAGTGAGGTGAAAACAAATGAAGGAGGACTTGAAGAAATTCAGAGATATGAACAAATATGGCACCAACTCCCAAGATAATGTAGTAAAAAGTGTTAAAGATGAAGATGATGTGTTTTTGGCAACAAATGATGAGGTTGCTAAAACAAAATGGGTGATGGATTCTGCTGCCTCAAAGCACATTTGCAAAGATCGAGAGATGTTTGATACTTTGAAAATCGTTGGAGAATTCGGTCATTACAAGTTAGGGAATGGTGGAAAAGGGAAGGTTGAAGGCATAAGGAGTGTGAAGATGAATCTCTATGATGGTGCTATTCGAACTTTCTCAAATGTAAGGTTTGTACCTTCTCTTGTTGTCAATGTGATTTCTATGGGGGAGATGACATCACAAGGGTACAAGTATGTTGGTTCAAAGTGGGGATGAAAGGTGTACAAGGGGAGACACTTGGTGTTGTAAGGACAGAAAAATAAAGGTAACCTTTGCTATTTGGATGGTCAAGCCTTGAAGAGGAACCATGATAGCAAAGTGAAGAAGAAAGTGAAGTTTTCTAATGTTGTGGAAGTGTTGGGAGATACTTCCGTTGGAGGGAGAGTTTGTTCACTTTCAAATTGATTGAAGAATATTTCTTTTTTGGCTTGAAGGGGAGAATTGTAGAGTTTCAAGCCAAAAGATAAGGTGCATGCATATTGAAAATTGGATTTTTATCACTAAGGTTTAAGTGGCTTAAATGCAAAGTGAAAGATTGTATTTTTACTAGATGAACCTTAGTTGAATGGATGCATTAGAAGTTGTTTTTGTTTCAACTTCCAAGAGAGCTTATTTCTTATAGTTGGTGGCAATCTTCACTATAAATAGAGAAAATAATTAGTGGAGAAACACAACACATGAAGAGAGTGTGTGAGAAGAGAGATTGTGAAACAAAGTCACTTTGTTGAGAGAAAAGTGTCTTTGTGTGAGAGTGTTATCATTTCTTGTAATCATTGAGCGGGGTACTCAGGTTTGTAGAGTGATACACTATTTGGGGTGAGTTACAATCTTGTAATCATTTTTGTGATAGTGAAATACTTTTTGAGTCGGTTCTGTGGACGTAGGCTAGAGGTGTCAAACCACTTTAAATTCTTGTGTTTGTTATTATTTTTCCTACGATGTAATCTTTGTTGTGTTATCACGATCTTCTGTGGGGGTAGATAATTTTATTTATGGGAGAGTTGATTACCCCGACAGAAAGTTGCTAGAGGGAATAAGGTGAAGTTGTGGTATGATGTGTGGGCTGGCATTCAACATTTGGTGAACAAATACAGTAGGCTCTTTTTGAACTTTATGCAACAAAAGAGTTGTCTTGGGGAGGTGGGTTTGGCGACTGTTATGGAGGAACAAGTGGTTTTTTTGGGAAATACCTATGATGGAGATGTTTATGGTGGATCTACAAAGTTGTCACCCGAACTAAGAAGGAGAAGATCAGTTGATGTGGTTATATCATTCTTAAGGTTTTTATAATGTTAAGTCTGTATATTCATCTTTGTTAGGTGATATACAGTGTATGGATGGGTTCTTTACAGTACTATTTGGAAACTACATATTCTCTCACCTGTTTCATCTTTGGTGTGAAGAATTTCTATTGATAGGTTAAACACAAAAAATTATCGGAAGAAGAGAGTCCTTCAACTGTCTGGATGAACCTAGTTAATGTACAACATTGCCACCCGGTTTCTCATTTCCTTTAACATATATAAGTGCATTTGGATGGGGAAGAAAAGCTCTTTAGCTTGGTAGACGGTATGGCGTGCATCTGTTTGGACCTTGTGGAATCATAAAAATGCTCACATCTTTAGGAATCATGTGTTGAATGTGGATCAAGTATTCGAAACCATCATCTTTAAATCATGGTTGTGGTTATCTAGTAAGCTGGGTGGATTTAAATCATCTTTCTATGAATGGTACTCTCACCCAGACCAGTGTCTCAAGACTTTTTAGTGTATGCAAAATAAGCTTTATTGTCTAGTTAATTCTACCATATTAGATGGGTTTTATGCTGGGAGTTTTGATGTTGTTAAGGGTTGGGATGCATGGAAGGTTACATGAAGAGTTTTAAATGGAGGGGCATCAACGATTGTGTAATGTTATTTATTTTGGAAGGGGACATATGATAAATATTTGATGATGGCATCTGTTAGTAGTACTTTGCTTGCACAATATGTTGCTGAGATTTCAATGGGGTTTAGTCAATTTAACAATAGTTAGTTACATGTTGTCGATTGGTGGGGTAGTTGTGCTACTATAAGTGAGATTTCAATGAGCTTTGACTCACTCAATGTGAGGTGGTATGCTTTAGTCAATACGGTTTATGAGGGGTCTTCGATGTGGTTAAATTATATTTAGATATCTGTGTATCTTAATATACTGTAAGCACTACTGCAAAAAAGTCATTCTACATCGGTTATTTGCTACATACAACGTCGGTTATTGACTACCGTCATATCAGACGTCGTAGAAAAGAACGTGTCTACAACGACGGTTAATGTGAGGTGGTATGCTTTAGTCAATATGGTTTATGATGGGTCTTCGATGTGGTTAAATTATATTTAGATATCTGTGTATCTTAATATACTGTAAGCACTACTACAAAAAAGTCATTATACATCGGTTATTTGCTACATACAACATCGGTTATTGACTACCATCATATCAGACGCCATAGAAAAAAAAACGCGTCTACGATGACGGTTTTTAATGACTGTCTTAGAATATGCGAACATACTAAGACAGTTGTCTTCACGATCATCTTAGAATGTAACACATTCTACATCAATCTTATACATCCGACCGTCTTAGTATGTAACACATTCTAAGACGGTCACATGTATAGGACCGACATAGAATGTGTTACATTCTAAGACGGTCGTGGAGACAACCGTCTTAGAATGTTTTTTTAAAAAAAAAATATTTTTTGCACTTGGGTAAGCTTTGCAAAAATCTCCTGAACAATATATGAAGGAAATGATAAATCTTATAATTAAACAAAGATACTACTACTACTACGATGTTTCTATTGATGCTTGTATCTGAGTACTAAAAAGAAAGCATGTTATAATGATTCAAGGGCATAACAATAAACAACTTAACAATTAACCATGAACTATAACAGCCTGAGTGTTTAGAAGATTTCTCATGGAAACCAGCTCTCCCTCAAGATCTGAAATCTCTTTGGATGTACTGCATAAAAGTATTGCAAAGATAGTCATGAAGACAATAATACTCAACATTAGAGATAATGGATGTACTGCATAAAGGTTATTGACGTTTAAATAATTATTTTAAAGTAATTCAAATAATAATGTGTGATTGAATGGTAGTGTAAGACTGTTTTACACTGTCAATGTATAAGCATTAAATTCATAAACGAAAAATACAAAAAAGATTGGAAAAACATATCATTCTAAAATGTAATTTTGGTGGTAGCTTGTCTAAATATTGTTTTCATTTTGTTAGTTTATCCAACTTGATACTAATTGACAAACTGGTAGAGATGTCACACATCATATAAGTGTTTATCACATAGGCCAAAATTAACACGTTAATGTTAAAAATTGAAGGAATAATATTTTAATCTAATATACACTAAGACTAAAAGACACTTTAAGAGACTAAAAAAATCAAATGAGTAACCTAAATTATATTTTAGCCTCTTGATATATGTCGGTTAAAAAAAATTAAATCAAGCAGGAAGTTTTACAAGCTGCATATGTAGAAGATTGGAGAAGCTTTGAAATGTTGAATTCAAAGCAGCTCATAAAAAATTACTGCACCACCTATGAAATCTGAATGGAGGCACTGTTTTCATTTTTTGCACAATCATTAGCTTAGACTTTGAGAAGTATAGCTAGTGCCACCGACATTAGTTTATCTTAGGCACCAAGTTTATGATGCTTTATTATTATAATCTACCTATAAAAGCACCTCTGTGTGCCACATTAGGAATATGAATGATCAATTAAGTAAATTATGAGTGAATGAAATTTAGTTTTATTTCTCTCTTCCTCCAGTTAGTGTGGTAAAAATAAAAAGTTCTTCTCTCTCTCTTTATTTCTCCCACTATGTGTGTGTGTTTGTGGTTTTAATTTATTCCACTGTTAACAATGTATAATATTCCAAATTTTAAAGGTATAATACAAAGTTTATCATAAGTTCTTATGCAAAGAATTACTTGGAGAAAAGTGACTTACATGACTAGCTAGCATATAAAGCATCAGATTGTATGCTGCCCCAGCCCATGCTTTTTCCATCATTACTCCATTTTCCTTAACGATTTCAGATGATAGAGGATAAATAAGATACAACCTCAAGAGGTACTGGAAAATGGAAACAAGGAGTAAAACATGCCTTGAAGCAATCATTTGAGACCCTTTTAGATATGGAATTACTCCCCAAATCAATACCTAACACGTATATGAATTACAAAAATTGTTATCCTACTACAGAAGAAACAAAACAACATGTACACAAGTGAGACACAATAGCATTTAGAGTTGTAACATCAATTTAGTTAAGCAAATGAACTAGAGAAATGCAGCCAATGGCACAACGAAGTAGATACTTTTAGTATATTAGTATATTTTTGTTTTATCATAGCACAAGTTGAGTGGGAGAAAGTGAAAGTGTTTTATGAAAAAATATAACCTTAAGAAGCTTACAATTTGTCCAAATATGTTTTCAGATCATTCAACCAAACAAATACTTTGTAGTCTTTATCCTTCTCTTTCAAGTTTCACCTATTTGGAAAAATATGAGCATAAGGCTGGTGCAAATGAACAATAAAAATGAAAGGAAAAACAATCATCGCATTAAGAAGTTTTCTTAGTCTCATTATCTACATTCAGAAGTATAAAATTGCAAATCAACTGTTAAGTAGACCCTGATTTCGATGTATCAAATTGAGAAAAATTATCAAAATATAGGGGTAGCAATAATGCACATGGTAATAATACTTTTATTATGGTCAGTATTAATTTACACCTAGAGTTGACTAAGCCCATTTAGAACATTAATATGTGCTAATAGTGTTCAATAGTTAAGTAATCCTATTGGATGATGCTAAAGCTTAAATTAGCTAAGTTTTAGAATTGTCATCAATTTTATAAGAATCAACTCATCTCCTTTGCTTCTTCAAAAACAAATATTCAAAAAATTTTGGATCATAGAAGAAATGAATGTGAATTTTATGTCAGGAACATACCTGTGGAAGTGATTAAGAAGCCATTAGATCAAGCCAGAAATTTCTTCGCATGTACTTTGATGCAATTTTTGTTCTTAGCCACTGGTAAGTAAAAGAATAGGGGATCCACAAATAACGAAAGCAAACAAGCTGCTAAGAAGATTTTATTCCATGTATTTACTCTATGTCCCCTAGGATCCTATACCAAAATCTCTGCTGCATCATAATCCTCTGAAAAGACCCTTGAAAGTTCTCTTCCATCAGAGGACTTGCCTATTGCATCCTCCCCACCCTTCTATTTATCACTCACTTCATCAAAGAACACCATTGGCAAGTGACTTTCTTTGTTGTCCATTAACTTATTTGTCTCAAGTTCATCTTGAAATCTAGATGCACATATACACAATTGAATTTCAACACCAAAACCAAATGAAAAAAAAGGTGATGGAAATAGCCAAGTCATACAAAATTTTAATCACATAAATTGGCACATGTCCTATAACATTACAAGTTAATGGATTCATTAGCATAAATTACACTAAATTCTAATTATGTACAAGTTTGATACTCAATGTGAATGGGAAAAACTAGCAAACCTCACAAATTTTGATATATCAGAAACCATAGTTTGCTAGTTCAACTTTTTAGCTTCGCTCTTCAACTGGCAAACCTCACAGATTTTGATCTATCAAAAAACATTACATTCAAGTTCAATTATGTGTATAAATAATAGAAGTAGAAAGATAAATACCATAAGCTAGAAAAAGGGGAGAGAAGAAAAGGAAAGAAATAGAGTAAGAGAAATTTAACCAAAAAATCCATGTTGTCAAGTCCCCCTTAAAAGCTACCTTGAATTCAGTATTTGACTACTATACCATGAATTTTAATTCCAATCTCTTGATTTGTCCTAATCAGTGAACAAAATCGAAACATGGGTCATGGAACAGTCTCATTCTATTGTGAAACTACTTTGCTTAATTGTTTCCCCCACTAGAGTTACATGACTTGGACTATAACCGTATCAGGTGTCAACAAAAGTAATTGGAAGATTACCTACTACACAATTAGGATATCCACTATCTTTGATGCAACCCAATGCAACCCACAATAAAGGCCTATTGTAGCTACAACAGTCCTTACAACCACTTGCAATCCATTTCACCACTTCAATCCAATCCAACAATTTTCATAAATCAGGCACATCACTGCACTAAGATCACTCTCAGCAAATTTCATAGTTACAATCCTATCTAACAATTTTCATAAATCACGCAAACCACCACACTACGCTCACTCTAAGCAAATTTCACCTATTCCCAAAACCCCCAAGCTTCACCTCTCATCAAATTTCACCAATTCCCAAAACCCCAAACTTAAAGCCTAAAATCCATATCGACCAATCTCAACCCACCACTCACACTCCCTCAAAAAACCCCAAAACCCAAACACCACAAAAACTAACCAATAACCCAAATCAAACACAAACACAACACAAATTTTCCACTTGACAGACGATAGTCAACACTTAATACTAAATCAACAATAACCACAAACCTCAGGATTAATCCTCGTGAGGACAATATTCCTCTCCTGCAACCGAACAACTGGCTGAACCAATTTCTCGTGGCTACCGGACAGTGGTGGTGCCTCCTCCATCTAAACCTTATGCACCTTCTCGTTATCAACAACAGTGTCACTCTCTGCATACTGCTTCAGCAACAACCGTTCCTCGAGGTACCTCTTAAGCTCCGAGGACATCCCCTGGACCCGTAACGGATCAATCTCGTGGAAAAGCCACCCCCTCAAGGCCTCAATCCTATCCTCAAAATACTTCGTCGTGTTCGCCACGATGAGCGTCTCATCCAAATCAAACACACATCAAGCACGTGTTATAGATCCCCAACGACATCGTGAAGCACCAGAAGCACGAGAACTTCTTCCTCTTGCTCGGCATTGAAACGAGGTGAATCTCCTCGTTGTTCACCACCACCACCTCTTGTTGTCGTCGTAAACCTCGTGCTTGAACCCTAAATGACTCATATCTTTATATTCCTCGCAGGAAAAATGCTTTTGAGAAATCGAAACGACAGCGGCGGAGAAGACGAACTACAACAAGTGCACCCAGCTCGATCTGAACGCATGCACTGTGTGTTTGAGTACTGATCGCGAGAGCGAACCAGCTACAGAGTTAATAATTAGGGTAACTTAAACGAAGATGGTCCTTCAGCCAAACTCATCTTCGTTTAAGTTTCCCATATTTACAAAAATTCCATGGACTAGCATTCTAAGACGGTTTTGTAAGACCGTCTTAGAATGCCCGACGTAAAAACAACAAATATTGCCCCTAATTACAAAAATATCACCGTGTCACATTCTAAGGCGGTTATTAATAACCGTCTTAGAATGTGCGTCATAGAATCAATATTTTCCAGTAGTGAAGCTTGGTTGGATTCATGTGTAGGAATTATACATCCTATTTGCTCTGTAATTGTGTGGGTATCACTTGTATCTGTTTAATAAAATTCTTTTCTTTTGCTTAATAAATAAATAAATATGCAAATATTATATGACAATTTTATATTATTCCATTCTAGTTATCATATATATATATATGATCTAATCATAATCTTAGCATACTCCCATTTATAAAAAGACATATTCTTAATATATATATATAATTTTAAATTTTAATTCCAAATTTATTTACATTAATTATGCTTTTTCTTTTATAATTTTAACACTTTTCTTTAAAATGATTTAATATTTTTATTTTTAATATTTTTCCTAAATTTGAAAAGTGCAATGTATGTAAGTTAACAAAGACAACAAAGTGAAATATAAAATGTAGTAAATTATAAAACACAAATTTATAGATGAAAGAAAAATATACTCTACATCCAATCATATTTAAAGAAATTATAGCCTTATGATGTGTTTTTAATGGCTAAATCACTATTACATGTGTGAATTTTAGTATAAAAAAAACTCTAACACTTAACAAAAATGTTGTTAAATTTTTTTGTCTATTTAAAAAATGTTGTCAAATATGAATAATTATTATAAATATATTTTAATGACATTTTATCAAATACTATATATAGTTTATGTCATGTGTTAGACAAAAAAATTGTTGCTAAAGATCACATATGTAGTAATGAATCTTTGCATAAAATTCCAAAATTCAATAAAAATTATTAAATAAACCCTCAATATTTACAAAGTCAATTCATGGGTTTAATTCACTGTGCTTATTTTTTTAAGTGAAATTTGTTTATAATTTTAGCTTACACATGCGCATACTTAATTAGAAATTAGAAAACCACAATAATGTGGCTTCAACAAAAAAAATCATAACTAATTCATGAACCATCAATCCAAGGTTTATTTCTACCTTCCCAACAACATAAGGATGAATCAAATTAACTGCTCTCTAAATAAAGTCTCACAAAGTCAAGAACTTGCGTCTTATAAATATAAATCATCTATACACACCTAAAAATAAAAAATTAAACACTAGAAACATGGCTTCTAGAACCAAAAGTTCTATCATTCATGTGGCTTTCGTAGTAGCATTCCTCACAATCCATGTTGTTTTATCCAATGATACTATGTCAATTCCCACTAACAAGGCCCAATTGAGCACATGGTTGAGTAACAATGTGAGGCTATAGATCAAAGAAAGAGCACAGTGGATCCTAAATTGGTAATTGCTGAAGAAGGTGCTAAGGTTGTGAAGGTAATGCAAGATGGCAATGGAGAATTGAAGACCATCACCGATGCCATTGACTGGAAACAACAAGCGTGTGATTGTGTACATTGGAGCTGGAAATTATAATGAAAAAATCAAAATTGAGAAGACAAAGCCTTTTGTGACCTTGTATGGGGTGCCAGAGAACATGCCAAACTTGACATTTTGGGGCATTGCGCAGTATCTGATGTTAAGAATGAGATAGCACAACATCTGGTGAATTTGGAAGTTTCTAACTTTAGCATGGCTCCGGTCAAGGTTTGCTGATTAGATAATTTCTAATGTCTTTAGCAAGGCTGCTGCTAGGTGGATTGTTATTAAGGTACGTAATTTAAATAAAACTTCTACTTATATATATTTTATGTGTGTGTACACTAATTGTAGTTAATGTTTAATTAATATCCAAATTTCATTATATATTTAGTGTAATAGACAAAAAGAAATCACTGAATGTGGCTACTACGTGATGCACTGGATGTCCACGATAATCTTAGGATCTTTCAGGAATAATTGGGAGACGGTAATTGTTTATTTCAAACAAAGTTGGTTTTCTTATAATTGTTATTACATTATTAATTTATTTTTTTATTTGATCATGCAGTATTTTAATGAAGTCAAACCATTGGAAGTAGAGAGATTCAAGGCGCTTCGCATCCAGTGGGTACAATATTATCTAAAAGTTAGAAATCAAACATAGGATGTTAAGCAACTATGTAACTTTAGGTTACTTAATTAGTTTACATACTTTGCATTACATTTTTTACAATTGTTGTTTCATTTTAACATTGAATAACCTTTGTTGATAGCTAGTTTTCTGCTAAAACCTATTTGAAAGCAGAATGCAAATGATATATGTTGTGTGCTGTGTGGTCTGATTTTAAATTTACAGGTTAAATTTTGGTTTTTTTTTTTTTGTAAAAACAGAGACATTATTTAAAAAAAATCCTGAAAACAACATTGATTTTTTGGAAAAACCGATGTTAACGAATGTGTTAATTTGACAGTTAACATCAGTTTTTTTAAAAAAACCGATGTTAACGAATGTGTTAATGTTGACAGTTCACATCAGTTTTTTGGAAAAACTGATGTTAACATACGTTAACATCGGTTTTTTGTAAAAAGCCGATGTTAATATCGAAAACGTTAACATCGGTTTTCAGTAAACAACCGATGTTAATTTTCAACATTAACACATTCGTTAACATCGATTTTTTTATGTTAACATCGGTTTTTTCAAAAAATCGATATTAACTGTCAACATTAATACATTCGTTAACATCAATTTTTTTTACAGAAAACCGATGTTAACTTACGTTAACATCGATTTTTTTTGTTAAAAACCGATGTTAACTTTCAACATTAATATACATTTTTTGGGTGTAAATAACAGATGTTGATAATTTTACATTAACATCAATTTTTAAAAAACCGATGTTAACGAATCAACTTCGGTACTTTCAACATCGGTTCAAAAACCAATGTTGAAAGTCATAAATAACCGATGTAGAAAACATATTTTCTAATAGTGTGCACAACAATATGGCACAACTGGTAGTGCTACATTAATTGTTGAATCAAATTACTTCGTAGCAGTTAACACGATGATCTTGGTTTGTAGACATTCTTTATAAAATTCTCATATACTAAAGAGAAGCATGTCATATGAGTTTGATTTTATGCTTTTTTATTTTTATGAATTTGATGGTATAAAATTCTGCACCGAGATCTGATGGAAAAGTAGGAACTCAAGCAGTTGCGTTGAGAATATCTGGTGACAAAGCAACATTTTATAATTGCACGATGTTTAGATTCCAAGACACTGTGTGTGATGATAGGACTAGACATTTTTTCAAAGACGGTATAATTCAAGGAACAAAAGATTATATATTTGGAAGTGGAAAGTCAATATTTGGTATATAAAATTTTAGGAACTTGAATGTTTGTATATTTCAATGTGGAAGATAGTTCAATTAATTTGTGATAGAGTAAATATAAATGTATAAGTATTTAGGATTTATTTTATGATACAGGAAAATGAACTAAGAACACTTGGTGGCGACAAAGGGATTACAGTTGTAGTGGCACAAGCAAGAAACACAATCAAGAAAAAAATGATACATGGGACAACGCCTACTCATTTGTACATAGTGACATCACTGTAATTGTAACAAACACTTTCTTAAGGAGATCATGGGTGTCTCATCCCAAAGTAGTCTTTGTTTTTGCCAACATCAGTAGTGTTGTGAAAAAAGAAGGGTGGAGTAACAACATGCACCATGAATATGACAAGTAACCATCTAATTTAACTTTACATGATCAATGGTTCTTTTACATCTCTACATTTATATTAGACATGTAGCTCCATAAGAATGAAAAAATGTGTATAATTACATTGATTTACACATAATCCTTATTATCTTTTTTCATCTTATAAAGACTTAAAGTACAAATAAGGGACTTGGTGTAAATCCTTTTGTAAATATCAAAATAATATGATTTTCTAAGACGATTATGTTTTTGAAATCTATCTTAGAATTGTAACTTTTTAAGATGATTTTTTGGAAACCATCCTCATGGATGCAAACATTCTATGATATTATTTACGATGACAATTGATAACTAACGTAGAATGTGATAAACAACCGATATAAAATGTATTTTTTTTAGTAGTGCAAATATTCTAAATAACAATGTTAATTGTTTTGTTCAAACTACACGTATCAATAAAAATTGATTAACAAATTAAAATTAAGATATTATATACTTATATTTATAAGTTGTAAAATTTCTTTCAAGAGGAATTTAATAATATAAAAATACATATTTATTCTAACAGAAAAACTCTAATGACATAAAAAAAACAGTGTGAACGATATCTTTTTTGGAAAAGGAGTGTGACCGTTCTTAATAAGAATATGAAATGATGTAACCATATATTAAATTTACCTTGAAAAGTGAAATTATTTTTAAATAAAAATAATAAATATTGCATTCAAAATAACCATTATTTTTTTAAAAAGAAAAGTATAGAAAAGCAAAATAGTAATAAAAAAGATAACAATATTAGTTATTGCTAGTAAGATTATGCATCAACAAGTCGTCCATCTGAGTGATCAATTAGATTTTTTGATAAAGATTAGTCATCAATAAAATTGATGAATACTTTACATCAATGGTGATAAAACAAAAGTTATGTGCCTTTTAGTTTTTTTTTTGGAAAAAAGGGTTTTAAATAAATGTACATGTAAAGAATTCATAATATATTTATAAGATTTTTGTAAAAAAATAATTTTATAATTTTTTAGAAAAATTTAAAAATTATTTTAAAACTTATTTTAGAAGTAAAAATGGTAGTTGATGAATATAAAAATCTTTAAAAACTATAGCATAAAACTACATTTAAAAAAACTACATTTTTTGAGCTTTTTCATAGTAAGAAACAATCAAAACAAAAGTATGTTAGTGTTTATCTTTTATAAAAATATTAAATATATGCAAATGTTTGTAAAGAAAAATATGAAATAATAAAATTAGAAAAGGACAACAACATTAATTTGGATGTTAGGGTTGGTAATGAAAATTAAATAAATCAAAGTACTAACAAGTTTAATATCTCTTAGATTCTAACAAAATTTAAAATTTTGGTAATGACTAACTAACTGTACTAAAAAATTTGCAACTAGATGTACTTGGAATGAGGTAGTGTCCAAATACACGAGTTCACCTACTTTCACATCCTTCCAAACTCTCTCTGTCCTAACCACAGATTTCTTGGAGCAATAAAAAATTCCATGGGTCATACTTATACATACACTATTCAAAACAATGCATTTGAGGAGAGCCTATGTCAATGGATAAGGAAGTTAAGCAACCTTTTATACGTCACATGCTGTTGTTTTGAAATCAATACTACTAAAATACAAGTAAAAAAAAATACTAAAATACAAGAACAATATTAACATGTACTCATTTTCTCTTCCATTCAATTTCCACCTCATGTTTTTTCTTCTTATATCTCTTCTCAATTTTCATTACATCATTTATCATATCTATTACTTTTTCCTTCTATTTTTTTCTTTTTATCTTTCTCTTCTTTTTATTTCAATTCACTTAAAGATAGGGTCAAATAGTGAGTTATAGCCCACTCATTTATAGTGTTGTGGGCTTGGTTAATTGCTAGGGACCTTACCAAGTGCAAAAGATTGGCTAAACTTCGTGTATCTGATACTATTCTTGTCTTTACGTGTTAAATGTCAATTGTCATACCTTCAAAATACAAATAAGGTGACGTATTTGAGGAGTGAAACCCTCAATATTCCCTTCATCAATTTTCCGCACTCCATCCATGAATGATTCCTTTGTGGTGGAGTAATATGATATTCATTGCCTTATTCCTTTGATATAACCTATTGATGTAAACTCTAATGTAAATAAATGTGTGTCCTTCTCCCCGCTTCCCTCACATGCAGTTGTTTCTCTTGTTTTAGGATTTGTGTAAAGACATCTATTTAAGAGTTTAATAGTTATTAATCAATTAAAAATTATAATTGATATAATTAATTTTTAAGATAGTTATTATGAAAATAAAAAAATTTATTATATATAATAATTTGTAATTAAATGATAATGTAAAATTATTTTATTTAAATCTTAAGATTAATTATGTTTTTTATACCTAAACTTTTTCTAATTTCCACTTTTAGTTCTTCAACAAATAATTTGCCAGTCTTAGTCCTTACTATTTGCATCTATAAATGTTTTTCATCCCTACTGTTTAAAATCTCCATTATATGCTGCAATATGCTGAGGTGGCAATTAATTTTTAATTATTTGAAGGCAGTTTATTTTTTGCGATCAAAATTAATTTTTAATTATTTTATGAAGAAATGTTTCTGGCGGTTTTGACAGCCAGAAAATGGTTGGTTAAAATGTGTAAACTATATTAGACCACTTTCTGGCAGCTATATATCACGGAAATTGCTTCGATTGGATCTCAAATCTTTGATAGTTGATAGGCAAAAATTGTGTGGAACCTAACATATTACCACACGAATCTAACATATCATGTTTCTTTCTCAACAACCAACCAACACAAAAACGACGACAAAAGCAAGCAAAACAACGTATAACCAAAGTAATTGAAAAAATAGCAAACGAATCTGAGATTGTGTCCTCTGAATGTGTTGGTTTGAGAGAGGGAGAAAGATAAATCGAAGAGGAAAAAGGAGGTTCGTGTTGGGTTTGGGGAATTGTTTAATGAAGGGATAGATTGACGACAATATAGGGTGCGAACGGATTCAAGTCGGGATCGAAGACGCAAAGGTTTCGAGTGACAAAGATGGAGTTCATCCGCTTTGGTGTCATCAGAGCCACCGCCATCGGCACCATAGTCGGTCTTCTGACACTTCCTCTCATTGAAAATCTCGGTCTTCTTGCGCTTCCTCAGATCTTCGAGGACACCGAATCACTCTCTTCTTTCACCTCTGTTTTCAAACTCCGAAACATTAAAACCCCCAAATGGCCAAACCCTTTACAAGAGAAAGGAGGTGAGATGGCATCGAGTTGAGCATTGACCTCGGAGGTTAGGTTGAGCATTCACCTCTCTTTAGCTTAGGTTAAAACCCACTCCATTCTTTGTGTTTTTTTTCTTCATCCCCTCACGTGAATCAATTGAATTTGTAGAGTTTGATTGGTGCAATATATGTTGCAAGGATTGATACTACTTTTTTTATCTGGGGTTCATGGGTTTCAAAGTTCGAATGAGAACCAATTTATGAAATTTTTAACATGTTTTAAAAAAATCATCTAGAATGCGTTTGGATAGAGAATTTTAACTGAGGAAAGTAATTTACCAGAGAATTTGAATTTCTGTAATTTAGAATTCATTGTTTGGATGCTTTTTATGAAGAATTTAAAATTTTAGAATTTTAAAACAGAATTTTAAACAACTAAAAATCTGGAATTTCAATTTCCTTCTAAAAGGTGAGAAATTCTCTTCTTATAGTCTTCTTCAAGAAACACCGTCTGAGCTCCTAAAATATCGATCGGGTGTGAGCATAGAGGAACACGTATAACTAGCACATCAACCATATCTTCTCTTTTTTTTCATTCATTTTTTTCATCCTCATAATTTTAATTTTTTTTATCCAAACACAAAATTTTGAAAATAAAAGAATTTCAATTGAAGTATTTGAAATTCTTAGAATTTAAAATTTCTCAAAATTTTAACTTTCTCCATCCAAACACACTCCTAAGCATTTTCTGGGAGTTTGCAGAAGTCAAAAAATGAACCGCCACAATCATTTAACAGGTATCACTCGCAGCCTTTGCCATGTCACTATTTAACAACACACTTGTGAGTGGGGACTAAAAATATAAAGGAACAAAAACATTAAAAATTAAAACTAATCTAAAAAAATTCAAAGAATAAAAAAAAAATTATTTCATCTTATAAAATAAATCAATGATGTGACAAGTTATAAATCAAATGAAAGAAAGAAAAGTACTAGGCAAAAGAACAAAGATCATAATTTGACTGAAACTTCTCATTCAATTATCTTCCTCTTTGGCTTCACAATCAAGAAAAATATACTTAGAGATCACATTTTAAACACTGTTGGGTGCATGAACTTCGTCCTAGGCCATATATAGATATCTTGTTTTTTCTTCACTGTTGACAACTTTTTGACCGTGAGATGTACATCATGTTGGTACATTTGTGGTGTCATAAAATTTACTGCGGGTTTGATAATGCTTAATTTTGTAAAAATAATTGTTTCTTTTTCAAAAAAAACTCTTAGAAAGTTGTAAAAAAAACAATTAAACCAAATGCTATTTTTGTTAGTGTAAATCAATAGATAAGTACCACCAAGCAAATAGATCAACTAATTTATGGGGAGTTATCTTAACTTAATCAATTATCTCAACTTTCAAGTTTAAATCTTGGAAATACAACTAACTTAAATATTTGAAGAGTATATTCGAAGATAGTTTATAAAAAAATGTAGGAAAATAAATAATATCATGTTAGATTTCAACTTAAAACCAATTAACACTAAATAAAATTGTCCAACTGATATATAAGCTACATCCCAAGAATTGAGACAGGCGATGTGGGACTTCCTAACAAATATCAACTTCTCCCAAGATGAGAAGATTAAGGGATGGTTATAGCCGACGAATTTAGCAGCAAATGATAGGAATGCAGCAAAAATGAAAAGGATGCCAAAAAAAAAGTACTTTGAGGATGCTATTGTGGTTAAAGATTGATTTATATGATAAATAAACTCTTCTCATCCACAAGAAACTAAGGGAAAAAGTAGTGCAGGTGTTACATAGAGATATGAAGGGCTATGAAACCTACAAATTACAAATCAGCTCTACCATGCACTTCTACATCTAGTGCTGACTGATTATAATATGATATTTAAATTGAAATCATTATACCAATGTTTTTGCCTGCCTATGAAACAAGGTAAAAGCTGGTACTCCGTACAAATATGGGACTTGAAATTTAACGGAATTCAGTTTTATCATAAAGTTCACAATCATTGCTTGAATAGTTGATTTTAAATGAAGCAGTATTTGGAACTTTGGAATTAAACAAAATACAAGTCTAATTCATTTTAGAAGTTGAAATTACAAATGTAAAGAAAATATAAACCAAACCTTCAAATATGTTTCATTCTTTACAAATTTACAATAATCATTACCTAGGCCACAGTCATAGTTCCATTCTAAATAAGAATTCAAAATAATGACATTATGATGGTGAAAAGGAAAAAAAAAAGACAGCCAGCACTAGGAATGTGGTCCTGCAGATTGCACCCCATTACTGTCCAAAAGAAAGGACAGCTATTCAACAACTATGCCAAAGGGAAAATAACACAACTACTTCTAACCCTGTATACCTAACAAACCTCTTCTACTATCATAGCTATCTAAACTAACTCCTACTATCATAACTGTCCCAACTAATTGTCCTCACTCCTAACACATAACTTTTAAGCCTTTCGACAAAAGGAGTGATGAAAAGTGACAGGAATCCAAGTCAAGCCTAAAAAGCACAATTATGAATTTTATTAGAAATGCTTGAGAATTACTGAGGCGCAAGAAAGATGTACTATTGGTTTTTAGACACATAATCTCAGTCCCAAACTTTCAAACCAAGCAATCAGAAGATGTTGAGAATAACATGATATAATTAAAAATGAAAATGTTATTTCATTTATCAGCAACATAATGAAAGAGGTCTCAATTCTTGTAGCTATGCACTTATGCTCATGGTAATAAGCTTCTGAATATTACAAAAATAATAAATTTAGAGCTTCATCTTTGAACTTCTTGCTAAATTTCTTAGACAATGCATGTTTGGATCCGCTTCAAATATGCATTTTTGAGGCTTAAATCACCACATATTATCAAAAAAAATGTGGAAGCTTTTTTAGTTCCTTCAGTTTTGTTGCACATTGGACCTGGTGAAAGCACTACCAAACACACAGTACAAACCTATATGTCCAAAGAAACATCTAATTATACTCAAATTGCATCTACAATTTTGAAAACCAGAACAAAACCTGCTACCGAGCTCACTACTAAAATTTAAAAGAACCATATTTTCTCAAACTACTTCCACATATCATATCTAGTCAGGAAAATATAGGTAGGCAAAAGGGGGAAGGGAGGCTAGACAGAAAGAAAATCCATGTTCCTGAATCAAAATAAGATTAAATCTTAACAATTATTCAAGGTACAAAGTTACCATTGTATGCAAGTTAAATGGCAGTTTTAATCTCCAATCCTTCTGTTTACGACTTAAAGGTCTGCCTTTTTTAAGGGGGTCTCTATTCTCTTTAACGTCTGCAAACTTCCACACACACATCTCCGAGTCATTTTCTATAGAATCTAACAAAAAAACTCCATCCCTTTCTGGGCAATTGGACTCTATATTTTCAGTATAACAGACTCTCATAGTCATGTCTTTGAATCGACTAATATCATCTGGCACTTTTAGTAGCCTCTCAGCGCCTGGGGATGAAACCTTCGAAGCAAAATTATGCTTTGTTAAGTACTAAATACAATTCAAAGAAACCGTCATTTACTACTGAATAAAATCCCATTGGAACAAGAGTATAGGACATAGCTGCTATGCATTACCTCCAGAGCCAAATCAACAGGTATCTCTCCTAGCGCTCCAACTTCATCTAATCTTGTCTTGTATTTCTGATTGTAGCATTCAAGCTCTTCCATGCTTGGACACCCATATCTGAAAATAAAGTTGGAAAGTTGAACACAAAATAATTTGTATTGTTTTTAAGTATCAAATAGACAAGAAGGTACCGTAAACAAAGTAAATTATGCAGCAATGGGTAATCAAGTTTGAGGCATATGCCATGATACATAAAATAATCTTCTACGGATCCTAAATATCCTTTTCCATGCCAAATACAGCATGCTCATAAAATGATACACAAACCATTGTTATCAAGTGCTATGCACTCATTGGTTAAAATCTTTAGCACTAAGAAGCAAAATTGGACCATAAGAGTAGTTTAACTTCAAAGTTAAAATGGAAGAGGAAAAGTAGCATATGGACAGTAAGTGATTGGAGCAGAAGGAAGTTAAGATCTTGACTATAGTAGTAATAGTAAGGCAGGGTTGGAGAAAGATGAATGAAGTTGGAATACAAATTTAAAAGAACGAATCTAAAAATGGTGTGATCTCAACCTCTCAAAGTGTCTCCAACAAAATAAACATAATCAATACACCAAAAAATTTGGAAATTAGAGAAGTGGGTAATACTTTTTCTTGGAAATTTAACTTTCATAAAATATATTGTATGAATTAGAAATTAGAAATTAGAAAGTTCATAATGTGAGTGTGCTTGTTGAATTTGATATCTGCCTACATCATCAATAGAATGTCAAGCTGTGTTCTGTCCTATGAAACACCTATACAAAATATTTCAACAATTTTTGCCTACCTCCCACCTCAGTTCTGATCCTATCCCTTGGTGTTTTTAGCTTTACCCCATTTAAATTAAACCCTCAATCAATGTGTTTTTTTGGTTACACTCCTACTCAAAAATAAATTATAAACACAATGCAACAGAGATGAGAATTTTGCGTTGGACATTGGACAAATGAACATACTAGATGGGGCAGCATCTTGATGCAATCCTACCCCGCAAAGGCATTGGATAGAAGACTCCAAGAAGATTGGGCCAGAGATGCAAGAGAAAGCCCCAGGGTTCTCATGAGCCTTAGGTAGATTTTGGACTCATGGACTAAGTATGAACCCACTTATCTTTGTACATATTAGATTAGGATTTCATTATTTTTGGACCTTGTATTTAGGACTCCATAATGTAGGTAGGGTACCCTAGAAATGTAAGATTTTTCAGTCCTTATATTTTAAGGCACCTAAACTAGTTTTTATATTAGGGATAGTTTTGTAATTTCACATGCAATAAGTGAATATTTGATGTGTGTGACACTTTGTGCATGATGTAACTCTATGTGGGGCTTGTAGGCCTTGGATCTTCTTCATCAATGGAGTCATTTGCTTCTTGAAGTTAAATGGCAGCGGAATGGAGAAGGAAGAAAGATGATTGGAGATGTCACTTCAAGGAGAAGATGAGTCAAGAAAAAGCTTATCACCATAGGAAGTCATGGATAAGAGCTTGAACGAAGGAGAAGATGGGTAGAGGAAAAGAAGGAGCACAGAATTTTGTACCTCAAATGATGTCTGAACTTTGAAGTATAATTCTCAAATGATCAAAGTTGAAAAAATGTACACATAACCTCTATTTATAGCCTAAGTGTCACACAAAATTGGAAGGGAAATTTGAATTTCTATTCAAATTTCACTTGAATTCGTGGAGCCAAATTTTGGAGCCAAAATTTCACTAATTATGATTAGTGGATTTTAGGTATGGTTCAGCCCACAAATCCAAGATCAAGTCCAAGATTCTCCACTAAGTGTGTTTAGGTGTCATGAGGCATGTAAAGCATGAAAGATATGCACAAAGTGTGATTATATGATGTGGCAATAGGGTGTAGCAAACAAATGCTCACCTCCCCCTCTAAAACTTAATTGAATTGGGCTTCTCCCAATTCAATTAAATTTATTTCTCAACACCCACATCAAATATTCACTTATTTCATGTGAAATTATAAAATCACCCCTAATACAAAAACTACTCTAGGTGTCCTAAAATACAAGTGCTGAAAAATCTTACATTTCTAAGGTACCCTACCTACATCATGGAGCCCTAAATACAAGGCCCAAAAATAATGAAATCCTAATATAATATCTACAAAGATAAGTAGACTCATACTTAGCCCATAGGCCCAAAATCTACCTTAAGGCTCATAAGAACCCTAAGGCTTTCTCTTGCATCTCTGGCCCAATCTTCTTGGAGTCTTCTATCAATGCCCTTGGGGGGTAGGATTTCATCATTTCCTCCCCCTTGAAAAGGATTTGACCTTAAATCCAGAGGTTCTTGAAGCTCTAGGCTTCTTCCCTCAACACCTATAAAAAAAATAAAAACATATATATTAGTGGTGTTTGGTATGTTGGAGTAAGGTAAGGTCTGAAAACTCCTTTCCCGGGCATCTTCCCATGAGGGAACATGGTTCCTCACCAACTCAATGAGTGGTACTACAAGTATAGAAAAATATGGGACAAACCTTTTGTAAAAGTTTGTTAAGTCATGGAAGCCCCAAATTTTTCTTATACTTGGTTGAGTGGGCCACTTAGGAATGACATTTATTCTCTAAGGGTCCGTGAGAATCCCTTGATCTTTATTTAAAAAATTAAGAAAAGTAATGCAATAAAACATAAGTTTATTTAATATTTTCCTTTATTGTAAAATGACTTTCCTTCTTAGCTAACCTGTTGGAGGAGACACTTACCTCCTTACACTCCTCCCTAACCATTAAAGGTTGTCCTTCTTCTTGGGGGTAGATTTCTTCGCTAGATTCTTCCCCTTTTGCTTCTTCACTTTCACTAGAGGAAGGTGAAGTAGTAGCCTCATCTTGGCTACTATAAATGTCTTGGCCCCTCATAATCATAGTTTTCTTGGTGGGGCATTGATAAGTAATATGTCATCTTCCAAGCCATTTAAAGCACTTTATAGAGCTAGTCTTCTCTTGCATACTAGCCTTAGGGAGTTGCTTTTCTATTGTCTCCCCCTTATCATCTTTGGGCTTACAAGGTGTCACCCCTAAGATGCCTAAACTTTGGTCTTTCTTTGAATAAGAGTGAGAGCCATAAGATTTTGAAGTAGACTTTCTTTTAAGTTGTTGCTCTACCCTTATTTCTCAATCTAAGTAAGCCTCTACATTGTCCTTCACATGGAAGTATGGGAGGTTAATGTTAGCCTCTTAAGGCTTTCTTTCCTTTTCTCTCCTATGGGAGTGAAGTCTGATGTGACCTATGCCTTCCTTCATAATAGTCACGAAGTTCTTCACTTAGGCTCTTACAAGAGTCATAACTACTATAGGTGACATGTTTTTCTTTTCTTAACTGTTTTAGTATTTTCCTTCTTTCTTCTTCCTTTATTTTCTCTCTTTCATCTTGACTTATTTCTTCCACTCTTTTTCTTCCTTTTTCTTTTCTCTCTTGTTTTTTCCTTCCACAACTTAAGGGATCTCAACTCATCTAATATCTTATACAAGGGGTCCTTAGGAGTAGAAACCTCACCATTAATACTAGATGAAGAATGAAAACTCATGTTGGTTCCTTAGTTGTGGTTCTTTCTTGTTTGGGGTTTAAAAACAAAAGGTAAAAGAAACTATGGTTGAAACTAACCAAAATAAACACTAAAAGAGGTGTGAAAGATAAGGTAAAAGCTAATTGGTAAAAGGGAAGCTATCTAGGCTGTTTGACAATGGAAGGTAAAGGAAATAAGCTATGAAAGTAAGCAAGAAATTAAAGTACAAGAAATGTAAACTAAGCAAATCCTAAGAGTGTTTGGATGACCACATTTAAGGTTCCCAACAAAATACTCACTATCCTAAGGGAAAATTGCCTAAAATTATTACACACAAATGGAAGTTTGGTAACCTATTGGAGGCTCCCAACACACTTCCAATGAAATGCATTTTTGTTACAAAAACTTGAAAGCAATAAAGTTAAGTAAATTTCCAGTTATAAAATTACAAAACGGTCCTCAATTTTGGTGGTTATTATTCCTTTGGTGATTCACTCAATTTGGAGTGTTTCTTAGTTCAATATCTTTTAAGGTGGTTTGCCCCTTTCTTTTTGACTCAAATTCTTCAAGGGATGGCACAAAACGGTCTTCAATTTTGGTGGTTGTTATCCCTTTCACTTTTTTTCCTGGACATTGATTTTCCTGCCAACTTGTGTAATTTTTCATATTTTTTCCTTTAATCAAAATCACTTGGTTATTTTTTTATATAATTTTGTTCCAGATGTCTAGAAAATTCAGTAAAAATTTCAGCTCAAAATTCGCAGTGGCCAATTCCCAGTAATTTTTACAAGTTCGTATGTTCAAGCTGCCAACACCAGTGATTTCAACCTAGAAATCAAGAGTAGTGTTTATGTTGCTTAAGGCTTGGATAATTACAATTTGTGTTTGCTTATGCTCAAATGTCTTGAATAAAACAATTCAAGAGAGCTTAAAACTTATTTTGATTCACGAATCCAGCCACAATTCAACACCACAACTCAATTTCTTCATAGGCATCATGTAGGAAACTTAGAAAACAAAAAAAAAAGTTCAACAACAAGACTACTTCTAGGAATTGATTTAGAACATGTTATAAACTAAATAACATGCATGAATTAGACTCAAAATTCAAAAGATAGGCTAAGAATGACAAGAATACATGAACAAATGTATCTAGAATTCAATATAAAAAAATCAAAATTCAACCCAAACTTAGAACATAATGTGACAATTATTATGACTAAACATGACTCTAAGACAACATGGATTAAGTGATTTACACTTAGATTTTTGTGTTTTTTTCTAACTAATATTTTGGAAGAAAATTTAGATCTAAAGGTTCAGCACAAGAAGATTATGACTGAAATATGATAGAACCTAAAATCAACACAAAAACATGATTCAAGAGTAGATCTATAAAATTTGAACCATAGAAATGCAAGAACAAGTGTAGATCAAAGATTTAATCGGTTTATTTTTTTGAATCTACTATAAACAACACCAAACCACTAGACAGTGGAGGATATACATGGAGAATAAGATGAAGAACAAGGAATTAAAGTGAATTCACCGAACAAAAAGATAGAGGAAGCAAAAGAACATTACCTAGACGAATATGCTCTTGATACCACATGATGTAGCTCCATATGGAGCTTGTAGGCCTTAGATCTTCCTCATCAATGGAGTCTTTTGCTTCTTGAAGATGAATAGAAGCGAAATGGAGAAGGAAGAAAGATGATTGGAGATGCCACTTCAAGAATAAGATGAGTCAAGAAAAAACTCACCACCATAGGAAGCCATAGATAAGAGCTTGAAGGTAGGAAAAGATGAGTGGAGGGAGAGGGAGAGAATGAGCAAAAAATTTTGTGCCTCAAATAAGGTCTGAACTTTGAAGTATAATTCTCAAATGAACAAAGTTCAAAAAATGCACACACATGACCTCTATTTATAGCCTAAGTGTCACACAAAATTGGAGGGAAATTTGAATTTCTATTCAAATTTCACTTGAATTTGAAATTGAATTTGTGGAGTCAAATTTTGGAGCCAAAATTTCACTAATTATGATTGGTGAATTTTAGCTATGATTCATCCCACTAATCCAAGATCAAGTCCAAGATTCTCCACTAAGTGTGCTTAGGTGTCATGAGGCATGTAAATCATGAAAGACATGCACAAAATGTGACTATATGATGTGACAATGGGGTGTAGCGAGCAAATGCTCACCTCCCCCTCTAAAATTTAATTGGATTGTGCTTCTTCCAATTCAATTAAATTTATTTCTCAACACACACATCAAATATTCACTTATTTCATGTGAAATTACAAAACTACCCCTAATACAAAAATTACTCTAGGTGCCCTAAAATACAAGGGCTGAAAAATCCTACATTTCTAGGGTATCCTACCTACATTATGGAGCCCTAAATACAAGGCCCAAAAATAATGAAATCCTAATCTAATATGTACAAAGATAAGTGGGCTCATACTTAGCCTATGGGCCCAAAATCTACCCTAAGGCTCATGAGAACCCTAGGGCTTTCTCTTGCATCTTTGGCTCAATCTTCTTAGAGTCTTCTATCCAATGCCCTTGGGGGGTAGGATTGCATTACATCTATTGTAGAAAAGATGGTAGAATCTCGCCATGGGTGGTTGTTTGAGTGAGTGTGGAGAAGACATGTAGAACTCCCAGTCAGGAGATGAAAAGTAGTCCAATCACTAGAGGCAAAGAAAGACCGAGGAAAACTACAGGAAAACTATTAAGGAAAAATTATTGATTGTTGTTGTTGTACTCTCCTACTCAAAAAGGCTACAACTGTTATGATCCATCAATAACCTTTGCCCCTAATGTTATCTTCTTTAAAGCACTGCAGCTCTCAAAATCCCTCTCTTCAAGGACTGAATTTGAGCAAAGCTTGGTCTTTGACCTCTACATAGCCCATTTTATAAACCTATCCTAAACACTAAATATATCTAAAATACTAACTTTTCTAAACACTAAACATGTCACACTATCTCATCCTAACATGCCATAAATAGCAGGCAATTTTAACTCAAAGGAGTTGTAGAAGTACAAAATGCCAAGACACTCGTTTACTCAAGAAAGCGAGAAAGTTGAAAACAATAATAGCTCCAAATGTTTATGAATTCCCATAAGTTTATGTCACATGATATTGATTTACGCATTGCTCTCAGAAAGGAAACTTGGTCCCATAATCCATCTTATCTTAAGTTGTCTTAGACTGCCCTCCCTGTCTACAATGTTACTTGTTCTTACCTACAAAAACTCCAAAGATTATTCAGGAAGTGTTATATAGGACGAGGCAGAAACATAATAGATAAGGTCCTTGGAGAAAATTTAAATTTAGCAGATGATGGATGTGCCAAGAGGGAAGACACCTGCTGACTGCAAACAGGTTTTCAGTTTGGAAAGATAGATATATGGGAATTGCAAGGGGGTATACACAAACCAATGACTTGACTATACAGAGTCAGAGACATTTGCATTTGTAGCAAAGCTGAATAAAATTAAGGTACTCTTATCTTTAGCAACCAATTTGAATTGGCTACAACAGCTTGACATTAAGAATGCATTATTGGATGTAATCATCAGCATGACTTATATAGTTATGTTCCTACAAAAGAAAAGAGTCAACAGACTGCAGAGTGGCAGACTTGTTTACCAAAGGTTTTCTGACAACAAAACTCGGTGCTATCATTTACAACTTGGATATAACCATCCAAGTTTAATGGGAGTGTAAAAAATGTGTGACAGATTTTTAATTCAAATCCCAATTAAAGGAAAATGATTAGTAAGGATTCATTTCTTCCTTATTAATCTATTTTCTTTACGAAAGTTTTACACTAAATAGAAGGATTGTATATTAGAAATTTTCCCCCTTTTTTGTGTCTCTGCAGTATTTCAAAAAGGAACTAACAACTTTCACAGAGACAATGACATACAAGACATAAAGAACAAATTATGTTTTCTGCAGGCCCCCCATATTTCAGAGGGTAAAGGCAACCAACAGTTGCAAGAATATTGGCATTTATAGTTTGACTAGGGTCAGGCTAGTATCCCCCTAGCCATTCACTCATTCAGCTAAAGTTGCCTGTAATCTCTTGGGACCCTTCAGCAATTAGTCTTGCCCTCACTAGCCTCCTTTAGATGCTATGTTCTTCCCTTCCAAGGGGTTACATCATTTGAATAGTTACACGCCATTAGTTCTCAAGGTAACTAGTAGACTTTTACAACTCTATGATTCTAGATAGAGAAAACCAGTTAAGTCGTTGTCAAACTCATTTGTGGATAAACTCAAGTCAAGAAGTGGGTTAGCAAGTTTGAAATCAAATGTAATTTTGCCCCCTCCCCCTGAAATAAAAATAAAACATTCACAATGTTAGAGTTTCACTATGATTCAAATGATTTGAAAAAATTAACTCCTTTTTAAAATGTATTCACATAGGAACTTATGTGTTTATGAATTTATGTATGACTTGGTCATTTATGTAGTTGTCCTATTTAGTACTAATGTACTATCACACTATATTATTGTGTTTTGTTACTTTTTTTCTTTATTATTTGAAATGTTGAACTATTATTATTCTTAGAATGTGGGTTTCGACATAAACCAACCCAAAAGCTAACTCATAGAGTAAGGGTTGTGCTCCACTTATATACTCTAACTTGTCACTATCTCTAGCATATGTGGAACTTGAGTTTTTCTTGTTAAAATAGGATAAATAGAAGGAAATTTAGTGAAAACTGTATGTTAGAGTACACAGCAGATGCATGTTTATATAGGATGCTAACATTAATTGTACATAAATAGAGGATATTTTGTTTCCTCTAAATCAAAGATAATGTTCATATAAACTACAATTATTAATAGAATCAAAATGTTAATTTTGATTTTCAACATTTCCCCTCAAGCTGAAGCTTACTAAACTCTCAGCTTGTTACGAGAAAATAATTTGTTTCCAACAAAAAGATAAAAAAAATGAGCTCCACTAAAAAACAATATTTTGTAGATAGAAAATTCAAAGCAAGTTCTGACTTTCTTAAAACTAACATATGGAAGCTTCAGACAATATTTTGAAGACAACTAAGGAATCTTGATGAAGTCAGGGAATACTGCTAGAGAGATAAAATTGTTAGAGAATTGGATTACTAATGAGCCTAAGAAAAATTCATGGCAAACGAAGCAAGTTTCGACTTTCTTAAAACCAAGATTTTGAAGCTTCAAACCAATACTGGAGACCCAAAATTATTTAAACTGGAAAAGAGACCAATGCATATGGGACAAAGTCGTCAGGACTAGTTCACTTGGGACATAGCGTGACCAAAGACAAAAGCAAAATTATGAGGTTATGCTCCCACAAAAAGGGCTACTTCGACAATAGAAGCACAACCCAAGATGGTGTGCCATATGCTAAAGAAGTGTGTTGTTTTGCATATCAGAGGAGTGGCACATAGGGGGGTGTGGTAACTCCAATGAAGACACAATTTGCAGATATGGGAGATCGGCGAGAAGGGCATCAAATGGTGGAGTCATAGGCTGGAAACATCACCAGAACAGTGACGACGACGATGACGACCAAAAAAATAGTTGGAAAAATTGAAACAGATGGAAAAAGTTGCTAGAGAAGAAGAAAGGGTCGTCAGAAAAAGGACAACGAGCAGAAAGGTCCACTGCAAACTGAAAAAAATGAAAGAAGAAGGGTAGTGAGCAAAAGGATCTGGTGAGACACGATTTTTTCATAAATCCCTCAGTTAAGTTAGGCTCTAGTACCATGTTAAAATAAAAGAAATAAAGGGAAATTGAGTGAAAACCATATATCAAAGTACACAATGGATGCACGTTTATATAGGATAATTACATCAATTGTACATAAATATATGATATTTTGTTTACTCTAAATCAAAGATAATTGTCCCACCTCCCTATACATCTCTTTACGCGCAACACTTTTAGGTTTGGTGCATAGATAACATGATAGGTGGTCCATTTAATGGATCTAGGATAGACTTTGATATCATATTAGAATGTGGATTTAATCCTAACTCAACCTTAAAACTAGCTAATAAGATAAGGGTTTTCCTCTACTTATATACTCTATCTTGACACTGTCTCTAACTGATTTACGACTTCTTGGGTTTTTCCCAATAATTATGTCAAGAGTATTATGTTATGCTTATGTGACATTAATAGGTTTCTTAATATTATTTTTATAATTAGTAAATCCTTACAAATTTATGAGTTGAGTCTATGGAAGCTTATGTAGACTACTTGTCTCAAGTTTTGACAACCTTGGTTAGTCTATTTGGAACCCCCCCTCCCCTTCCAAATAAGTGTTCGAAGGCTGCCTTAATTGTGATCACCTTTAGCCCACCTTAATTGCGGTCTCTTAAAAGGATGCCTTAATTGTGGTCTCGAGGGAGTGTGTCTAGTCCCACGTTGCCTATTAACTAAAATAGACCTTATAAAGCTTGGGCAATCTTCATCTTACAAGCCGATTTTGTGGGGTTAAGTATGACTTAAGCTCAAATTTCAAAATAATATTAGAGTCTATCCTAAATTCATCGTTGGGCCACCTACATTGACATGTTCTAGGTCCATAACCCTTGGCTGAGGGGCTTGTTGAATATCCCCTTAATTTTCGTAACTCCTAGCCCCTTTACTTGCAGCCTAGAGCTATGCCTTAAATAGTTAAATAGAGTTTTTAAAGCTTAGACAATTCTCACTGTTGAGACTTTGGCAAGTGCACCAAATCGCTCTTAAGTAGTAAAACTCGGAAGTCCGAGTATCGTTTCCGCATGGATTTTATTGCACTTTATCGAATACTTCTCAATTTGTAAGTATGAGTAAAATAAAAACAGGAATAAATGCAGAAATAGGTGGCGATTACCAAATCAAATAGCTTAAAAGGAAAGACAATTAATAAAGATGCCAAGACCGGACAAACCCAATTGGTCTACGATGCATGTAAATATGATATTTATTACCAATGCACTGGTATTAGTTCTACCCACATCTATAAATTTTACTTGTCCCTGAAGCCTCACGTTGACAAGCCTATTTTAACTACCTATCTCCCAAATGCCTTTGCGAAGATTCAATAATTAAAATGCATTAAGGTTAAGTTCTAGATGTTGCTAAATGCATGGGTTGTGAGTTATCATTCTATGCCTAGCAATGCTAACCCAAGGATTCTTTTCTTAAGATGTTCTATTAGGTGTTACCCTTTTCCAAGTGTATAACCCCTAAAACTAATGCATGCATTAAATCTTAAATCCTTATTAGGAAATACCTTCTTCCGAGCGAATAAAACCCAAAAGAAATTTAAGAGCAAATGCAAGATAACAAGAAAAGAATTAGAATAGAAAAACCTGGAATAAATTCCCTTTGCATTGATAATTCTTGAAGCACACCGTACATCATTGGCTTTTTAAGCCTGTCAGGCCCTAGCTAGGGGATTAGCCACTCATGGCCATTGAGGGCTTACAACTGGGGGTGAAAGAAAGAATAGGGACAATCAAAACAAAGAATATAAAGAAAGAAGGGAGAGCTCAGGCTTGGAGTGCTGAGAACAATGCTCTGAGGCGAGATGTGTTGATTCCTTGGGACTGGCTCTCTATTTATAGTTGCTGAAGTGGGCTTTGGGCCTTCATAGTCGCGCTCAGCGCGACCTGCAAGCTTAGCCTGTGCTACTGTTGGATCACGCGCTCAGCGCATAGCTGGGCTTAGCGCGCGTAACGGATTCTGCATCTTCGAGCTTAACGCTTCGCTTAGCGCCTGCCTTCTTTACTCGCTTAGCGCGAGTATTAGGCTGGGCCTGCTTCAGAACTCTTTCTTTCTCTTCATTTTTTTTGCCCTTTTTGCTTAATGTAACCTCATTTTTCGTATCTGCAACCAGAAATTTAACTTAATTAATTTCTCAACTTTTAATTATAAATAACTGCTAAATAATTAATTCTAGGCCAAAATTTGACTAATTAACCACTATTAATTCACAATTATTTAGCAGTTATCACTCACTAAGCCAAACAGTTTTGTTGGGTTGATTCCCTAACCCCAAATTCCAAGATAAAATAATTAACAAAATGTAAGCATGTTCTTCGAATGTTGCATATTATACAAGTTGAAGCCTTATTCATGAGTTAATTTGTCCAGTCTCACATAAACATATCCACGAGGAGTTTCTTGAAAGCAAATAGTTTGATGTCCTCACTAAGCTACATAAGCACCTCCTCGGCAATAGAGAGAGCTTGTTGACCCTAAGGGACATGTTGCAAGGCAACTCCACCACCATCGCCCTCATCACCAATCTACACACAAAGGCAACACCAAATTTAGTCCACGAGTAATAATATCCATTATATAACCAAAATGAAGATCTCTACATTAAAGCAACAATAACCTTTGAGTCAAAGACACGGTACCTTGGGCTCAGCCTCATCTTCCTCTTCCCATCCATTTATGGTTGCAACTTCATTTGTTGTCTCATCTGTAAATTCAACATACTTAAATCTTTAAGATAATAGTTTCATAAAAACACACTAATAGAAAGAATGGACATAACATCGCTATGTTAACATCGGTTTTTTAAAAAATTGATGTTAACAAAAATGCGGTGGCATATTCATAAATAACACGAGTTCGTTAACGTCGATTTTTGGAAAAATCGATGTTAACATGAGTTTGTTAACATCGATTTTTGACAAACAGTCAATATCGATTTTTCCAAAACAATCGACGTTAACAAAATTATGTTAACATCGGCTTTTTGGAAAATCGACATTGTGTTAGTTAAATTAAATTTGTCTCTTCCTATTCTCGAGCTCATTCTAAATCATCTCACTCTCACGCTCTCGTTCTCACTATTACTCTCACGCACTCTCTTCGGCGATGTGGCCACACTGTTCTCGCTCTCGCTCTTGCTATCATCTCTGACTCTCGTTCTCACTCTCGCGATCTCCTTCTCGTTATCACTCTCGCTCTCACTCACAACTCTACTCATTCTTATTCTCGTTCTTGGTCACGAAAGGTTAGTCTTCTATAAATGCTTGTTTCTAGGTTTGGTTTTGATGGTGATGGTAAGCGAGAAGCTAGAACTCGTTCTTGGTTTTGATGATTTTCAGTTCTCGTTTTGATGTGCATATTGCTTCTTGTTAATGTGCATGTTACTGACATGAAAATGTTTGTTTCTGTGTATGTTGTTGAAAACATGTGTTATTTTATGGATATACAAATACTAATAATGGGACTTTGTGTTAATGGGACTTAGTTCTGGTGTGAGAATTATGTCACAGCCTTAGGCCCCCAATTTTTTCAAAATAGGAATATCATTCTTGGTTTTCAAAAATGGGTATATGCACTCTGTCTTTCAACTCCATGGCATGTACTAAACAAAACTCATATGTCTTGCTTTACTACTACTAGGTAGGCTTGCATATTTATTTTTAATAGTAACTTTAATATTATAAATGGAGTTTAGAAACAATGAATGAAGATCAACATAACTAGAAGGAAATGGCTAAGACAATGATGAAGATTAACAAAAAAAAAACAGAGTAAATGTTTAACACAGTTCATATTATGGATCAGGTTAGAAATTTCAACATTATTCTCAAATAAACATGACATGATATAATACATTTGCTTATATTAGTTTGCTTGTTAAATGTAGCTTTATGGTGAAGTTAGTATGTCCTTTGTTATAAGATGGAAGGATGAACTAGAGCATACTTGGCATCTGCTAACCGAGATCTGGTAAACCCAACTCTACTGGCTGGATGGACAGAACTTAGACATTTCTATGGACTCACTACAAATCATCAAGTGATCATGACCCATTTTGGACAGAGTGTTTCCTTCCTCACCATCCTCAAAAGCAGTTCTGAACCAAAAGCTTATCCTAAATGGCACTCCTTGTACCACCAAGTTCCTAACTTAGTCACTTTTAAAGTCCTGTTGAGTGAGTACAAAGTGACTTGCAGCAGTTTGGTGAGTGATTAAGCTCTCATTTATCTGTGAAATTTTAAAATCATATACATATATAATATAACAACGTCGGTTTTTCTAAAAATTGATGTTGGTGAGAAGAAAACAATATCAGTTTCTATAAAAACATCGATTTTTAAAAAACCGATGTTAACGTTGATATTTTTAACGTCGGTAGTTTCAACACCGGTTAATAACCGATGTTGAAAGTCCTTAATAATCGATGTAAAAATACTGATTTCTAGTAGTGACACCTAAAATAAAGAACTATAACTTCACATAACCTCTATAGAAGAATTAATAAGCACCTAGTAAAGATATTTAATCTTGTGAAAATTTGTCAAAAAAATGATCTTGTGAAACAAAACAGAAGCAAGGCAGCAACTAATCGCAACAATGACAAGTGTTACTATAGGATCTTAGTCAGTGAGTTGCTAGTAAATATCAAAGGCAAGAAATTTAAGTAGAGAGAATAGATGAGGATGCAAAAAGGCATTAAAGTAAGAAAGAAAAGAAGCTTCATTCTACAGTTTCTTCATAACTACTTAGGACATTCCTTAATAGAAGTAGAAACCATGTACGAAACAACTCCAAAAGCAAAGCCATATCCTAAGCATCTCTGAGACTAGTCAAAGTAACTATTCTAAACTCAAAACAAACATGGGCAAATTCCCTAATAGCTTGAAAACCAACTACTTCATTGAAACCAACCCATCATTAATATGCCAATAAAGATTATTTTTTACAATAAAAATACAAAGGGAAGGAGAGAAGGAACCTGGAAAATGGTGAGAGAAGGAACGGAGGAAATTAGAGGAGAAGGAAGAAAGGTAGGATTTCGATGGAAAAAAATAATCTCTATAACAATGGAAGGAGTGTGGATGAGTTGTTGTTGTTGTTGTTGTTGGAGGGCGTAGTAGAAGAACAGCACCAACCGTATTCCTCATCCTCCTAATGATACCTCTTGCCATTGTCATGTTTGATGCTTTGCTTTACACTCTCAATGTCAAATAACATTAACAAAACATACCACAAACCTACTACGAGTATGACTACTGTAGTATCAAGTTTATGCCCAAACTACAAAGGTGTGTCACGAGTTTGCTCGACTCATCGAGTAGGTTAACTACAAGCCCAAAATTTCTCACTTGCCCGGGCCATGGATCAAATGGGTCAAGCCTTGTTTTAATTTTAGTTTTCTTTAAGGACTAAAATGAATTTTGAACTTCTAATCTTGATTTAGATATTTAGTGCATATTTGGATTGAAGTTAAAAATATTATATGTGCATTTCAATGGAGACCATCGGATAAAAATAAAAGTAAGGATCCTAATCATTTGACAAAATTACTTTTACCTTAAAAGTACTTTTTCACTTGAAAACCAATGTTGTTATCAATGTCTTTCTTTTATCCATATAAATTAAAGGCTACAAGAGATTAATAATGACCCACACATCATGCTCGAACAATTGAGTTACACCCCTTTAGTTATTATTGACAAGATCTAGTACAATTAGTAGATATACTTCAAAATGAATTAGTTTCTAAGTTCTAACTAATACCTCTGGTCCTATATATAAGAAATAAAATGCAACATTTTCATGATCATAATTATAAGAAACATGAGACTATTTTATTGTTAAATTTTCTTTTTACTCCTAATTAATTGTGAAGTCTATTAATGATTATACTCGTTTTCCCATAAAAGTAGGTGCATTTAATGAGTTGTTGACAAAAGAAGATATAATCATCTACTATTCTACTATATATATATATATATATGTCAATACCTTTAGTCCTTCTAAAAAAAATTGTCTATTTTTATTGCTCAAAATTAGTCTTTATTTTGTCAATTTTTAGTCCCTTGCTTATTTTATATTTGGGAATACTTTTGAGCAGTAAAAATAAATGAGGGACTAAAAATGGACAAAAAGTTTTAGAGGAAGTAAAAATGATGATGAGAAATTAATGAAGAACTAAAAGTTACCAAATATATTTAGAGCGACCAAAAATTATAATATAAAAAAATTGAGAGACTAAAAATTTAATTAACCCAAAAATATATATAGAATAATTGTTAGCACATTGCAATATCCTGAAGAATTGATAACCATGTTAAACGAAAAATATTTTTTTGATATGTATGAAAAAAAACCAATACTAAAAAATTGATGTTTTGATGATAATCAATTGATGCATTAAATATATTTAATTTTAAAATTTATTATATTTTTCAGTCAAAATTTATTATAATAAATTACATTAATTATCACTTTAATAATTTAAACTTAATTCAACCAAATAATTTTTATCATTGTATCTATTCTGTATGTGATTTCTCTCTCTCTTTTACTTTTCAGTTTTATTTGCCTTCCAACAAAAATTACCTATAAAAAATTTGATAGTAAATTTTGAATTTTCATAACTTTTAAAAATTCTTATTTTAATAAATTGAAATTTCAATCAAGTAATATAATTATTAATTTAATATGTAATATTTGTTAATATGTTTATTAATGTTATTAATTAAAAATACTGTGAAAAATAATTATATAGTAAATTGTTTCATATTTAGTTAGAAATAATATGCACAATTAGAAATGACAAAGAAATTCATATCCAATTATATTTGCTTATAAGATTCATAGTAGATACTAAATGAGTATCTTTAATTAGTGGGTACTCATAGATGAGTATAATTATACATGTATTTTCATTGTACATTTGTTAATGGATACGGAGATGAATATCATAAAACATGTACATGCAAGTACATGATACCAGTTAATATTAATACACTAAGTATTTTCTATTTATTTTACTAAGAATAAATACTTAAACATTTTTTATAATATTTTTTATTTGTACATATATTTTGGAGTATAATTTTGAGTTTATATTTTATAGAGTAATTTTTAGATAATTTTGTTTGCAATTCACAAAATTATTTATTTATCTAAAATTATTCATGGACATTTTTAATTGTGTAGATTGTAAAATATTTCAATAACTTTATGTCTAACAACTAAAAATATTTTTTCAAGAAAATACTAAAATTAATAAAAATTATAATAAAAATGTTTGTTAATTGTGAATATATGTGTGTAATGTAAAACCATTTGTTTTCATTTGGTTGTTTTCAGAGTTTGGATTAAATCAAACTCAACCTGTCCAAACTTGATTAATGTCTAGGTAACACGAGTTTTATTTTTTTAACCCGATCCAACCCATAACATATAATTAAATATATTATTATATGTAAATTAATACTGTCCATGATTTTTTTTGTTTTTTAAGTTGTTGTATTTACATGTCTTGATTTTGTCTATTTTTTATGCTAATATAACATTTTATTTTCATCAAAAATAGAAATATTGTATTAGCATTAAAATATTATTTATATTAATTAAATATTGTCACAATTTGATCTTTTTAAGTGTATTTAGTTATTACATATTTACAAAGCTTTACCTAAAAATAAGTTATTGTTCTAAATTTTTTTAATTTTTATAAAATAAAATAAAAATATTCAAACCTGATTAACCCAATCCGACCCAACTTGTTTATGATCATGTTGGTTTGCGCCGAGTCTATTAATAGAATTGCACAAATTTGATCCAATCTAACCCATAAAATTTTTATGAGAGCTTATACTTTTCTTTTATGTAATTTTTATAATTTGTAAACAAAATTAACAATTATATATAATTTTAACAAAATAATATTTTTTTTCATTTGAACATAATTTATATTATATCTTACCATTATAAGTTTCACGTATTCTATTATATTCTAACCACCAAACAAGCCTTAATGTTTTAGATAAATCTGCCAAAGGAATTTTGGAAACTATACATTATCAACATATATCCAACAAAAATATTGGAAACTAAATTCCCATATGGCCATATGATGTTCTTTATGGCATATACCTAACACATCATATTTAAGTGTCTTTGGTTGCTTATGCTTCATATCGGATCTTAATTAAAGAAACTTGATAAGAGGGTGAGAAAGTGCATCTCCCTTGGCAATAAACTTGGAGGTTTCATTGTATATGGCCTCTTCAGAAAAGAGATCCTCACATGAAGCTATGTTGAACTAACAGAAATCACCATAGAGTAAGTATTATATATATAGTATTATATATATATATATATATATATATATATATATATATATATATATATGAGACATATATTGACTATCTTATGTAAGAATGACAATGATTAATATTAATTGTTAGATTAAAATAAAAAATTAAGATTAAAATATTTTAAATTTAAATTAAAATTTTATTTAATTATAAAATCTTTATAAGATTTATAAAAAAAAATCAAGTATCTTACATCCTAAAATATCTCAAACTTATTATCATTATAATCATCATCATTCTCTTTGCCACAACTGTCATGATTACCATTAAAATTACTATCACGATCATCAACGGTCGCCACTAATAACTCATATAATGATTTTTTTTCATGTGTGTTATAATTCAAAATTATTTTGTTTTGGTGAAGGAATATGTTAAACTTCTTAAACATTTTTATCAACCATTAAAAGATATTCTTCCCACCAGAGTTATTTCCAAAGATAAGATGGAAAAAAATATTGGGATAGTGTTGGTTAGAGAAATTTATTAAGATTTTATAATTTAGTTGACAGTAGTTGATTAAAGTTTTACTATGTTGGTGGGAAATATTTCGAGATTAAAGTGAAAGATTTATATTTAGTTGAAGTTATCTATCCGACTCTAAGTATATGCAGTGATGTGAACTATTAGTCTAAAGAATTCATGATTATACCAAGTGTAACATGAAAAACTGAAGAAGATATGACTGAAATCAACACTACTAATTAAACTAATAATGAAAGATATTTTTATGAGCACTGGAATGAATTCCTGAAAGAAAACAGATTTAGGAAGGAATACAAGTTACAATTTTGATTCATTAACAATCATTGGAATGTTTTATGTTCAAATCATTAGAAAGGATATATATATATATATATATATATATATATATATTAATATTCAAAAGACATTAAATTTTTTCCTTCACTTGAATGTTTCGTTTTAAAAAATGACTTTTTTTTATGGGAATAAAACTATGGTGATTTTTTTTTATGGTGGTTTTGAATGTGGGTCGTTGAGATATAAATATATTAAATAAGTAACAGAGAAAAAAATTATACATTAATAATATAAAAAGTTTATATCGTCACCTAATTACAATATAGTATACATGTAATAAATAATAAAAGAAATTATTTCAATTATAAAAGTAATAAATTTTTAAATTTTTATATTATTTAAGTATTATTTTAAATTTACGTACATACAATATTTTGTAAAAATAATCTATATATTAGTTTATGCATTTTTTAAATTATAATAAAATAAGAACAAATTTTTATATATAATAATTTATCAATTTATATTAAAACATATTTTATAATAAAAATAAATACATGTAAAATTAAACATTAAATATAATTAAATATTAAATATTTTATTTTAATTTATAAATTTTTATATTTCAAATAAAATTAACTCTTGACTAATAATACATATAAAATAGTATTTATAAAATTAATTAAACAAAATAAATATGTTAGTGGTGTTGGATCAAGTGGTCTCGAAATAATTAAGAAGGGAGTTTGAATTAATTATTACTGAACCTTTACTAATTAAAAATCTATCATTCTTAGGCTTTTACTATGTTGTTAAGAAAATAAAGAATAGAAAAGAAACTTAACCAAAAGTAAAAGCAAGAATTAAAGTGCACAGCGGAAATTAAAAGAGTAGGAAAGAAGGAGACAAACACATAAGAGTTTTATTGTGGTTCGACAACAACACGTGCCTACATCCAGTCCCCAAGCGACCTGCGGTCCTTGAGATTTCTTTTCAACCTTGTAAAAATCCTTTTAGAAGCAAAGATTCACAAGAGATGTACCCTCCCTTGTTCTCTTTGAACAACCTAGTGGGTGTACCCTCCACTAGAACTGATCCACAAGAGATGTATCCTCTCTTGTTCTCAGTCAACAACCCAAGTAGATGTACCCTCTACTTGTACCACAAAGGATGTACCCTCCAATGTGTTAAGACAAAGTTCTCAGGCGGTTAGTTCTTTGAAATCTTTTGTTTATGGAAAAGGGAAGAATCAAAAGAATTCTCAGACTGTGTCGTTTTGAATTCTTTGACAAGGGAGAAGGGAGACACAAAAGAATTCAGGCGGTTAATCCTTCGTTCTTTTGGAAAAGGGAGAAGAGAGACACAAAAAGAATTCAGGCGGTTAGTCCTTGGCGAATTCTTTTTGGCAAAGGGAGAAGGGAATGAAAAATATGAATAACACAAGTTTTTGAACAAAGAACTTTTCTTGGAAGAAAAAGATTTGAACAAAAACTTTTAGAAAGATGAAGAGAAGATGAAATAAGAAAGTTCTGAAAGAAATGAAAGAAGATGTTGAAAGATAGATTGAAAGATAGAATGATTGAAAGAGATGATGGATATGAATGAATTGTTCTAATGTTTCATGCCAATGTCACATATTTATAGTTTCTTGATGACTCAAATCAAAACTTGTAACTCTTGGCAATTCCTTTAAAACTAATCACTTAAAAATATATGACTTTTGAAAGAATCTTCAGAAATAAGTCACTTGAAGAAATGTGACTTTTGGAAATAATTTTTTTGAAAACAGTCACTGGTAATTGATTACCATAAAGGTGTAATCGATTACACATCAACAGATGTGACTCTTCATTTTGAATTTTGAAAATCTTAACATTTTAAATCCACTAGTAATCGATTACCAAAGAGTAAAATTCTTTGGTAATAATTTTGTGAAAACTTTTTGTGCTACTCAATGTTTTGAAAAACTTTTTAATACTTATCTTGATTAAGTCTTCTCTTGATTCTTGAATTTTTGAGTCTTGAATCTTGAATCTTGATTCTTGAAATCAAATTTTCTTTTGATCCTTGAAGTGTTCTTGACTCAATCTTGAACTCATTCTTGTATGTCATCATCTTTGTTATCATCAAAACTCCTTGAATCAATCTTGATTCATCATGAAGTTTGCTTCTACAAGTGGTTCATTATTTTGTCATCAAATTAATACTTAAATTTATTTTTATTCCTTCAAATTTAAATAATTATTTATTTAATCCTTCAATAACATGTCTTTTATTCATATTTACCTTATTTCCTGAAAGATATGAGAATGTTTTCAATATAAAAAAACTGTTTTGACACTTATGATAACAATTATTATTATTAGATTACTAACGAGTTTTGCCATTCCTATATCTAGATCTATTTATTTTTTATTTTTTATTTTTTATTTTTTGTAAGAAATAATGTACAGCCTGTTTGATCCTAAAACTAAGGCTTATTTATTTGATTAAAACTTGGTGGTCAAGCATGTGATCAACGGGTCAAGAAAGTTACAAGCATAGTCTAAAACAAAATCAATAAGAAGTCATACCTATTGAATTGTACCAGCTTCCCAAATCGCAACAATAAAACAAAATTCTTTATATTTAATTTATTTTCAAAATAAATAAAAATAAGAATTCATTTGAAATGTGTTTATAAAAGTTTTACGTTATTTAACCATGTTGTATATGATAAATTTGTTTGATTAGTTAACAATATAAATTATTGTATATTATCAATATATTTAAAGTTATTTTATATTATAGATTAGAAATTTAGAATATGAAATTTGAAAATTAAACTCTCACCTTCCTTTCCAAACTCTAAACTATTTATATTTTGTCCCTTCTTTCATTTTTTTGGTACATTCTTATCTTTTTTTTTTTGGTACTTTTCTCTTCTTTCATTTGAAGGTACATTCATATACTACCTCAAAAACTAGCTACAAAATTTCTTTCTCACACATTTTCAATTATTGCATTTTTTTTATCTTTATTAGTATATTTTTTTAACTAAATATTCTTTAAGGCTATGTTACACAATGTATTTCAGTAACTTTGATTTTTTATACTAGTTAAAAATTAAATTTTTATAGTAACGTTTTTAGTAATTTTTAACATTTTTTACAACATTACCTACAGTAACATTCATTAAAATTCTAGCTTCTATCTTATAACTTTTATATTTTTTATTTTTTTATCTTTAGTATATTTATCAAATTTTTCTGATAACTTTTAAAAAAAAATTATGATTTTATTATTTTTTTATTATTTTACACTTTTTAAATATTTCAACGGTTAATTTTATCAAACTCTGCATTTTTTTATTAACTTTTCAATTTTTTGCTACCAATTTCCACCTAATATTTTAGCTAATTTTGCAAAATATATTAGCTTAAATCTATCGTATTGTAGGCTCCTCTAAAGTGCACATATCTTAGCCCTTCATCATAAATTAGATTTTTATTTTAACAAAATAAACTATTAAATTAAAAAAAAAAAAAAAAAACAAACAAACAAATTTTTCCTCACACTCCCTGAACCCCAAATCCAAATCATCCTCCACTAAACTTCAACCCATCGTCGTTGCCTCCATAGTCAGGTTCTCTCCATCTCACATAAGTTGAATTATCATTACCATAGATCTTCATTGATCCCTAAAATTTGATCATCGTCGTGAACAGAATAATAGGATTTGACATTCATCATTACAAATAGGAGCTAATGAGGTGTTTCTGCCCGTCTTTGGGGTTTTCGTGCAAACAGCTCGCGGGCAACATTTTTTTGCCGTAGACATGAGTAAGTTTTGAATGCCGTTGATACAAAAATCTTCAACGGATTCAAACAGAAAAAAAAAAAAAAAAAAAAAAAAGAGAATGAGTAAAAGTATTTGATTTTTATGCCAAAAGTTGTCACCAAGTTAACCGCAGCTATGTTTTCATCCTTATCTAAGCCACCCCTTAGGGTCTTATGTCGGTTTGAACCGATTTTGATCAAATTTAAAATTTAACCCAATCAAATTTGATTGGTTGGATTGGTTCGATTTTCACAATTTTTTTAATCCAACCCAATTCATTCATGAACGGATTATTTAAATTTAATCTTTTTTTCTTATAACTACTACTTTATCCCATGATTCTTCCAAATATCCAATGCAATTAACACAATATTATTAAATATTTGAAAGTAGTAAAATTGATTTATTTAACACCATCAACATAATATTTTTAAATAGGCTAATACAAATTAAAATAAAACAAAATATTCTTCAACGAGATTTACTATAGTGATTTGAAACACAATTATTTCCTATAAACTAATTTCTTGCAACCAGATTTGCTACAATCACACATATTTGTTGCAACCAAAATTACTAAAACAACCGAACAACATATGATATATTAATATTATAAACATAGTAGAAAAATAAATATGAAAAAAATGTGAAACAAATAACAATGTACTTGAAAGTAATACCTTAAGAAATTTCAACACTACTAGTCCCAACACTTGAGTATCAATACTCACAGTATTTAAAGTCAATCCAAACAACTCTAAAAATTTAAGCACAACCCGCACAAAAATTAATTGATATTTATACAAATATAAAAATTGAAATAAAAGATTACACACCTGATTCAATCTTTTCTGCTTCATTTATTTCAACCTCTAAGTCATCAACATTTTGCTTATTAGATCTAAGCCAATTTTGGGCACAAATGGGAGCTTCAACAATAGTAGAACTCGAGGAACTACGAAATGAATCTAGAATTCTACCATCTATACTAAATGCAGACTTAGATGATACAACATATACAAGAATAACCAATATATCTCTAGTCATACAGGAAAAAATATAATATTTGGATGCTTTTGATTTCCACCAATTCAAAATGTCAAACTCAACGTGGTCATCTTCAACATCATCCTCCAAATATCTGTCTAACTCATTTTTTTGCACCTCACCCTGTTTTTTCTTCATTTTCATTCTAAATTCATCATCTCAATCATCACCCTTATCACCTTTGTCATCATTATGTTGTGAGACTATGTTTGAAGCCAATGAACTAGAATTGACTAAATTGCTACTAGAATGAGAAATGTGGTGCTCTAATACATATTGTTGAATCAGTTTGTGAATGAGGTCTTTCAATTTTTTCATCATGTTCATGTTATTCTCAACACCATACATACGATTAAAACAAAATTGAATGTACTCATATTTATAACAAGGATCAAGAAAAACACCAACAAGCAAAAGGTAGCTAATTCCATCATTTTCCCAATATTTATTAAACTTTAACTGCATGTTTGTTGTCATCCTTTGTATCACTAAGTCATCACTATGCCTCCACTTATTTAGTGATGTTTGAATACTAACCAGCTTCTTAAAAAAAGTGTTAGTAGTAACATGCAATGACCCAAAAAAAGAAAGAGTTGCATCAAAGAAAGTCTTCAAAAAGCTAATAAAAACACGAGCACGTTGCCAATCAGTCTCTTTGGGACATCCTTCCCCTTCACTAGATATGAGATTTAACACATATGTAGCCTTAACATACTCACAGTGATAAAATGCATGCTCATATTTTTCAGCAACATCTAACATCAAATAAGTAGAGTTCCACCTAGTTGGTACATCAAGTATTAACATGGCCTTAGTGGATACACTTACTTCTTCAGCACATCTCTTAACACTTGCAAATCTACTTGGAGAAGACTTCACAAACTTACATGCAACTCTTATTTTTCTAATGGATAGGTCAATTTCTTTCAACCCATCACCAACAAGTAAATTCAAAATATGAGCAGAACATCACATATGCATGAACTCTCCATTCGACAAAGTATGTCCATTCCAAACACTTAATGCTCTAGCTAAATATGAAATGGTCAAGTTATTAGCACTTGCATTATCCACTGTTACACAACAAACTTTTGAAATCCCCCCTTCTTTTAAACAAATCTCTAGTGTTATCCTTATGGTTTCACCTTTGTGGTTAAAAATAAATAAATAAATCAATATTTTTTTATTCAACTCCCACCCTTCATCAATGTAATGAGTTGTCACACACATGTAATTCATATTTTGAATTGACATCCAAGTATTCGTAGTAAGTGAAAACATTCTTCAACTTCTCCTTTTCATAAACTTTATTAGGGTCACTCTGACTATCACTTCCAAAAACAATTGTCTTTTACTTTTATCAACCTACCTGCCTGAGTTTTTCTTACATTATTGGAACACATGTCTTCTCAAGTTAGAGGTTCCATAGATAGAACTAGTTGTTGCATATGATGCATTATAGTACTTAGAATAATCCATCACATCTTCCTTCTTAATAAAATGTTCCCAAATATTAGAAGGGGGTCTAACAACTTTTTTTTCCTTACCTCTGCTTGTGCAAATTCAGGTTGTTGTCCTTGTCCTTGTTGTGGTGGAGTTTCATATCCTTGTGGTTGTGAAGGAGTTTATGTCCCCTGTTGTGATTGACTTTGAGTATGACATGGAGAGGGAGAGCTAATTGGTGGAACTGGAGATGAATCATTAACACTCCCTGTACCACTTTTTTTTTTCCAATTGTCTCATTTTCAAATTCTAAAGAACTTATCCACAATAAAAAAAAGTAGAAGTAAGTGATAGTAACATGGGCCTGTTGTGGTATTAGAAAGAAAATGAACAGCAAAAGCGGCTTATATTAACAACTCATGACATGCACTTGAAATATTGATTATAGTAATTTTTTATTTCAAAAAAATAAACATGTAATAGTTTACAAAATTGTAGTAAATTTTCAATAGAGTAATCAAAAGACAAAAGACTCAACTACCTAGTGCCTACTTTCTGAAAATTATTAGCAAATGACATAACTGAACAAAGTATATACCTTTATGAGGGATCGTATAAAATGTTTCTTATCTTTCTGAGAGTATATACCTTTGTAAAACATTAACTTTACTATGCATATAAAAAATTAATAATCTATTAATTTTGCATTTATTAATCAAAGAGTTGTGTTATTTATAAAAATAACTCGTTCACCATTATGTTTCCGTAAAAAAATCATTCACCATTATGTTTCCCTAAAAAAAACTTGTTCACCAATTTATATATTTATCTCTTTTCATTGCATCATTTATTTTATATCATATGCTTCTCTTTCTTTTCTTTTCTTTTTTTCTCTTGATTGTATAACTTATTGTATGAGTTACCAGTAACATTTCTATTTATTAAATGGTGGACAATGATCTTTAGTTTAAATACTTGTTTAATTGTGTTAAATTAAGAAAAAAAAAGGACAACAAAAACATTTGCTTGCTAATGAAAGAGAAGTCAAAAATCAAAGTTGAAGTAAAGGCACCTTAGCTAAACTAGAGTTACAACTTACAAATGTATGTTAACAATGTCAAAACTATTAAAAAATGAGCATTGTTAATCGATTACATGACACTTATAATCGATTACACAATCATATCTTTGAAGGGTTGTGACTTTTTAATAGTTTTTTTAAAATCTTTCGTTAGTAATCGATTACATGACTCTTGTAATGGATTACACAATTTAAAATTCAAATGATTTTGTGTCGTTGGTTCATCCGTTCAAAATTTTTAATGTCATTTTCACAAACTCTCTAGTAATCGATTACATGAACATTGTAATCGATTACCAGTTCAAAAAGAAATTTTTTGAACTGATTTTATCCTTAATAAAAAGAATTTTGATAGTAAAGATTTAATGCCAAACTATAGCAATCAAATTGAGATTCTTCTAACAAATTTGCTAAGTTCTTATCTTAGATTTTCTTGATCTTGTTCTTTGACTTGATTAAATCCGTGATTATCAAGTAAACTTTTGACATCATCAAAACTTGCATGATATACATTCACAGTTACTATAAAATAGAAAAAATTAGCACACAATTTTCCTTTTTTTTTTAACAAAACACATGGTTTTTTTTTTCTTGTGTAAATTACCACTTGTTTCCCATCAGGTGTTAAAAAATTATACATGTTTTTTTTTTCTTTTTTAAAACCTACACATGTCTCACTCCTGTTTTTAAAACCTCTCCTAAATATCATCTAAACATTTGACGATAACAAATCATGCGCATTGACAATCTAATTAGAAAAGATTAAAATATATTTTTTTCTTCATAAATATAAAAGTGTTTGGAATTTACTACTACAAAAAAAAATTATTTATTACTCATACTCACATAATTTTAAATTTGTTACCTTTTGACTAAAAGCTAGGCTTTGGTACATCCGAACCTATACTCAGAATTTTAAATTTGTTGTAGAAAACTTGAAAAATCTAGCAATTTTTATAATAACATACACGTAGGTTCGGATGTACTGAATCCAAACATAGTTCAGAATATATAACCGATGTGAAAAATTTAAAAAGCTAACACTTTCTATAAGATTAAATGTACTCAAACCTTGTTATAGACTAAAAAGTAATAGATTTAAATTTTGTGAGGATGAAAAATTCACAAAAAAAATTATAATTACGAATTTTAAATATTTTCATATTTATGAGGACAAAAATATATTTTAGTCTTTTTTTAATCAAAATTGTCAATATGCATAATTTATTATGATCAAATATTTAAACTTTTAACACAAAGTTATTTAGACGATATTTAAAGAATTTATATAAATTTTAAAAATAATAAAAAGATATATATAATTTTTTTAAATATAAGGAGAAACATATATATATATATATATATATATATATATATATATATATTAAAAATAGACATGGATAATTTTCTTAAACATGAGCAAGATGTCTGTAATTTTTTAAAGAAGAACACACGGTTTTCTTATTCATTAAGATTTACTCTAATTCTTAAAGCATATCATAAATGCCAAGTGCTGACTAATAAAATTCCTTTTTATATTACCCATAAAATATTTTTTCGTATCCCAAAACTGCTAACCCAGTCTTTTCTCACTCATAAAACTTGGTCCCCAAGCACAGTCACCTATAAACAGCCCACAAATCGTCCCCCCATTCTCCATGTAAACGCAAAACTCTTTCTTCTGTCTCCTACCCCTGCCTCATAGCCTCAGCTTCTGCCCCAAATTCACATCTTTTCCTTCCACAAATCAAACCTCCATCGCCAACAAAGCCCAAGCCCTTTGAACTCATTCTACCTTCCTTAAAAACACAAAATCCCCAAATTCACATCACTCATTCCCTTCCATTCCACGCCACAAAACAATGGCCACCCCCACCCTCATAGGCCCACCTGAACTCTACAATCCCTACCCCACCCAAACCCCAGCCCCAACCCCAACCCCAACCCCAACCCAACCCCAAACAGTCACAAGAACCACTCCAATTGACCCTTTCATAGATCAAATGGTGGTCAAATTCAACACCATGTCATCCCCACCACCCCCAAACATGACCCTAACAGAAAACATGTCTCCCACATTCTTCACAACGGGAAATCCATGTCTGGACTTCTTCTTCCACGTGGTCCCCGACACCCCACCAGAGACTATCCTCCAAAGACTCGAACTTGCCTGGGCCCTCAACCCCCTTACCGCCCTCAAACTCGTCTGCAACCTCCGCGGTGTCCGCGGCACTGGCAAGTCCGACCGTCAGAGCTTCTACCCCGCCGCCCTCTGGCTCCACCGCCGTCACCCCAAAACCCTCGCTGCCAACGTCTCCTCCCTCGCCGAATTTGGATACTTTAAGGATCTCCCTGAGATCCTCTACCTCCTTCTAGAAGGATCCGATGCCCGCAAGGTCCAAAAAGAAGCGTGGCAGAATCGCAAGAGAGGGGCTCACAATAACAAAAAGAAAAACCCTAGGACCCAGAAGATGCAGAAGGTGAAAACGAAATCTTTGGCCCAAAGGGTCAACGTAGAAAAGGAAAAGGAGTCTTCCGAGAAGGAGATTGCGCATGTTGCCAGAGAAGAGAAAAGGGTTGCACTGGCGAAGAAGCTTGTTGAACGTTATGCAAAAGACCCAGATTTTCGTTTCCTTCACGATCGTGTCTCTGATTACTTTGCTGAGTGTCTGAGGAAGGATCACGAGTTTTTGAAATCTGGGCTGGTGACAAAAGTCAGTCTTGCGGCGAAATGGTGTCCCTCTGTCGATTCCTCTTTCGATCGTCACACGTTGTTGTGTGAAACTATTGGCAAGAGGGTTTTTCCTCGTGATGAGTATAAGGAGTATGAGGGGGTTGAGGAGGCTTATTATGCTTACAGGGTTCGCGATCGGTTGAGGAAGGAGGTGTTGGTGCCTTTGAGGAAGGTGTTGGAGTTGCCTGAGGTGTTTATAGGAGCAAATCGTTGGGATTTGATTCCTTATAATAGGGTTGCTTCTGTTGCTATGAAATTTTATAAAGAGAAGTTTTTGAAGCATGATAAGGAGAGGTTTGAGGCTTACTTGGAGGATGTGAAGTCAGGGAAGAGTACCATTGCTGCTGGTGCTCTGCTTCCCCATCAGATTATAGGGTCTTTGGATGATGGGGATGGTGGGGATGTGGCTGAGTTGCAATGGAAGAGGATTGTGGATGATTTGTTGAAGAAGGGGAAGATGAAGAATTGTTTGGCTGTTTGTGACGTGTCTGGGAGTATGAGTGGGGTCCCCATGGAGGTTTCTGTCGCATTGGGGTTGTTGGTGTCTGAGTTGTGTGAGGAGCCTTGGAAGGGGAAGGTTGTAACTTTCAGTGAAAACCCTCAGCTTCATTTGATTGAAGGGGATGATCTCGGGTCCAAGACTGAATTTATTAGGAACATGGAGTGGGGGATGAACACTGATTTTCAGAAGGTGTTTGATCTCTTGTTGGAGGTGGCTGTGAGTGGGAATCTGAAGCCTGATCAGATGATCAAGAGGTTGTTTGTGTTTAGTGACATGGAGTTTGATCAAGCATCAGCAAACCCTTGGGAGACAGATTACCAAGCAATCACTAGAAAGTTTGGTGAGAAAGGGTTTGGTGATGCAGTGCCTCAGATAGTCTTTTGGAATCTGAGAGACTCAAAGGCTACCCCAGTGCCAGCCACTCAGAAAGGAGTGGCACTGCTTAGTGGGTTTTCTAAGAATTTGCTGACACTGTTCTTGGATAAGGAGGGGGAGCTGAGCCCTGAAGAAGCCATGGAAGCAGCTATTTCTGGCCCAGAATATCAGAAACTAGTTGTGCTGGATTAATTAGCTACTGTGGCGAGGGTTTTCTTTTTCTTTTTCTCCGATGCTAACTAAATAATTAAAGAAATGAAAATACAGCATATTTGATACACTTCTTTGTTTTATTAAGTTATTAGTCTCCGAGATCTCTATTCCTATCTTCCATAATATGTTTGCAATTTAATTTATAAGAGAACAAATAAATCATTTTAGCCTAAGAATAAGCTCCTATGTGGGGTATCCATATCCAAAATCATCAAAGCAGAAATAAATAATCTTGTAACATTCAGCTCTCTTTCCGCAGTAATTTTTTTTTAGAAAGGAGTTGCGTTATCTTGGTCATGGGGAATGATTTTATTTTTATTTCGGTTGAATATATATGCTGTGAAGTGGTTAGGGATCCACTCAATCGCAATTTCTCATTCAGAAGTTCTGTTGCCATAATTTTTTACCTTCTTCACAAACAAACAGGTGATATAAAGTAATTTATGCTGGTGTTCAAGTCATGTCCACAGATTAATTCATCCCTTGCAGCAAGTTTGTTGGTTAAGTAGAAGAATTAGAGAGGTGGAACAGAACCGCAAGGGTGAAATAAATCAAAATGACAATGAACAACCGTAAGGTAGGTGAACAATTGAATTATGAATTCTTTTCAAGAGGATAAGGTAAGCCGTCGCATATTTCTTTTAGGAGTAATTTTTTCCTTCCACAAGGTTGTCTCAGTTCTTTTCATCCCTCTGTTTTAATCTAAAGTATACCCTTGTAGATCAGTGTTTAGTAAAGCCCCGTCACATATTTGTATGTAAATATTGAGGAGTATCCTATATATGTCTTTAAACTTCCAACAGTAATGTTGCATTTGCACTTGCTGTTGTATTTTCACAAGATGATGGAGATGCTTCTGAGTTCCATTTAGTGATTACATTCATGTATCCATGGATATATCTTCAAACAATCAAACAAAAAAGGGACAATTATGTATTTAAAAAAGAAGAAAAGCGTAATGTATTAGGCTTAGGTTGCATGTGAAATGTGATTGTGATATTTAATTTGGTGAACTGTTGTGGTCAAGGTTCAAAGGATTTTTAGTGGCATCTATACTTGAAAAGATTTCTTTAAATCTGTTGCACGTGTTTTGTCTGGTTGGATCAAGCAATGTGTTAAGAATATTACTTCAATTGTAAATTAGTTTGATGATACAGATCAAAGGGAATGCAAGTAAGGAATTTATTTAATGGGACTTTGGACGTTGCATTGATGTATCAATTTTTTTTAAAATTTGTTAGTTTTATTAGTGAGAAAATTTTGAACTCCCAACGTCTTCTTCTTTTCTTTTTCTTTCAACGGGTTTATTGGTAATAATAATTACTTTTAGAAAATACCATTTATAATTTTCTCCATAGGTAGTTGTTAAAGTGCGTGTATGATTTTTAATTTTGGGACGCAAGAAATCACGTCAAATGAGAAGTAGTTTTCAATAGCTTCTACGAGCGTGCTTGTTTTGACGTTACAAATTCACGTTAATACATTATCAAAAAAAAAAAAATACACTAATACTCAATTCCACGTCAAAATTTTGAAAATGATGCAAAAACAACACCTAGCTGCTCTGGATTGACCTGAGACAACCAAATATCTACAGGAAATTTGACGTGAAAAAGAAGGATTGAGGGTAAAAAATACATATTCAAAACTGATTTAAAATTTAAAATTCAATCTTAAATTTTAAATTAAAATATAAATTTGAAAAGGAAAAAAAATTATGTGCTAAAATTATAAAGTAAATTATGCCGTTAAATAACAAATCAATCATGTAATATAAGTTCATTAACTTTTATAATAATATTTTAAAAGAAGTGCAACAAGTAATTTTGAGGGTGCATTAAATAATTGCCCTCTCTGTCATTCTTGTCACTGGTTTTAAGTGTACTACTAGTTCAAGATTCTTTGAAGTCCATTGATGCATTGGTTTGAAAGTTATACCGTTTCTCAATTAATATGTAAAGCCTATCCTATGTTTGAGATGTGTCATAGTTGCTCGTAGTTTTCTGCTAATCACTTTCAAGTTCATTATCAAGGAACAAGGACTGCAACAAATTTAAGTGCAGGGTGTCAAACTACATTACTTGTAGAGTAACTGAATATTTCGTTTACTGGTTTGAGAATTGAAAGTGTCAAATATTGTGATGGCCAATAACCCTTGCTAGAAAATGATTCAATTGCGTATGGTTGTGTATCAATTTGAGTAGTTCATTTATTTGCTCAATCAATTATTTTTGTATATGAACGTGGGGATCTTCGATTGGGGAAGTGGGGAGCGCATCTATCACTTTGAAATGATGTGAACAACTTGTTAGTGGTTTAGTAACCAAGAAGTATTTAGAGCTTTTTATTAAATGATAGCAACAATTTTCTTCCTAATAAACCACACATAATTGTTTTCCCACCTCTAGGACCAGTATACAAACCTTTAAAGTGTGTTTGATTATGAAGAAATAAATGGAGAGAATGAAAGAGAATAGACAGAAGAGAAATAAAATAAAAATGATAATGATTTAATTAAAAAATAGAATAAAAAAGAAGATAAATATTTAAATTAATGTGATAAGTAAGAAAATAAGAGAGATTAATATTATATAAAAATATATTATTATTATTATAATTATTGTTATTTATTTTTATTATTAATAGTATCATAATATATTCTTATTGTTATTATTTACTTTTATTTTTATTAATATGATTTATTATTATTATAATAGAAGACGTGAGAAAGAAATGGGGAGTGGTGATGGCATGCCCAAAACACAAACGGACAAAGGATGTAAAATTTGGCACATTTATGCTCACTATGGGTCCCATCAGTTTTTTTAAAAATTTCCATCCTCTTCAGTACATCCAAACCGCGCATATTTTCCAAAATCTTCGCAAATGATCACTCTCTTCGTTCCTTGTCTCCTCTTCCGTGGTTTTAAACCACTCCTTAGTAAACCAAAAGAAGGCAGGGGAGAAAGGAAAGCAAGTCTACACATTACGTATTCAAGAAAAATTACGTTGTTTAACTATAATAATTATAGTTTATTATATCATACAAGTTAATTTTTAAATATTATCAATTTTCTATAATAAAGGTTATTAGTAAGATTAAGATTAAGTTTCTTAGACAAGTGGATATTTGTTTTAGCATCTTGATATAAGTTTTTTTATAGTAGAGAGACTTTTGATTTTCTCTAGCTGCGGGTATGTTTCGTTTATTTTTATATCATTTTGGATTTAATATAATTTATATTTTTATATCACTCTTTACAGCCTCCCAAAATTCTTCAGAAACTGTCTTCCTATTCTTGCTATCGACGCTTCTCTGCTTGAAGGGCAAGTAATCAGCATGTCAAACTTCAAATAATTTTTTAAAAGTCAAATCCCGAGTTCCATTCCAGAAGAAAGTGGAATCCACAACATTTCAGGAGGAAACGATAAGACTAAACAAAAAACAAAATCTTATTTAGTTAGTCTTTTGTGCCAGTCTAATGCTTAAATACTAAATAAACTTGAGAAAGAATGAAAAGTTTTAACTGTAATTATATTTTAAATAAGATAGTAAGATTATTTTTTAAATAAAAAGATATAGTTATGCATAAAAAAATTACCTAAAAGAATAGAAATAAACATTAATTTTAATAAATTTATGTTTATTATCATTTAGAATGTAAACATACTTATTTATTTCAAATAAACTAAAATGATAATTACAAAATTACAAAATTTTAAAAAAAAATTAATATATAATTACTTTATAAATTTATTTAAGTCTATTATACTTTCATTTAGAATATATATATATATATATATATATATATATATATATATATATATATATATATATATATATATATATTGATTTATTAAAAAAAAGAGTGATTTTTTTAGATATTTAGTTTTATTATTTATATATATATTATTTAATTTATTTTAAAATTTACAATAATATAAAATATCCAAAGAAAATTACTTGATGAAGTTAGTTGAAATTTTATTAGAAGAAATCTCTTATTTAATGTTTAATATTATATCATATTTTAGTTTTATGTTAATTTTTGGAATATTTTATACAATAGAGAATTATTAACATCTAGGGGTGTTCGCGGTGCGATTTGGGCAGTTTTTCTCAAAATTATGTCTGAATCAAACAATAAATTAACATGCAGTTTAGATTTTTAAAAAAATAAAATCCAAACCAATCTATGCGGTGCGATTTGGGCGATTTTTTCAGTTTTTTTTAAATTACAAAATCTTGTTTATAATCATAATAAAAATGAACATATTGTAGATCTAAATATTTCTTAAGAAAATAAAGTATAAAAATATAAAACAGTCAAATAATTCATAAAAATTTGCTACAACAATCATTCAAGTAAAACATATGAAACCGAAATAAGTGAAACACAACACAGAAATAAGTGAAACATAAATAGTGAAACTGAAACACAATCCATACCTAATAGGTAATGTCACACGTACTAAAATAAAAATTAAAAAATATATATAATATATAAATATGCAATTTGGTTCGATTTAGATTTTCAGCTAGAAACCGAAACCGAACCAAACCGCTCGATTTCTATAAAAAAAACCAAACTTATCCAAAAACTCACGATTTGATTTGAATTTTGGTTTTTTTTTAGGGTTTACGATTTTCCGTTTGGATTAATTCGGTTTTGAACACCTCTACTAACATCCAATGAGAACGTACTCACATTTTTGTCCAAAATAAAAATTACTAGCATTTTCATCCAACTGAACATGACTGACATTTAAATCCAATAATAATAACTTCTTGATATTTTCGTCCAATCTATTCAGCATGCATAACCACGTTAGCAATCAATTTTATAATAAATTCATTCCTTTGTGCAACATAAGCTATTTTCTTAACAAACAAAATTAACAACCAAATAAATTTATTATACTTTTTTACATTTTCAGAAACTAAATTTTAAATCTTAATCTTTTAGGAATGAATTTGTCAACAATTTACGGGGATTAAAATTACTATTTAAAATTATGTTGGATCTCACCTCTTTTTCTCTATTTTAATTCAAATATTTTTTCTTATTTTTCTTCTATTTTTTTCTCTTCTGCACAAGTAAACCCACCGTAAAGTTTCACTTGCACTTGCAGCCCATATATTGACTGATTTCTTTGAGCCTACTTTTCATACAAATAATAATAAATAAATAAACTTGAATCGTCGCAACCGCGCGCGCATTGCCATCATATAGCGCAACAGTGTACTGCTTATCGTTCTTCCATGTTAAATCTGTTCCAAGCTTCCTGGGGACAGTTAAACAAAAAATCAGATGAAAGCGAGGAGTATTAATATTAGATTCAAATACTAAAATGACACTTATTAAGGGTAATGATGAAAAAAACAATTAATATTACATTAAAAAACCAAATATAACACTTATTTTGAGACAAATTTTTATTCCAAATGAGACACTTATTTTGGGAGAGGGAATATACTTTATTTTCACATGTACATTTTTTTATGAGATGATTTTATTAAATTTGATATGATTAAAAGGATGTTAGATGTAATTAATATTTTCATTATTTATAATTATAATTCACTAATTTTGGTAGCCAGATAGTGTTAGTTACAAAAATTAGATTTTGAACAAGAATGCTTTCATATTTTCGGCAAAACAAATGAAAATACTGTCAATAGTAATTTTGTTCAACAAAATTTATTTTATGATATATAATAACGAGTTCATATATTAAATGGATATGGATGGATGGAATTGTAATTTATTTTTTCAAAAATGTTATTTCCAAACACTAGAATCTCACATCAATAGAGTGAATAGACAATTTAGTCCTTGAGATTGTACCCATTTTGCATATTAGTCCCTAACTTAATGTTAAATGCAAAATAGTCCCTATCTTTGGATAGGTGTTGCAAAATAGTCATTTCCTTCAATTTTAAAGTAACGCTGTTAGTGAGGTCAATTTTAATGTCACATGGACTATCTAACGTGATACTAAAGGATGACGTGGCATGACACATAGACGTGCCTCTTAAAAGATGCCACGTCATTTGATGATAACAAAACGAGTAAACAGGCGATTTAATCCTGACTTTGTATCCCTATTACATATTAGTCTCTAACTTAATGAAAATCCAAAATAGTCCCTATCTTTAGGTAAGTGTATATTATGATTGTAGGTTGTGAATATAGTATCAGTAGAATGGTTTAGAACTTAAAAGAACAAATGAGGTCAAACCTTTAGAAGATCAAAAACCTTCTCGCAAATGTACTTTTGTTGAATGCTTGCCCCCCGCTGCTGCAGCTTGTCAGGATGCACAAATAGAGTAGCTTTACGATAAGCTTTCTTTACAGCAGTGGAGGTTACTATATCTGTCAAAGGAATCGGTTGCCAACCACTATCGGGGCCAAGGATCTGCAGAACACAATTTTGAAACATAATTTCCTAAGCAAAATGGCTCCATCGCACAACGGAAAATGATAAAACTAGAAGGCATAGTACTAAAAGAAGTAACTGTTTTTGGAGCTAATGCAAGCCAACATCTGGTTGTATTTCACAAAAAGTGCATTTTTGTTCGGTAATCCATTCACGTGTATTTTCTCTATTTCAATTAAAAAAAAATTCAAATCACGATTACAGGTAAAATTAACACTTCCACAAGGTCAGCCTAGTTATCCAACATTACAGATTAGTAGGTAAAAGTACTTTTATTCCCACATAAGTTCGCTTGAGTTTTAAAATAACATAGCACTTTTGAAAATGATATATTTTCATGTCTTTATTTTCCCTAGTTTACAGTGATTAGATTCAAGAGATTAAGGAAGAAAAAAAAGATCCATGGCAAGTTCATATCTATCTATCAAGGCAAAACAATCTCAACAAATGCACTGCGCAGACTAAACATATTTAGGATGTTTACACATACATATTGTAATGTTGAAAGCAATGCCCTCAAGTTTCCTGTCTTCCCACTTGACCACCTTTTAACATCAGCATCAAGAGATTCTGCTACCCTCTGTAGAAATAAGATTTTGTAAGACAATGTGAAACTTGTGAACTGCAAACTTTGATAAGAAACTTACATTTCTCTCCTCTTGCTCCTTCTGCACAAGGCAGTCACGCATATTCTTTTCTGCAAGAGCCTTTGCCTGCATAGTCCAAAACAAAGAATGAACAAACCATTTGACATATTAACAAATCTGTACAAAAAAATTTAGCAAAACCAGGAACCATACCACACGTTCCCCTATTCTCTGATGCCTCTCAAACCTAGCTTTACATCTCTGAGCAGAATCACCATTAGCTCCATCAGATACATCAGTAGAATCACGAACTTCAGGAAAATACAATTTGTACAGAATCAATAAAAATTTTAAACAGAAAGTACTGTAATAAAGAATCAATGAAACAAGAAAAATATAAGGTCAGCTATAGAACTAGCAGAACATAACATCACATACCACCATAGCTGAAAGATTTTGAATGGAAGTTATGCTTTATTCCATTATCACGGGAAGCCCCAAATCCTGCAACAGATTTATTTCTTGCATCAGAGGCAGCTCTCTCAGAGAGTGCCCTTTCTATGGCACGTGCCCGTGCCTCTGCGGTTGCTCTCTCCACCGCGGCACGTTCGGCTTTAAGTTTTGCTTCCATAGCAGCCTTCTCAGCTGGTGTCTTCTCATTTGCCTGACTAGTGGTTTTTCCTAGCCTTTCTCGCCCATCAGAAATGTTTTTCTGACGTGCTTCTGCTGCAGCTCTCTCTAGAGTCGCCCTTTCTTTGGCATCAGCAAATGCCCTTTCACGTGCTTCACGAATTGCTCTTTCTACTGCTAATTTTTCCTTTTCTCTTTCTCTTTTCTTCTCTTTTGCTTCATTGAGTTTTTTGAGGTGTTCCTTTTCCTGCTCTTCCTTATGCAAGTTACCATTTGCTTCCTTATCTTCCATTGTTACAGATGCTTGATTACTCTCCCTTAGATTGCTATGACTTGATTCAACCTCCTCTTCTTTGAAAGGACTTGATTTCCAATCTGATGTACAAGGTATCTGAGATTCTTCTATATTGTGTTCATTGTCAAACAAATTTTCCTCATTAGAAGAATTAGACTGATTCTCATCTACCTCTTCATTTAATGCAACCCTCGTCTCCAATGCATCCTTGCAGATTTCTGCAGACTCAGGAGTTATGTCTTCAACAAGCATTTCCAGATTGCAGTCATTTTCTGACTTTTCCCAGCACTGATCTTGATTTTGCCCATCATTTATGTCAGTGTCACCAATACTTGTAGCATTACCTTCGGTGGTCTCAGTTTCAAATATATTTGGCATTTGATTGAATGCCCCATTGACTTCAAGGGCAATTTGAATGAAGGAAGAAGTCTCACCTGCATCATGTTTCTCATGGAAATCGTTTGTCTCCTGAACAGGGTCTGTTTCTTCATATCTCTCTTGATGTTGAAATGAAGCATTACTTGCTAGAATTGTATCATCCTGCACATCACATGAATGAACCTCTGGATTTACTTCCAGAGTTTCCACATTTTCAATAATTGTATCAGCTACCTGAGTTTTGTTCAACTTCTCAGTTTCATCTGGATCATAGCTTGAACTGGTTTCTGTAGACTTGCCAGCCTCCTCAGCTTTTACATCCTCACGACTAGGATCAGATTGAGTCCCTCTAATTACCTCAGTTGGCTCCTCGCCATACAATGTATCATCAGTGGCTTCTCTCTGACAAGAATGTTCGGTCTCTTGATTGATATCAAGAAAACCAGAATCATTCCTTTTCTTTCTATCCTCCAAACACCCCAAGTTTTCTATGTCTTCATCTGTACTTACGAAATCTGAGCCATGTTGACTGTGCACACTCTCATTGTTAAGTGGCTCCAGAATCTCTGTCAATTCACATTCTTCCAGCTCATTGGACACTGCAACTCTATCCTCACTTCCTTTTTGCTCTTGGGTAATGTTCTTCTCAACCTCTCCCAGTTCCTGAGCGGCTCTCAAATTTATTTTGCATTCTTCCAGCTCATTGGACACAGCAACTCTATCCTCACTTCCTTTTTGCTCTTGGGTAATGTTCTTCTCAACCTCTCCCAGTTCCTGAGCAGCTCTCAAATTTATTTTGCATTCTTCCAGCTCAAAGGACCCTTCAAATTTGTTGCCATCTTCTTCTGGCTTACAAGCAACTTTTTTCCCATTTCTTGTTATTAACCCTTGCCCACCAAGGTTGCTTTCATAGTCTTCAAGTTCATAAAAAGATGTAGCCTTATCCTCAACTTCCCCAGTTTCATTAAACTTCAAACTCTTGTCCATTGTTCCACATTCAAGTGTCTCTTGAACTAGTTTTGTTTCATCTACTACTTCTTGACACCTATGTCTAGTTTCCTGGACAAGTTCTTCACACACACTTGCTTCATTATTCCTCAGCCCCCAATATTTCGTAACAATTTCTATTGTTTGATCAGGTCCTTCTGGTTTATCAGTGGCATTCTTATCCGTGTTTTTAACGTACAGCTCTTTCTTGTTATTTTCTGCCTGTTTAAGCTCAAGAATTTTTCCTTTATGATTCGCTTCTTTCTGTTCAACCTCTTTCTCATATTTCACTTGAGTTGATTTCAATTTCTTCTGTGCTTTTTGTACAGCTACTTTAGCAACACTTGTTTCTTTTGCCCCCAGATCTGGCCTCACTTGCTCTATTCTCATTGTTGACTTCCCTACCTCAGAAGAAGCATTTTGAAAAGCATCCATTTCTCTAAATGTTTGCCTTGTATCAATTTTCTTTGTTTTATATGTGACTTTAGCCTCTTTTTTTCTCTCAGCTTTCAATTCAATGTTAGACTTTTGTTTGACACGATCAGGAAAACCTTCTTTCTTTCTTCTCATCAACTCTTTTGCAACCTTCATTCTTACTTGAGCCTCATCCATTGCCTTTCTTAAAGCAGCTACAGAAGCAGCTACCTCTGAATTTAAGTCTACCATGTCATCTAAGTATGAAGGCGAATCAGCACCAGCAACACCTTCGGATGAGCTACTTTTAGATGCCTGGCATTTGGTTGGCATTGATTTCATAGCTTCACTGTTACCTTCTGTAGTCTCGGATAGAGGAACTTTGACATAATGTGTTCCATTACTTCCATTGCTAATCTCACATGCATCAAAAAACAGATCAATAGAATCGGATCTACTTGTAACTTTCACTCCATTGTTGGAAGACTGTTTCTTAGAATTATCAGGTGAAGCACCAGTAAATGATTTAGTAGAATGTGCAGCTTCTTTTTTCCCCTCATTGCCATGACTACCAGAACAAGTAGTATCCTGTGCTACTGGTATAGACTTATTAGCCCTGTTCATCTTCACCGGATTGACTTCTTCAATTAATTGAGTGTAAGCAGGGACAGCACGGAGTTGAGCAATATGTGTCGTCCCATTTGTTCCATTTTCGCTTCCTTGGTTAACTTTGTGATATGACATATTGATCCTTCTGGTATCATTAGATGACCATGATGCCACTGGAATTTCCTTTGAACAATTAGTTTGATCTTCCCTGGAAGATTGGTTTTCTCCTTTGACCTTGCTCCTACAGAATAATAAATGACAGGAAAATCACTTATGTTAACATCAGCATCCTAAGCAGCCTACGAGAACTTAGTTATCAATGCTACAAAATTGGTTTGCATGATAAAGTAATTTTCCAAAAGATCTCTATCCTTCCACAAAGATCAATTTATGAATCTGCCTAATATTCACAATCACAACCCAAGCCCCTTCTTGGGAATTTTTGCTAAATATTGTACAAATGTGTACCTTTTTTGGTACAATACAGGCATAAATTTCACCTATATGTGAACAAAAAAACCCTATTAGTAAGAGAGTAATGTCATACACTAGGTGTCATTTGCAACTAAAAACTCATCCATGTATTTCAAGTAGTACTTGAGAAGTTATGTAGATCTCGATTCCCAGGTCCAATTCCAAATATTAAAATTAAAATCGTATTGTATTTGAAACCTTAACCTACAAGATCTCTCCTCCACTGGTAAAGTACAATAACAGCAATGCCGAAGAAGGGGATCAACAAGTTCCGCGAAACAGTAGATTTTCATTGATTCGTTCTTTCTTTTTTTAAAGAAAAGTGACAAAAAAAAAGTAATGTATTATTACTTTGCTGTCCACTTACTAACTCGAGCGCATAACGATAACACAAATAATTAATAATTAACTAATAAATAAAAAGAGCAAAAGCAAAAGCAGCTTCTCCTTTCTCCAACTCACATGACTGATATAGTTAAGTTCAAATAACAAACATTCTCGAATAATCCAATCTGTATTTCAAGCAAAAACACATGCACACTCAATATCTCAAGTCACATTAAGTTAAAACCCTAATGAAAAAAAAAAACTCAGGAAGCAAACTCACCTTGCTCTGAAGCTATTTTTCTTCTTAGGCTCAGCAACAAGCTCCGGGAAAGGCACCGCAGCAGCGCCTAGATTCTCAAGCCCGCCGAAGACATTTGAGTAATCGAACTTGGAGTACCGAACGTCGTTGTTTTTTCTATTGTTGAGCTCCGGAAGTTCGAGGATCGGAATGGACGTTCCAGCAGCAGCGCAGAAAATCTCGCGGTAGTCGTCGAACTGAGAGGAGAATTTTGGAGTGTGGAGCTTGATAGGAGTGGCGAAGACGCCGTCATACGCGGATCTTCCGGAGACGCCGTAGCCACTGCCGTTTGAGAGCTTCTTCGTGAAAGTTGTGGTGGCAACTGTGAACTCCATGGCGGCGACACGAAGACGGTGTCGAAGTTCTTCTCCTTCTTCTTGCTTACGTTCAGCAAGAGTCAGAGAGACACCGAAAAGAAAAAAAAAAAATGGTGAGAGAAAAAAAAATGTAGTAAAAGTCTTTTGCAACGGAATGAGGGGGGAAATCGCGGTCTATCTAACCGTTAAAAAAACACAATCAACGTGTGTGCACGTACTTGCAACCGGTTGTTTCGGTCTTTAATTCGTAGCTGTTCTCCTCTGACTCTGGGCGGTTGATAAATCATAAACGGGAGTTCCACGGGTGACTGCAAGAACCCGTAAATATCATAATTAATATAAATATAAATATTAAAAAAAAGGATTTGTCTCCTGTGTTGTCGTTCTGCTTGGGAATAGTTCAGTCCAATCAGCATTTCAGTGATACCAAAATAGTAAATATAAGGTCATTAAGGATTGGTTTGGTTAACGGGAAGAGAATAAAGTAGAAAATAAATATTTGAATTAAAATAAAAAAAGTTGTAAAATTCATATTAAATAGTAAATATTTTTTCACAAATCACTTTTCCTTCTTAGTAATCAAATTTGGTAGAGGAAAAGAAGAGAAATAGAGACAAAATAAGATGAGTTTCATATTTTTTATATCTTATATTAATTTAAATATCATTCCTTTATTTTTAATTTTTATTTTCTTCATCTAAATCAAACACATGTGTTTGGTTGTTGGGAGGAGGGGGAAAAATAGATAAGAAATTGACTTAATTGTATTTTTTATTTATAATTTTTTAATTTTTGTCTAATTTTGTTTTCAATAAATTAATTTGACATATTTTATTGTCAACTTAAAAAAATTACAAATTTTATTCCTTAACATTTATCTATTAATAAGCATAAAAATTGGGATCAAATTTGTCAAAAAAATTAGGGATAAAATTGGTCAAAATATAAAATGTTGGGTGCGAATTTTGTAAATAAAAAAAATAAAAATACAATTATATTAGAAGTAAAATAACTGAAGATAAAATTCACAAATTTCTTAAAAATTTGAAATAAAATACATCAAATTAATTTGTAAGAGGTAAAATTAGTCAAAAATTAAAAAAAATAGGCCTAGAAAGTGCAATTAAGCCTAAGAAATTGTGTGCAACCAAATGAAACTCACATTTCTTACACTTTATTTTTATTCAAACATTTGTCTTTCTTTGAGCTTAGTTATCAATTTGGTTCTTAAATTATTTTAAATTATTCAATTTGATTTTCAAAATTTTAAAAAGTTTTAATTTAGTCTTCGAGTTCTTAAAAATAAATCAATTTGATTATCAAATTTTTAAAAGATTCAATCTCATATTTTTAAAAATGAATTAATGGGTCTTCAAATTATTTTAAATGATTTAATTTAATCTTCAAAATTTTAAAAATTTTGAGAATCAAATTGATTCATTTTTAAGGATTTAAGGATCAAACTAATTTATTTTTAATAATTTGAAGATAAAATTAAATTTTAAAAAATTTAAACACCAAATTAAAACTATTTAAAATAATACGAGAGAAAAAAAATATCCTAAGCGATAGTTTCAGTACTCAAAGGAAAAAAGGGTAGTTTTGGTACTTCACGTCGTGGTTTGGTCGCTGAAGGAATATCTTAGTTCGCATGGTTTCGTGCGTTGCTTGCTGCATACAGCTGTCGCTCCTTAGTCGTTCATTACTCATTGCCAATGCATACAAACACAGACTGTCGTTGCTTTTATACCTTTTTTCACAAAATTTTAAGTAATGCTAATTTTGGTTTTATTTTTATTTTTTTAAAATACTAATTTTGGTTTAATTATTTATTTAATTCTTGTATAATTATACTTGTATAATTTTTATATTTAGTCTTTACACATAAGAATTATTTGTTTATAATTCTTACCTAAGCATTTTTAGTCTTGAATGTAAAATATCATTTAATATTGTTAATTGTTGTTTTTATCAAATTCTGAAGTGTTTTTAGATCGATCTTCATCGGTGATTTTATCTCTTACTCAATATGTCAAGCTCCTTCCGGTGATGGAGGTATTTGCAAAAAGAACATTGTCGCTCAAGTTAGTTAGTAATTGATCAAAGTAAATGTGTAATAGGAAGAAGATTTACCTATAGCGTGTTCCTTTATTTATAATAATAGAATTTGTCAGGTGATTATCTAGTTAGTGAATTGATAATCAATTGAATAGTTATTGTCCACTAATATAAGTGAGTTATAGGATTGGCCAATACAATCGTGTATGACATTTAACATGGTCTAATGTAATATTGACATGTTTGTGTTTTATGTTTTAGTCTATATATTAGTATTATTTTATATTGTAGTCTCTATAATTTTTTGTGTTGATCCACTAAAAAAGAGATAAATACTATTTTGGATATTTATATAGTATTTTTTTAGGAACATAAGGTAAATGATATAATGGAAGATGATTTTATCAACTCCCAATAAACCATAGAAAATTCCAATTCAAAATAGTGGATTAAAGTAATAAGTACCAAGGCATCTTATACTAGACAATAAGGTTTGAAATTTGTCTTGTTACCTAAAGGCATTAAGGGTAATATGGTAAGTATAAGGTGTGTTTAGTGGCCAAATGCTATAGTCAAAAGAAAGGATTGACTTCAAAAAGACCTTCTATTTGGTACATTTGAAGGACTCTTTGAGGAAAATCATGACTCTTGAATTTCATTATACTTTGAAGCTATATAAGATGGATGTCAAAACAATGTTTCATAATGGCAACGTTAATGAAACAAATGTATATGGTGAACCCAAAAAATTTTGTATCAAGTTATCTAAAGAAACTGGTATGCAATTTGACTAGGTTCATCTATTGGCTAAAAGAAGTTGTCTCATTAGTAATACTTCGAAGTCTAATTAGAATATTGTCTTATTTGGCTCTAAGACAAATATTATGGACAATTATTGGTATCACAAGTTCAATGGGAGTAAGTTTATATTCTTGGTATTATTTGTTGATGATAGTTTATTAGTTACTAGCGATATAGGCTAGTTGCACAAAACCAAAAAAAAATCTCAAAGGAAATTTAGAGATGAAAGATCTTGGGATAGTCTCTTTTGTCTTAGAATTATGATACTTAGAGATCATTCTCAATGTATCATTGGGTTATCACAAAAGAGCTATATCGATAAAGTTTTAAGTAAATTCAACATGAAAGACAGTAAACAAGGAATACCTCAAACACTAAAGGAGATAAGTTTAGTCTCAATTATTGCCCAAAAGTAAATAGGAAAATTCATAAGTTTCCTATGTTACATTTATGGTTAAAGTAGTTCATAATTTTATTTGAATGAATCCAAATGTGTGTTTAGCATATACTTAAGTAATTAAAGTTTGAATTAATGAAAAGCAACCATAAGGATTATTAAAGAGAACAAAAGTGTATGTGCTCAAACGTCAGAGATTTGAAAGTTTAGAGATCATTGAATTCTAACTCCAATTTTTCTAGGACGCCAATATAAAGGGTTTCCAATCATGGGTTATGACTGAAGTATTTATGTCACTTGGTTGCATACAATAAAGGGTATTAAAATACCGCTTAAGTTGCATTGTGACAAACTATTAAGTCATATTGTACTTCAACAACATGAAGTAATTATTGCAAAGTTTAATGACATAAACGTTCGTTGTTGAATAAAATCACTCTAGATAAATATAGATTTGTAAAACATGTGGGAGGGAGATTCTAAACTAATTGATTCACTAACTAAGGATTTGACACATATGGTTTTTCACGAGCGTGTTGCTCATATAGTGTTGTTTCTAAGGTTACCTTAGTTTAGTGGGAGCTTTCTTTATGTTTTATGTTTATTATGTTATATTAATTTTCTGCATAAATAAAGATTGATTTTATTAGTAAACTTGTTTGTATCGTGTTGTGTGCAAAAGTATTTTGCAATTAAAGACTTAGGATTGATCTCAAGAAAGACTAAAGTTGTACCAGTTGGAAATAGGCATGATTAATTAAGATCACATTACATGTAACTTTCATGTTGGTCATCCATATTAATATATGTCATTGAGTGTATTGATGTAGTGGTCATCATGACTTAGTCACATTTGTGGTAGTGACCAAAGCAGCGACAGTCCCATTATTGATACATAAGATGGACTAGATTGCTAAAGTGAAAGTCTAAAGATAAATGATATACGGATGCGTGCCTAAAGAATTATGGTATAATTATTATAATATGTAGCTCAAGTGGGAGATTGTTGGAATTTTATATTCCGATAATTAATATGAGCTAATATTATAAAACAATTATATTATTCATTTATCATCAGAGGATCTTATTTTATGTGATCAAATTAAGTGAGTCTGTTAGACTATTAAATAAGATGATATGGGTCAAAATGAGCAGATGTTAGTGTTAGCTCATTAGGAGTTAATGGAAACCTTATTAGGTCAACACATTATAAGAAGATTATGGTCTCATATATACCGAAACACAAAAAAACCCATTCTTTCTTCTCCCCATAAGAAGAGAGGTTAAGGTCTCCGTTGAGAACTCGAGAAGATTCGGTTGAGGAAGAACCATAAAGTTACCGATTATGCTATTAGTCAGTTATCCATTGTCTCTACAACATTCCATAGCCCTAAGAAGAATGCATAGATCAGGAAACACCTATAGATTCAAGTATTTCTCTGTCCTTAATAATAAAACATGTTGTAGATCTTAGGACATTCGGTAATTGTTCTAGGTTAGGACCTACTTGTTCCTTTTAACTTCCGCATAAAGAATAAATATTACCTTAAGACCATGGAAAATTTACAACATTAGCCTATAAATCAAAATCAAGGTTAGGTTAGGTTTAAAAAAAATAATCAAGCATTGACTTCCATAAAAGTCTATTTTGTTAAAAGGCTAGAGTTTAAGTCATTTAACAATTAATATACAGCCATAACAAGGGACAGATGGAGAGCGGGTGGGCAAGGGCCTAAGTGTCCCCCCACCTCCCCAGATATTTCTTATGTATGTATGTATGTATGTGTATAATTAAGTCAGTTAATGTAAAATTTAGTTAAACATGTTTGGGATCCTTGTAAAATTTGAAAAAAATTGGTTCTCATAACAATTTTCATATTAATTTGGTCCATGTAACAATAAAACATGTTTTTGTTGGTCCGTGGTGGTAACTCAATTAAATGGTTCTGTGACATGACTAACAAATTCAATTATTTTCTCTCTCTACCTTTCCAAGGACACTTAGAAGACACCATACCTCACTGTTGTTTCATTCCCCTCAATCTTTGCAGAAATGCGAGAAAATCGCTTAGAAAGTGATGAAAAATTGTCTGTTTTGGGAGATTTTAGCCATAAGAAATTTGTTTAATTCATTACTTGGAAGTTTTAACTGCCACAAATTGTTTAATTTATTTATAATAAAATTACACATGTAAGCATGTTAGCTACGTCAAAATACCGTCTAACGGTGTTACAATCCAGTACCAACAAAAATATATTTTATTTTTACATGGACCAAATTAATACAAATTTTTTTATAAAGATCAAATTAATATTTTTTAAAATTTACAGGAACCCAAACATATTTTATTCTAAATTAATTATTTATTTTATTATTATAATAATTATAATAACCATCAAGGTCAGTAAGTATAACTTTATATAAAATTAGTTGTTTTTATTATTATTATTGTAATGGTTAAGGTGATAACTAGAATAAAATTGTGTAAAACTAATTAGCTTTAATTTTATGTACAAAAATAGTAAATATTTCTTTTAAAAAAAGATTACTCAATTTTTTAAAAAATATTTTAAATGATAATAATAATTATATGTGAGTAAAGGCATAGCCCATAATTATATTAGCATGTAGGAGTAATGTTTTTTTTTTCTTTCAAAGTGGACCTAAAGCCCCCAACAAATAAACTAGATTAAAATCCTCTAGGAAAAGCAATACAAGCTATATTAGCTAGAACTTGAAAAGAAATAAAATCAGGACTAATATTAAATATCCCATCAATCCCATCAGAAGCTATACCGTATTTAGCAAGCGCATCCGCTATCTCATTGGCCTCTCGGAAGACATGATTTCAAGAACACACCACCCTTCACAATAAAATCTTTGATAACCAGATTAAAGCAATTATGCATAGCCTCACACCTCCCATCAACCATCAAGTATGAAAATAACAATTTTTTTAAATCTAAATTCAAAACCTCTAATTAACCTAAAATAATCTCATATTAGTTTATCAACGTGCTTGATGTTATGAAAATAACAAATTTAGAGTCAGACTCATAAGTAAGGTTAGTGAATCCTCTTGACCAAACAATCTCAACTCCCTAGGCAAGTGCCCAAAGCTCAGCCTAAGATATAGAACAAGTACCCAAATTAAAAGCTGGGAAAAAAATTACAATGCCATAGTTATCACGGAGAGCTCCCCCTTACGATGCACGGCCAGCCTTCTTGACATTTTATGGCCCTAAGCAAAATAATAATAAAGGACCCTTATTTGAAAGTATTTGAAATTGTAAATGTATTTCACATAAAAAAAAAAAGACACTCAATTTTATTAAATTGACACGATTTAATATACTAAATTTTAGTTTAAATTTCGTTATAAGAGTTGTTGTTAGTGTTTCTTATCTTGTTAAAACAAACAAATACTTTGAGTTATTATAATAGTTTTATTACATTTACTTGAAAAAGTGTGTTCCGATCATTCTTTTACTTGAAAAAAACTAAATCTCTTACACTTTTTAATACATTTCATATTTTATCTGATTAAGAAGACATAAAATGAGACAACAGTTTTAATTTATTTATAAAATAACATAAAATAATATAAAAATTATTACATAATTATAAAAAAAATTTGGGCCCCTATAGGCATGGCCCCTGCACCCCTGGACTATATCAAGGGCCGCACACTGTGTAGGAGTAATGTTGGGATGATAGTAAAACCTTTATGTAGTACTCCCTTAGTTTCATAATAATTGTTGAGTAAGAAATTTTTTTATCTCATTTTAGTTTTTTAATATAATATTAATTATGTTTTTTACTTATATTATTTATAATATTAATGATACGGGCTAGAAAAACAAAAAATGAATTAATAATGATAAAGTTAATTTTGTAAAATTATTATTCTTTCTCATTTGTCTATTGATTTTTTTATTTGTGTAAAATAATTTAAGATAACAATTATAATGACACAGAGAGTAGTAAGTATTTTTTTTTCATTATTTACAAAAACTATTTATAATGGGGAGAGAAATTATTCAATTATAAATGATTTTTAATTTAGATATGAGTATTCGTAAAATTCATAGGAACGGGTGCACACATCGCCACATCGGTATCTTATTACTCAATCTTGTATAACATGCGCATATTATTTAATATATTAAATTTAAAATTTAAAACTAATGTTATACAAACTATATATATATAGATAGATAGATATTAAATAATATTATAAAAATCACAGCATAGAATAAATATTACTAAAAATTTTATACAATAAAAAAATATTTCTGTATTTTTTTACTTTACAAATTATTACATATAACTTATCAATGTTTATGTATGATTTTTTTTCCTTACAAAAATGTATGATTTTTTTAATATGATAATTTATAAAAATTTAATTTAATAGTTTATACATATTACTTCATAAGTTTATAGATTAGATTTGAATTTATTTATACTATTTTTTTTTTATAAATATTGCATGTACATTATAATTTTTTATGTTAGATATTTAGATTTAATCTGTAAAAAAATATTTAGATTTAATTTTATTATATATTTTTTTCGTTATGTCTATAATTAAGATTAAGATACGGATCGAATAATCAATGTGTGAGTAATAAATTCATATGTAAATATCTATATACTCATAAAACATAAAATATATATATTTCATATATATATATATATATATATATATTAAATTAAAAATTAAAACATTACATAAACAATTATATATAATTAATTATTATTTTAAATAATAATAAATATATTACTCAAACCGTTAATATATACAAAATATTTTTTTTTATTTTACAGATAATTATATATAACTAATCAATGTTTAATGAGTGATTTTTTAATATATGTTAGAGAATATATATTTAACTTATAAATATATGACTTAATTGGTTTATAAGTTTATAATTAATGTTATATATATTGGAGTTTATTTATACTATTCTATTTATAATTAAGATATCTGATATAATATTTTTATTTAATTAAAGTGTAATTGATAAAGTCAGTTATAAATATCTAAATACTTATAAAATATAGAAATACACTCACATGAATCAAAAGGATTGACCTAATGATGTAAGGTCTTGTTGTATTCACATGTGTATAAATGATCTATTTAGTAAAGAGAATCAATATTTGATTCTCACATGTAACCACACACAACAAGCCTAATTAGTCTTTGATACAATAGATTGTGAATTCTAATCCAACAATACACTTTCTAACACAATCATTAGTTAGAATTTATTGAAAATTATAAAATCAAGAAACATAGTCATTAAATAATGTCAGCAACCTTCTCCAAAACTTTTAGACAAAAAAATCCAATTATTCTCATTTTAATTACTTCATTTAAGGGACATAATAATAAATTGCATTTAATTTTATAAACAATAAAAAATAAGAATTATCTTTCCTCTTTCACGTTTCTCCTTTCTCATTCCTCACCCACTAATTTCTCTTTTCTAGATCTTCTTCATGTTTTCATCTTCTCCCCCTATCATTTCATAATTTGCCAAATCCCATCTTTCTATTTTTGTAATCGTAAATTATTAATTGTGTTAAATTTATTTTTCACCTTCTTTGATTCACATATCTCACTTGCATCCTCTACCCATCTGGTGATAAACTCTCTCAGAAGTAATGTAAATCAAGATGTGAAATTCGCTACAATGAATAGTAAACCCATAAAAATGTGAGGGGTAGAGGATTTAAGAAAGAAGGGGAGGACGACACCATGGCTTTGATAGATAATAGCCAAAAGTAATTTTGGATTTGGAAAGAGAAATTAGTAGGTGAGGATTGACGAGAAAGAAATGTGAGAGAAGAAAGAGAACTAGTCATGCTAGAAGCCATAGACAATGCAATGACCATGGTTGGTGGTGCAAAAGTCAAAGTCTTTTGTATTCCAATATTCATTGAGTCGAAAAGAGAGAAAGAAAAGAAGTGATTGATTAGGATTCTCGCACTCATTGAGTCGAGACTCAAGAGAGAGAAAGAGGAGAAAGATCATTTGGAAGGGATTAAAGGAGAGCGAAAATACATTTTTTATTTTTTTTTAAAACAATTAAATGGTAAATAACTATAATACCCTTAAATAAATTTACTAGAACAACACTATTCAATGGACTTTTGATATAAAAAAAAAATTGGTGTACATTGCTAACATCAAAGGATATAAGTAGACAATATCTTTGCATCAATGATATAGCTTGTTAATGTATTCATATTAAAAAAATATGTTAGGAAAATTATATATATATATATATATATATATATATAAATTGTAACTGATGATATTCTTGGAAATACTCCAGCAATAATAAGATGAATATTATATATTCTTATAATAAAATATTAAATTAAAATAAAATATATTTTATTAAATTTTGTATGCAAATATACTATTGCAACTTAAATTTGTAGTTTTCTTAAGGCCAGATTGCAAATTACTTATTTCAACTTATAGACAATTTTTTGTTACGAGAAAAAAGAAACTACACTCAGTAAAAATCTATTGAGTCATCGTTACCTCCCGAATGCTATTCAGTTTTCAGACAGTCTTGAAAGCATAAAATACGAATCAAACAACCTTAACCGGAATCAAGAAAGAAATATACAACTACCATTCAGCATGCATGTGCTTGCATAGAACATGACACATAGCTACCTAAAGAAAGAAAGACAAAACAAAAACAAAATAAAATTCGAGCCATGTGCGAGCAAAGCAACAACCAACAAGGTTTTTTTTTTTTTTTAACTACAACCAACTAGTTATGGTAAAGTGTTTTTTTTTTCTTCTTCTAATATTAAACAACTGATAAAGTGGATACATAATGATCAATCACCGCCATAAAGCTAATGCATCGGAGAAGGTACCAAGAAATGAGGATTGGAGAATCTAGGTTTAATGATAACCTTGGTTGTTTCCAATGTCTAAAGCAGCAAAGCTCAATGCTAGTTTCCTTTTTATTTTAGATAAAATGAAATAAAATAATATTCTACACGTATGTGTATGCCAAATACTTTAACAAGTAATTATGAAGTTTTTCTGTCTATCTAATTCAATAGGCTAAAGACGTAAACTTAGAAAATTTCTCGAGTAATTGTTATGGGTTGTTACCAAATCACCTTGGCCCATATAGTATAATAAATTAAAGATAAATTGTAATTTTGTTTTTCTTATAATTTTAAATTTATAATTTTGATTTTCTTATTTTTAAATCAAAACATTTAGTCTCTTAATTTTTAGTACAAGTAAGACATAACATTTATGTGACAATGAGTTAAATAAAATAAAAGAAAAAAAATTATGGTAGGAGTTGAATCAATAATTTTTTATTCAAAGATAAACTAATAAGCCATTAAGACACTTGTTTTATCTAGTTAATTTATTTAATGTCTTGTCGCATCAACACCAATATACCACATCAAAATTTACATTTGACTTTAGATTATCAACTATCGATCAACTAACGAAACGAACAACATTACTTATTCTAAAAAACAGGAGAACTAAATATTTTGATTTAGAAATAGGAAAACCAAAATCAAAGATTTGAAATTACAGGGGCTTCAAAATTACAATTTAGCCTAAATTAAATATAAATCGAAAACCATAAAGCCTTAATATATCTCTCCCAACTTCATCCCACAATCATCTTTTTTATTTGGGAAATAAGAGGATCAAAATCATGGATTTAAAATTATAAGGGGATAAAAATTATAATTTAACTTAAATTGAATACACATCAAAAGTCATAAGGCCTTAATATATCTCTCCCAACTTCAGCCCACAACCCTTCTTATTTGAGATTTTTGGCATTACTCAATGACTCATGCAGGTGTGCAACATTGAAGCTATCTCAAAGTTGGTTATTACTTTTTGCACTTCTCATGTTGCTTTTTGTTAGGGCTGCACAAAAAAAATTCAAATATATAAAACCAACCCATATTGAATCCAATCTAATCCATTTTAAGTCCATTCAAATGGTGTGGTTTCATATCCAAATCCAATTTTTTGGATTTTAAATCCTATCCAATTGATTGGATATGGATTGGACATATGTTTGTATTTTTAAATTCAATACAATTTTTTGGACAATGACAACTAGGTTTTTTTGGCCAACTTCGGTAGGAGTTATTTTTTGGTCGATGTCGTCTAGAGTTATTTTGGCCAACGTCAATTGATGATGTTTTTAAGCCGTCATCGGTTAAGACTATTTTTTCAGTTAATGTCAGTAAGGGTTTTTTTGGATAACATTGGTCGAGACTATTTTTTGGCCGATATTGTCCAAAGTGTTTTTGGCCGACATCAGTCGAAACTATTTTTTGCTGATGTTTATCGAGACTATTTTTTGGTCGACGTCAAACAAGACTATTTTTTTGTTGACATCGGTTGAAAAACATCATTGACCGATATTGGCAAAAAAACCCTAGCTGACGTCAACCAAAATATTCCCCCCATTTGAAGTTGATAAAAAAAAACCTAGTTGATGTCAACAAAAAATATCCCTAATCAATGTCGATCAAAAGAAATAGTCATGGCCAATGTTGGCCAACAAACCCTAGCTGACGCCAACAAAAAATAATTCCAACCAGCATCAACAAAAAAAACCTAGTCAATGTCAACCAAAAAATAGTCCCAACTTATGTAGGCAAAAAAAATATCAACGACCGACATCGACAAAAAAAACCTTACTGATGTCGGGTACAAAAACCTTAACCAACGTTGCCCAAACAATAGTCATGGTCGACGTTGATCGAAAACCCCCTAGTCTATGTCGACCAAAAAATATCACTGAACGACATTGATTAAAAACCCTAGCCAACCTCAACCAAAAAATAACCCTGCTTAAGATTGACCAAAAACATCCTTGACCGACGTTGACTGAAAATGCACTGATCGACGTTAGTCGAAAAATAGTCCTGGTTGACGTTGGTCTAAAAATGCCTAGGCCAAAAATACCCTAACCAAGATCGATTGAAAATAGTCTTGACCAAGGTCGGTTTAAAATAGCTCTTAAATAGACAAGTGTTAAGTTTTCACTTTTTAGCATTTAATTACTAAAATTTGTAAAAAGAAATCCTTATAACATTTAAGTGGATATAGATTGGATATGACCAAATCCATATCCACTTAAATGGATTGGATCTTCAATCCAAATTGTTTTAAAAAAAATATGGATATTGTTAACTCCTTGGCAAACATACCAATTCATCCAAATAGTAATTAAAGCAATAAGTCCGAGTGTCATTTTCATAGGAACTTTGACTGTACTCGGATTTTGTATATTTCTAATTTTAAGCAGATAATTGACTAAATTCGATATTTGTCTAGTAATGCTGCGGAAAATGTAAAATTCAACACAAATAAAGACAATTAAGTAGAACACATTAAAGAGATAGAACACAAACACTTATGGTGATAATTGTCGGTTGATGTAGAGTTTCGTGATGTGTTGGATGCTAGGCCTACCGAAACTACTCTTGATGCAATGTTATAGATTTTTTACCATTTAACGTTATTCCAATTATTAACTTCATCCGCTAACCTATCTTAATCATGATCCCTCATGTGAAAGAGCCTAAATTACCTAATTTTACTCCTAATCCCTTAAGAGCTACATCAAATAATTTGTTTTAAGAATAAAGATGCATAATTAAGGCTAAATAATACTATTCTATTCCTAAACATGGATTACTTAGATGCTATTTTCAAGTTCTTAGGGTGCAAATATTTTCCAATGAGTAAACCCTATAACATAAATGTGCATGGGCGATTAAACCATAAACAAGACAATAAACTCAAAAAAGAAATAATAATATTGAAATAACATTAAATGGATTGTAAGAATCATTACAGCAAAAATGTTTAGTTGTTGAGCTCCCAACAATGGGTGATTTAGCCTCTCATTGTCATGAGAGACTTACAAATACAAAAAGGAAGCAAGAGGAATGGAGGAAATGGTCCCTAAGTGAGTGGGTTTCCTCTCTTCTCTCGTGCCTTAGCCCTATTTCTATATGAATATCCCCTTTAGTATAGTGCTTCCCCTCTTTTTATCTTCAAAATGTTGCACAGTCATATTTTTTTTGACAATGACTATGCGCTAAGCCTGCATGTGTGTCTAAGAACACATGCAAAGTCTAGCTGACTTAAGTGACCATGTGCTAAGTCGTCAGATGTGCGCTTAGCGCGCATGCACGTTACAGCTGACCTCCTAATTGTCTCCTCGTGTTGAGCGGTTTTCTGTCGCGCTGAGCGCGTTGCTTAAGTCCTTCAACATCTTCCAAACCTCTTGCTGTGTCACTTTTTACAAAAAATAGAACCAAAACACTATAAATTTACTAACTTTAGCATCCACTAGATAAAAACTCAAAAGAAGTTAAATTCCTAACTTTTTAACTTAAAAGAAGCGTTAAAAGAGAGGAAATTAGATAATTGTTATGTGATTTAAATATACAAATTATGCATGCATAAAAATTATCATATATTGATTTAAGATCCAATCTATTTAAGTAGATATGGATTGGATTCTTAAAAATCTAGTCCATGCCCACCCCTATTTCCTGCACTTTCTATTTCCTTTCAGAATATCCATTCCAAAATGTAATCTAGAGGGTGTTTGGTTTGGTGGTGGAACCGTGGTGGGCAACCAAAACCATGGTGAGGTTGTGAAAAAAATTGAAGCAACTTAGTGTTGCTTCAAAGCCACCGTGGCTTTGACCATGCTTATGATCCACTGCACTGCCACCCCAAACACACTTAATGTAAAAATAAATTTGAGAATGCACTCCCTCGTTGGCCTCTAGAATAACCATTTGAGAAGGTTAAAAAGCATTTCAAAAAGAGTGTAGGAAGCAACATGGGAGTGCAAAAGGCAATAATCTTCAAAATTGTTAACAATGAGAGTTATACAAGTAAGCCTAACAAGTCCAAGATATAGACAACTCTAATTTCATCTTACTTGATCTTTTGCATATGCTGACTAGAGCATCAAAGTTTTTTCATGTAAACACAATAACGGTATAAATAAATAAATAAAAAGTAAACATAGTATACTTTGACTTCTATAAAATCATGACAAATTTAGATGAGTAATGATATATGTACATCTCAAAATAGGATGGATTGGATGAAAATAAGAGAGATAAGAAGAAAGAAAAAACTAGAGAGAGAAAACAATGAATGTGATAAGTGATGTGATTAAAAAAAAGAAGAGAAATCGAGAGAAAAGGGATGAAAGTGAGATGGAAGAGGAAGTGAATGAACATAATTTTCAATTCTAGATTCCAACTCAAATATTTTGCATTCTAAATTGATAGTAAAGAATAATAAAGATTTTTTTAATCTCATATTTAATACCTTTTTGTTTTTTTTAAAACCTTTATGATTCTAGGTTACACTCTCAAATATTGGTCGATGCCATCCATTTTCTACAACCCCTTACTTGGTAACTTATTTTTCCTATTTGCATCTACTCTATTTTTTTTATTGAACCACAAAATTGGATACCACAATGGCGTTGTCATGGATTCATCGAACAACAATCATTGAAGGTACCGTTCACTCACTGTTGGAAGCTCTACTTCAATGACACAGACATCAATTTGTATTCCAATACATACAATGAGAACCTCAACCAGTGTTATTAGACTCAGCTCGAACTAGTTGGTCGAATTGAAAACTAATCATACGACTAATCCGAGTCACTTGTTTAATAAGATGTATGTGACTCAGAGTAACTCATATGCCTCAACCAATTTTTTTAAAACATCAATGATCTAGTAACTCATATGCCTCAACCAATTTTTTTAAAACATCAATGATCTAGTGACCCAACAAATTGGTTGGGTCACACAGAAATTCCATCTCTATGCTCAAATCACACTAATTTCACTATGGGTGTAACTAAGGACCTCCAATTTGCTTATGTTAAAAAGGGACAAAAGCCCAGCAGAAACAACAAATTAAGCACAAGCTTATTATCTTTTGAGCTTTGAATAATAAAATTTTAAATGGTCTAATACAATAATATAGGATATTTTGGCTTAAATATTTTTTTTGTCCCTATAATTTAATATATTTTTTATTTTTGCTATTGTAATTTTTTTTTTTGTTTTATGTCTTGTAAAATGTGTATTTTGTTTTTACAATCACTTTTGCATTTACTATCACAACCATTTCCGTGAGATTTTCCCGCACGACTAAACCCTTGATTCCCACTCCTCCACCTTGCTCCAATTCTCCTTCAACCATGACTTCAGCTGCTTCGCCTCAGCTACTGACCACAACTTTCACATCTACAAGTGCAATCTCTTCCACGAGATTTTCTGGCACGGCTTCAACCCCGAGAACAAAATCTTAAGCTTCTTCTACTTTATATTTTGGATTTTGATTCAGATGTGTCTTGAAAGCTTGTTTCATGGAATTTCATTGTTAATTTTTGCGTTGAGTTCTCATATCAGAGGAAAATTAACGGTACCCGACCTTGACACCGACGACAAAATTTGAAGCTTCTCATATCTAATTCTCAGATCTGAGAAAATTTTTGCATCTATTTTTTATCTGATACTATTTCTATTTAATTTTCCAAATCTATTTTGTATTAGTTTTACATTCTTGAGTTTGAAATAGGATAAGTGTTCACTAATTTTATTATATGAGTGATTTTGATTAGATCATTTTGTTTAAAGGATAGATCTGATGTTTGCGTTTCTGGATTCACTGTTCGTTCTTGTTGGTTTATTGGAGAAGAACGAAAAAGAATAAAGGGTAAATGGGATAAGAAGAAAAAATAGGAAAAAGAAAAACACAAAAAATGAACCGTCTCCTTTTTTATTAATTGTTAATCTACGGCCCACAACATTCTAACTGCATTCTCGCAAACTTACGCACGGTGGGAAAGGAGTTGTTTTCCTTTCGCACCCCCTCTAGTGTCTATCAATAAGGTTCCAGGTTTTCTATACTTCTTAAAGTTTTAGGCTTTTTTTTTTTTTTTCTTAACAACAAATCCCTATTCTTCTGGGAAAAAAATGTCAACGGGTAAACTTGAACAGAGATCCCAATCCTGATATATGAAACCGTACATAACCACAGAATGAACCTAACGCATGCATCCATCTTGTAATTGAAATATGGTAGACAAATTTCTTGCATTCCTTTTAAAAATCCCACTAGTGACTACAACGTGCGCAAATGCAACAATAGCTGAAAGCCATGCATACACTATTTACATACAACTATGTGGCAGCTTACAAAATCCTAAATCTTCTAGGGTTTACTTACCAAAACTAGGGAAAATAGTGAAAGAAACCAACAAAACATTGGGTACTAGTTACACAACTATACACCTAAAAATATGTATAATAAATGAAAGGCAGCTACTGCTTCTATGCCATTGACCTGTATGAATATACCAATTACATGAGAAAAGAAAATCGGTTTTGTGATCTTTGCGGCCATTAAAGGTTGGGGATTTAAAATAGTAACAATAAGATATCCTACCTACAACCGAAGAATGGTTCGAAGGGTGTCAGATAGATTTTGGATAGTCCGCTGCTCCTGGGTCGCTTGCAGCTCCTGCAGCGGCATATCTTCATAACACCTAATACCAAGCAAAGCAATTAGGTTAATCACATCAAGATAGTAGGAGCTGAAAGGAATCATTAAATCCCTAAAATTGTGCTTTTAATTGACACACCCATCGGTAAAATCTTGTACAATTCTCCAATTTATCCATTTGCACAAATAAATAAATATAATTTTTTTCACATAGAAGTGGTAAATTTGTTTCTGCGCAAAAGTTGAAGAAAGCAACATACATCTTATGGTAAGCTAAAGCCTGTGCCAAATTCATTAGAGTAGAACTTGATGTCAATCTTTGGTAAATGCTTGGAGGAAAAGGCATCTGCTGCATGTCAATTAGCAAACCAACATAAATGACCATAGCATGCACACACACAAGTGTACAGCATGTGTACACACACGCACATACACACAATAGACAAAGTTAACCTCATTTAGTCCTCTCCTGCCCTTTTTGGACTGTCCATCACCACTAAAAAGCTCTTGCAATGCTTCCACTGTTCCAGTTCCACCAGTATCCTGTTGTATGCCACCAAGTACATTGTCTGACAGAAGCGCAATAGGTGATATATCTGTTGCCCTTAAGAATGGGATGGGCACTGTATTACCGGCAGCATAAATGGACCAAAGCTGCATTAGCACAGAAATTGAAGTAAAAAGGTAAGTCTTACACAGCAATCTCACGAGACATTCATGATGGTAAAAAATATACAATAGATGGGACCATTAATTCAAGAAAAGAAAAGGTCTAGATATTTTCCAAAAAAGGATGCAGGAAGATATACTTCTTAAAAATCTGTAGCGGTGTATCTAACAACTAAACAATTTTGCTCAAACGGAGTGATCTAATACAGAAAAAGGATGCAGGAAGATATACTTAAAAATCTGTAGCAGTGTATCTAACAACTAAAAACAATTTTGCTCAAACGGAGTGATCTAATACAGAATACTGTGTTTGACATCATATATGAAATCACCAAAATACCTTATCTTGTAAAGCAAATGCTTTATGGCTGACTGTTTCATTCTTGAATATGCTATTGCTTATATCACCACCAATTCCAGCTTGTGCTCGATGAGTACCTTTGGTTTTGAGGCTCTGCTCAGCTGAATTACTAACATAAGGTAAAGACGATTGAATGGTATTGGTAGTAGCACTATATCCTCTAAAAGAGGCAGTGTTCATAATACCAACTTTCTGACTCTCAATCCTAAAAGATTTTCCACAAAGAAAGCAAACTACATCAGGACACAGGAAATGAGAAGGAAAAGAGGAGAGGCTCTAATAAGCAAATGATGTACATTTTACAAGTTTGCAAAGCTAAGACTGTTTGAATTAAGAGTGAGGGAATGGAACAGAAATGCTTTCTTAAAAAATATAGGCAATAAAGGTAAACAGATAGGTAACTACCCAGAGTCAGTCAATCTGCCTCTTGTGCCACTGGTCAGAGCAGATACAGAAACTGCAGAATCTGCATCTTGTGTGGTCTTATGTAATTCATCTCCATGGATTATAACAGTGCCAAAGTTGCCTGCCAATAATTCATATAAATCATAATATTTCACCCTCTAAAAAAACACTTAAAATAAAGGCCTCCTTTCTCAAGTTTAAGAACTTTATATTTTAGAAAGGAAAAAAAATTTGAAGTCCAACCCTTTGTATGGATCAAAGAAAATGGAGTGAGTATTTTGAAATGAAAATTTATATTACCTAAGGGGCGTTTACTTGGACTTATGTTTTCTGTTTTCATATTTTAATTACAAAACTGCCACCTTGTTTTCAATCTGTTTCCTATTTTCAAAGATTTGTACTGGAAACACTGAAAACAACTGTTGTTTTCAGTGTAATTAAAAATGAAAACAGATTATTCAGTAAGCTCTTGAACTTTACATAACACCCAGATTATTCAGTAAAAATGTAAAATTTCATAATAATCATAGTTCTTGAATAATTAATAATACAATTAATAGAAATGAATTGGGCTTAATTCAATCCCAAAAGCTAGCTCAAGGGGAAGGATGGCCCAAGCCTTATATGGAGTGTTTTGGTTATATTCTTTAGTCGATACATGAAATCTTAAACAACAATAAAAACCAAACAAGTATAAACCATAGTAAGCAAGACATCCACGGAAAAACCATATACAATGGTTCAGCTGGAAGTGATACAAGAAATGAGATAAACTTTCAGACACCATTAAAGAAACATTTCTAATAGTTATGACTTGCGAGAGATTCTCACACATACACATACATTCTTATGTAACATTAGGCAATAATCAAAACTGAAAAAAGTCAATCCAAAGATAAGATGCAAGAAACACAGACCTTCACTCATGTCTACATCTTCCACTTTATGTAGCTTCCTTGTAGTGCCATGTGAAGAGAGATCAGCAGCCCCCTCAACACCGATGTTATGAGGTCTGGATGGCACAGTATCTCCATATTCATCATTTAGTTTTGAATCTAACTGGAACAAAAAGGAAAATAAAAGCAAGTTAGATATTTTAGGAAACATTCCATTAAGGCCATAGGTATGTACATATAACCCATGCATGTTAGTTTTGAATGTATTTTTATCTCCAACAGGAAACCCACACATTATGGGATTTGACTCTAGTTTCTTTACTTTTCTTTTTAGGTCATAGGTATATACATAAACCCATGCATGATGCATGTATTATCAAAACTAAGAATAATATTCCATATTCTTCAATCTTTGAGATTAACACGGGTTGGTTCAGATCATATTAAGAACTTGTATTACACATGGAAATTAAAATTTCTTTATTCAGTTTTACAATCTAGAAGGTAGATGATAAGAACAAGTCCAGTAGATGTGCATGGGAGATGGGGAGGGGGGCAAGTTTTAGTCATACCTCCTGATCTTCTGATGTAACTGGAAGAGCTTGCACCTGCGAAGCCATTGAAGCCCTGATTTGCCTTGCCTTTTCTAGTTTTGGCAACATTGCAGCAGATCCACTTTTCCACTTTTCAAAGAATTTGTGCTACACAGCCATAGAAAATAACTTTTATTTGATGTAAAATACAACATTTAAAGAATCAAAGATGCCATTGCAAACTAGATAGGGGAAAATCAAATTATTTTGAAAACAAATGAAGGCATATGTATTTGGAGTTTGTCTAGTCACCCATTATATGCAGCAGCCAAAAATAAAGCTCATGCCAGCTTGATTAGCCATTGCTCAGGATTAATGTAGTAATTCTTGATAACCAATCTATGCTTTACAATCCATTATTATTTTGTTTAACTTGTTATTATATGCAGTGTGCAATGTTGAATAATGAAACACCTTATATAACCATTTAATTTTGTTTGTTATCGCTTTCAAGTCATAAGAAGAATAGTTTTAAACATTGATTTAATTTTTTTTGCACGGCAAACAACTTATATATTAATTAAAAGAGAGTAAAGCTTTGTCACAAGTAGTGCCAAAACTACCCACAACATTACTACTCATGTAAAAAGCATATTGTAAGAATTATGATAGTAAAGTTTCCTTTGCCACACTACCAATATCGGGTAGAATTAACTCAATGATAACAACATATATAAAGCCCCCACTGCTCATGAGATGTCAGTGCTAAACCCAAACAGTCCCTCTTAAACTCTTTTAAAATAACTAAAGATTGTTTCAAGCACTTTGCAGGTTGTAGCCTCCATGGATACAGAGGGGGATCAAATAGGTGAAACTAAAAAATATATCATATTGAGGGGGGAGGGGGAGGGCAACTGGAAGAGAAAAGAATTAGTTAAGAAACATATCAGTAATTTCGATCTTAATTAGTGTGTCTTAGTCAATCAGATAAGGATTTCCATATGCATAACAAATTTACATATAACAAAAATCACATAACTTAAAAAACTCAAGGTCTAATATGATGCCAAACTCTAATTGCAGTAAGTTTGAGCATAACTAAATAATTAAATATAAGTATATGATAAGGATAAATTAAAATCAGTATTTGACAGTTGACAAGAGGGTGATCCCTGGTGCAACCGTGACCTGGAGGTCACAAGCTCAAATCCTGAAATTAGGCTCTCTGCTTATAGGGCTAAGGCTACATACATCTAGGTGGGAGTCTCATGAACTTTTTTTCACCAACTGAGATACTCGTGGATAAACTTTTCTCAATATTTTTTGTAACTTAGCTTTTATCATTGCTTCAGAAAATTCAACTATTTAAATCTAATACTTTAAATGATAAAAATGAGTAAAATACACTTCACTCCCTTGAGAGATGCTTAAATTACAGTGTCTTCCCTGTTTATTTTAAAATTACATTATCCTCTCAAGAGATCAATGTGCTATACTTAAATATATTTTAAAATTTTATAAACAAGTTTGTTAGTGGTATTAGCAAGGTTGTCAAATTGGGATTCATATGGTGAATCAGCAAGTATATTTTTAAAATCATAAAGTGTAAGATTTATGATCAATAATTAGAAAAGCCAAAAATATCTATATAGGTATTTTAAAAGTGGTCCACTAGATAATGAATGAACCTCAATCCCCAAAAAATAGTCTAAAGAGCCCAGCTTCTTGAGACAGAATGAGGCATTGAATTTACAGTGATAATAATATCATCTACATATACTAAAATGTAGGTAGTGGTAGAGGAAGTCTTGTAAATGAATAAAGAAGGGTCACATTCGCTGTCAGTGAGCCCAAACTTCAGTAAAGTGGCCTTGAGTCTCTCAAACCAAGCTCCTAGAGCTTGTTTGAGTCCATAAATTGCTTTATTCAGTTTACATACAAGGGATTTATCAGAGGACTCACCCTGAAGGTTGAGTCATGTAAACTTCTTCCTCTAACAGCCCATTGAGAAAGGCATTATTGACATCCAACTGCTGCAAGGGCCACTTGTGAGTAATAGCAAGAGTTAAAATCACTCTAATTGCCACTGGTTTAATTACTGGAGAAAATGTCTCATGAAAATCAAAACCAAATTTCTGATTGAAGTTTTTAGCCACTAATCTGGCTTTGTATCTACTGACACTGCCATCAGAGTTTTCTTTAACTCTGAAGACCCACTTACATCCAATGGCATTTCTGTGAGGAGGAAGAGAGACTAGGGTTCAAGTGTTGTTCTTTTGAAGAGCCTGAAATTCATCAGTCATAGCAGCAAACCACTTTGTGTCTTGAAGAGCTTGTTTAACTGATTTGGGTTCAGTATGAACAAGTAAGGAAGGATGAATCCTTGGCTGCACTATGCCAGCTTTAGCTCTTGTAACCATAGGATGCACATTTTCTGGTCTGACAAGAGCAGGTTGTGGGGGATTGGAAGATTCAGTTGCAGACAACTGAGGAGGATCATCAGACAGCACTGTATCAGTATGAACAGAGGCAGAAGAAGCCAAATTGGGGGACTGCGCAGGATCAGAAGATTGGGAGACAACATTATCAGACCTGGAAGCCTCAACAGAAGATGAAGAATGGGGAGCCTCAATAGAGGATGAGGAAGAAGGATTAGATTGGAGAGGAGGATGGGAAACGACTCAATGACAGGTAAGTTGAAATGAACTCAGTAGGTGTAGAACTGGAAGTAGAAGAGGAAAAAAGGGTAGGGTAATGAAACTGATATTCATTGAAAATAACATCTTTTGAAATGAAAATTCTCCCAGAGGAGGACAAACACTTATAGCTCTTGTGACTGAGTGAATAACCAAAAAACACACATTCAGAGGACCTGAACTCAAGTTTATGAGTATTATAAGGATACAAGAAGGGAAAACATGAGCAACCAAAAACTCTTAAAAACTGATAATCAGGTTCGGTTTGAAAAAGAACAGTATAAGGAATGGCAAACTTAAGGGGAGCTGAAGGTAACCTGTTTATAAGATACACAGCAGTCTGAAAAGCATGATCCCAAAAAGAAAGAGGCAGGGATGCATGACTAAGAAGAGAAAGACCTAATTCAACTATGTGACGATGCTTTCTTTCCACTATACCATTCTGGTGATGTGTAAGTGGACAAGTCAGCCTATGAACAATCCCCAATTCTGACAGAAAAGAAGAGATTTGAACTGTTTAAAAACAGACAAGGCATCAGACTTATTCTTTAAAAAATATATCCAAGTAAACCACAAATAAGCATCTACAAAGGACATATAATATCTGAATTGGCAATGAGAATTCATAGGAGCAGGGCCCCACAGATCACTGTATATTAATTCCAAAGGAGAATTATACACGGTTTGAGAAAACTTAGAAGGAAATCTATGAATCTTTCCCATACAACAAGCAGAACAAAAGGGCAGTTCATCTTTTACAGGAATCTTGAAATTAGAATGATTCTGTACAAGCTTTATAGTCTGAGAATTGGGATGTCCTAGCCTAAGGTGCCAAATATATGCAGAATTAGGCAGTGTTATTACAAGAAACAGAAGAAACAGTGTTTATACAAGCTGGAGAAGACACAGCAAAGCAGAATTTAAGATTTGGAAACTAATCCATCAGGTCCAACATCTCCTTGTAGAAGGATCCTATTGGAATCCTGAGATTTAACAAAGCAAAGATTAGCATGGAATTCAAAGAAAACATGATTATCTTTTGCAAACTTACTTCCACTAATCAAATTCTTTGTGATTTGAGGAACAAGAAGCATGTTTTTAAGAACAAGTTTGACATTAGGACTGAAGGGAGAAACAAAATTGGAGTGACCAGAGGCTGAGATATTCAGACCTTGTCCTTTACCAATGAAGATCTGATCTGGATCCTAAAAAGGAGAAGTTTGCTGGATATTCTGTGAGTTATTGGTCACATGAAAGGAAGCTCCAGAATCTGGAAACCATGATGATGAAGCATTGGAGTCAGAATTTGCCACCATAGCTTGTGGAGGTCTTGAATTAGTACTCTGAGAATTATGATTTTGATTTTGACTATGCTGCAAACTCCAATTGGAAGAGGAACTGTTCCAGTTGCTGTTTGGATTCTGATTCTGACCCCAATTTTGATTACTATTCCTGTTGTTCCAGTTGTTGTTCTGATTACGATTATTATTATTCCCATAATTGCTGTTATTACCATTATTCGCAGCTTGATACTGAGGGTTGAACCTATTGTAGAAGGTCAGAGCTGTGTGATTATACTTGAAACACACTTGACATTGAACCGAGCTCCAACCACCACCGCATCCTCCACGGCGATTGAAACCACCTCCGCCACGGTTCTTACGACCACCAGAACCTTGTGAATCTGAAGAATATTGATTCGTATACGCAGCATTGGTGTCTGAGTATGAATTTGAGTTGTCATTCTTGGTTCTTACAGAGGAATTTGAGGGCTAGCTATGAAATTTGGGACCAAGAGCAGAACTCACTGGCTCAACTTGCTGTCACCAGAATATAAAATTCTTATCATTCAACTTTTCAGTGATTTGATGCGAAAAATTTGTGGTGACTGAAGAAACAGGAACGTCTTGATTAATCGGAAAGGAGTGAACTGGAATTGCGCCAAAATTGAGCAAAGTCGTGCCAGAATTGAACGGAATCTCAGAGTAGAACAGAAAATTAGAACTGACTGGAATCTCACCGACTGGAGCTTTGCCAGTCAGAACAGAACCTGCACCAGTGTTAACTGGAGTAGCACCAGGATTTGCGGAAGCCATGGAAAAGGATCAAATAGCACTGGATACCATGTAGAGAAGATATGAAGAGAGAGAGAGAGAGAGAGAATCAGGACTTGTGTTATTGAAGATGAAGAAAATACAAAGGCACTGAAATCTCGTACAAGAGCAGTATTTATACTGCTGAGATTCAGTTATAACTGTCAACTGACTAATACTAACAGTTAACTAACTACAGTAGAAAAACTAAGGTTAGTTATTCTTATACACTTACAAAAGTCAAATAGATCACTATATAGCTAGTAAAGTGAAATATAAACTTCAAAATAATGAAAAAAATAAAACTAATCATTTAAATTCAGCTCTATAGCCCCTAAAAGTGTTTTTAAAAAAACAGATGTCATTTAATTACTATTTCAAAATTTATAATACTTATATATCTATCAACTTTTTAAAAATTATTATGCTCATAATCTAATTCTTTTTTTCATTACATCCCAGCCACCAAACCACAACAAGAAAAAAAAAACACTCTGGCCCAAGCCCAAGAGAGATACAGCAGTACCTACAAAAAAGACACTAGACCCGGGGCATGGTCTATGCACTAGATCTATCATAATCAATTTTGTTTTGGCCCAACAGGATCAATGTATTAATCAGGCTAACCCAATCAAAAGTGTATATTAAGCATAGCCTCCGCACTAGATCTGTCATATTACTGTGCCTCTCTTGTTCTTCTTTCCTTCTACTATTTAACATACAAGGATAGCTCTGAACAAACTTATGACTCCTCATAGTCACTAAATTTCATAAAAAATAATAATATTAAGAATACCTTCAACATCTCAGATGCAGTAGGGCGGAGACGCAATTCTTTTGTTAGGCACTTAGCAACAAAATCATGGAAATATAGAGACCTAAAAAAGAAAATCAAATTTAAATCATTGTCATGCACAAAGATATCATCACTAAATAGAGACAGTATCTCATACACCACTAAGATATGGCATTGGCACAAAGAAAATGATAATAGGATGTTAGAGTCACTACTGATAACTAGCAAATGTAATCTGGGTAGTTTTTTTTTTTTTTTTGCTCAGCAAAAGTAGAATATTATAAATATTGAAAAGTACCAGTGGTACTAAGGCTACAAATGAGGATGTAATTATGCAGCTGGGTGGTGATATTTTTAGCACCACACTGCATGCATGTATATTTGTTACTTGAGTACGAAAACACCCATCCCTCCTAGATACTAAAAGCTTCCTTTAGGTTAGAAGACCATTGATTGAAATGTAGTGCAAAGTCCTTCTCCGAGGATTTGAGCCACGACCAAAGTAGTAGAATTGCATCTTCCAGCAATTTACTTCCGTCAAACGTGTCATTTTGGAAAACTATTCTATTTCTATGCTTCCAGGTTGTCCAAGTCATGGCAATCCACCAACATCTCCATATCCTTAGGATTTTGTGGTAGTCCTGTTGCTAGGTCAACCCAAGATAGAGACTCCCACCATAGAGGTAGGATATTGTTGCAGTTGAAGAATAGGTGAGCAGCCTCCTCCTCTACACGTCCACAAAATGGGCACATCAAATCATTTACCATCACCTGTCGCCTACTAAGGTTCAGCTTTGTCGGAAGTCTGTCCCTTATAAGCCTCCATGCAAACACCGCCGATTTAGCTGGGATTTTGAGCTTCCAAATGTCCGCAAAGTCTGAATTCTGATTAACTCCCGATTGTTCTCCCCACAACAGGTTATATCCGCTTTGTGTCGAGTAGTATCGACTTCGGTCATGCTTCCAAAACCATTTATCCTCCCTATGGGGCTGAATCAGCAGCTTTGATAGTTCCCCAAGAAAATTATCCGCCATTTGTACTTCACAATCAAATAAAGCCCTCCTCCAAGCTAGCTTCCATTCCCATCCATTAGTGGTGTTACTCCCCATCTGCATAATGCTTTGCTTCTGTTGGCCTGAGATTTGGTATAGCCTTGGATATTTCTCCATCAATGGTACTGCATTATGTGGCCACGGGTGCTCCCAAAATCTGAACTTATTGCCACTCCCCACCTTCCATTCCGTTTCCCTTTTGATTGCTTGATTCTGTTGTTGTTACTGAATTAGGACTAGGTCCTTCCACCAAGTAGACTCACGACTTCCTCTTGTGCCTTCCTCCAACGCCCTCCAACCACCATATTTTGACACAATTATTTTTGCCCAATGCTCCTCCTGCTTGTGAAATATGTCCCATTGCCATTTCCCCATCAAAGCTGAATTAAAGGTCCTAAGGTCTTTGATGCCGAGGCCCCCTTTGTCCTTCGGTTGGCAAACTATCTTCCAGTTAACCCATGCAATCTTCCTCTGCTCCCCTCCTCCTCCCCACAGGAAACGCCTCTAAATTGCTTCTAGTCTGCCTATTATTTTTTAAGGTACCCTGAAAAATGAGAAAAAATAAATAGGAATTGCTGTTAGAGCTGCATTTATGAGAGTCACTCTCCCCCCAAAAGATATGTGTCTGTGTTTCCATGTGGCTAGTTTTCTCTCATATTTTCTGATTATGGGATCCCAGAGCTCACTACGTCATGGGTTATCCCCAATGGGTATACCCAGGTATGAGAATGGTAACGACAAGATTCTACAATTCAAGTATCGAGCCGTCTCAAACTGCCACTGCTCAGTCATCCCGATTGCCCAAAATTAATCTTTAACCCAGATACGAGCTCAAAACTTCTCAGAATAGACTTAATTGTCTTCACGTTCTGCATTGTGGCTTCACCAAAGAATATGGTGTCATCTGCATACTGTAGTATGTTAACTGGTATATTGTTTTTTCCCACAAGGAGGTTGCTGAACAGGCTTTTATCCAGTGCTTCTCTCATCAAACCAGTTAAGCCTTCTGCAACAATATTAAAAAGAAGAGGCGCCAGTGGATCGCCTTGCCTAAGGCCTCTATGGGGTATGAATTCGTTTGTGGGACTGCCATTAACCAACACAGAAATCGTGGCTGAGTGAAGGCATCCCTCTATCCAGCAAATCCACTTAGGGCAGAATCCTAGTCTCCTCATCATGTATGAAAGAAAAACCCAAGATACTGAATCATATGCTCTTTCGTAGTCCACTTTAAACACCAAACATGGCTTATGGCATCTCTTTGCTTCCTCCACTGCCTCGTTAGCTATCAACACACTGTGCAACAAATGTCTTCCACTAATGAATGCTGACTGTTTCTTATCAATGATATTTGGCATCACCTTCTTGAGTCTATTTGCTAGGAGCTTTGCCACAATCTTGTAAACACAGCCTATTAATGATATAGGTCTATATTCACTGAGATTTTGCGGGTCCTTCAGTTTTGGAATCAAGGTGATAAAGGATGCATTGCTGCCCCTAGGGAACACCCCATTTGCATGGAATTCATCGAAAAATCTTCTGAAATCAGGCTTTAGTACCTCCCAGAACTGTTTGATGAATTTGAAATTTAGTCCATCCGGTCCTGGGCTCTTTTCACTTCCGCAATCCCATACTGCCGCCCTTATTTCTTCTTCATTGAAACTTCCCACCAACATATCATGTTGGAGCTGTCCTATGCCATTGAATCTGACTCCATTAAGGACTGGTCTACTCTGCTCAGGTTCACTGAATCTATTATTGAAGAAGCACCGTACCTCCTCTTTCACTCTTGCGGGGTCATCTACCCATGATCCATCAATAATAACTCCTTTGACTGCATTGTTTGTGCGTCTTGAATTCATCAATAAGTGGAAATAGCGTGAGTTGCAGTCCCCTTCTTTAATCCATCTTACTCTCGCCTTTTGTCTCATCAAAGACTCATGTGAAAGTGCTGCTGCCCATAATTCCTCCTGTAGTTTTTTACGGGTCATCATCTCATGTGGGACCAGCTGTCTGTTGATACTATCATCTTCCAATCTGTTTAAATCTGCCTCGATTTGTTGTACCTTCTTGAGTGTGTTTCCGTATTGATCCCTGTTCCACACCTTCATTGCCTCCTTGAGTTTCTTTAGTTTTACTTTGAGTGCATACCCCCCAGCCCCTTGGTTGGGTATTTGACCAGCAATCTCTAACTACCTTTTCAAAACTCTTATCCTTCAGCTAACAATCAAATACCCTAAAAGGTTTCGGCCCCCATTCGACTGCTTTAGCCCTTAGCAAAATCGGACAATGGTCAAAAAAGTTTCTGTCCAAGGTGAAGCTGGTGCAGGCTGGCCATTTGTTAAGCCAGTTGAGGGATACAAGGAACATGTCTAGTCGACTCTTGGCTACCCCATTTGGTTTGAACCACGTGAACTTCTTCCCCACGCAAGGTATTTCTTCAAGCTCTACTTCAGCTATCCATTTGTTGAAGTCATGGATATTACTAGCATCCGCTCCCCTGTGGGACACACCCTCTCTTTCGGAATGATGCCTAATGCTGTTGAAATCTCTCATGAAGCACCACAAACCTTCTGGATCTTGTTGTCTCAACTGCTTGAGTGAGTCCCATAAGATCCGCTTCTGTTGACTATCACACGGAGAGTATATGTTGACTACACAAATTTTCTGGTTTTCTTGAGTCCACACTCCTTCCAACAGAATAAAACCCCTGCCCATTTCCTTTCTTTCCAGTTTGAAAACCTGCTCATTCCAAAAACATAGTAATCCTCCAGCTGTATTTATTGCTGGCTGAAATTCCCAACCCACATCTGGGTCCCCCTACAAAGCCTGGCACACAGCCTTATCAATTAGCTCTCTCTTGGTTTCTTGAATGCAAATCTCAGTAATCTGGGTAGTTTATGTTGCATTTGTCCCATTAGACTAAGAAAGCATCAGCCTTGTATTATTTTATTTTGGGGTTAAGAAAATAAATCTCATTAAGATGAAGAGAAGAAATCACAATGAATGTTGAGTACAAGAAGTTCCATCTCCTTAACTTAAAAGCATCAACCTCGTAATTTTTTACTTGAACACAAGAAAATGACACAATGTATTACCATTAGAATGAATGTGTTCTATTCACAGACTGAGAAGTGAGAAGGAGCAAAAGAATGTATTAGATCTTGTTTATACAGGTCAATAGATGAGTTTCTTGCCTAACATGACTTGTAGCATAGATGTACAAGTCATAAGAGATAGCATGTTACTAAAAACAAGTCAAGATAGACGAAAGTTATGCTTTCACATTTACACGTGGTTTCAATTCAACATTATCTTAATATGTCTTCTTTCAAAAGATCATAATAAAGTATCAAAGGCAGAGATTGTCAGTTGAAGAATAGCAGAAAGCAGTTACACACTACTGACTTTATAAAAGACAAAACAAGCATAACATGTAATATAATATAGCACATGGAAAAAGATCATTAGGATTATCTAAACCAGATTTTCATTCTAGATCATCAACAGGTAACTCTTCAAGCTCATTTATTTACAAATTAGCTCTAAAACCACAGCTTGGATAACTATAGACTACAGAAACAAACCATTTTTCTTTATCCTCAAGCATCGGAGCTGGTTCGATTGATATCATGAATAAAACCTACAATTAAAAAAGAAAAAGAAATACATCATTATACTGAACCCCCTAAAAAAATGAATAAGCATGCCCATAGCAATGCCAAGTAAACAATAAAAGTAACTAAGTGTTTATTATAAATAAATAAAAAGTAAAGAATCAAAAACTCATTCCATCTCTTCTAAAAAGTGTACATTTATTTTACAACAATCAATTACTAGACTCATTTGAGGTGGTTGCTAGATTTTGGTTAATGCAAACTTCAAAACAAGAAATGTTTGGCTAAAATGGAGTTAAAATGATTTTTAACACAATTTCAAAACACTTTTATTTACATAAATTTTCAAAACAAAAAATAAAGGATTTGTGATTATGGTTTAGTTATAAAAGGCATCTACTGCTCCACCAACCACCTCTCTCAACTACGATGGCCTCTCCCTGCTGCTCATCAAAGCCTCTATGGAATCCAACCCCACTGGCATCCTCACAGCCTGGTCGCTGGTTGACGCCACCACCTCCCTCTAGGCAAAGACTCCAAAAACTGGAATCACTGAAATGACCTCATCTGTTGGCAATTCCTGCTATGCGAGAAAATATTTGTAGATAATTTTCAGATTTTGTTTTGTAGCTGCACCCATGACATGAACTTAGTCACTAACAATGATACACATGTGAGGTTATTATAAGAATTATGAATTGAAAAACATTTCCAAATACTTTCCCGTTTTAAAAATTCAATTTTTCATCAATTTGTATACTTTTGACTTTTTATTATGTCTTCCATAAAGCCAATTGGATCCACATATATGATATATCATTTATCATCACTTTCTATGTTTTTAAGATATTACCTGCAAATTTTTATCTAATTTGTTATGCTCTTGTTCTTTATAAACTTCACCAACATCTTTCAGCTTTTGACTTCCTTACTATGTTCTTATTGCTTCTAAAAGCCAAAGGTTAGTCTCGCAGGTGGACGTATCGAACCGAAATAAGATCTCAGATTGACAGATAATTCGCCAGCTTTATGTGCGCAATTTGTGTCCCATTCAAATTATCTTCAATACGAGTCAAGGGAATAAACCCTTGTTCTATGGTTTCCAGATAAACGATACTCTCAAAAGTACTGGTACAAGTAAAAATACCCTCTTCTTTAACTTCTGTTATTATTTTGATGGAGTGAAGCTCGTTCATAGGTATTTCAAGAATAATACGACAATTTTTTCCAGGAAATCCCCAACGAACAAAACGTAATTGATGGCAATTGTGCATATAAAATCAAAATGCAACTAATTATTTACCATGAATGTCTTTAATTTTGGTTTTTCTTGTTTGAGTATTTATGCGTAATATAAATTATTTAGAAGCCATCCCGCTTCCTGTTGTCCCACTATAGCATTTTTAGAGTTGGCCACTACACGCCACTATTTGAGATTGATAACTGCTGACCCTTAGTCAGAATTCTAAAATAACTAGAATCTGGATCCTTTGTCATGACTAATTAATATTCCTCAAAATAACTCCCACAATACCATTATCCAAAATTACAGTCCCTCTAAAATCGCCTACTCGATTACTCTTCTATTTATCTCAGTTAATCTTCTGTTTATCCTTCCTAATTCACCTATTCAAAATCAAAATTTATACCTACTGACGGAGAAAATCATGAAACAGAAGACGAAATGACAAATCATCCAAACATTTTATGAACATCAACATAAATTACCAGTTAAATAATACTTATGAAAAGGGGGCAGGGGCAAAAGAGATCACATGTTATCAATAAAACAACAGTCAATACCAAATAAGAACTAAGTTACTAACCCTCATTGGATGTACTGATGATCTTGGTGGAACACCCTGAAAATTATGGTAACAGACTTTAAGCATCTCTAAGCATACTGTGCCAAAAAGAAGATACTGTACCAAAAAAGCATCTCTAAGCATGAAAATGAGTTATTTTTTTAATGCAACATCTGGATAAAAAAAAAAGAAATAACCTAAGGCTTCTATTCAATTGCATCAACTGATACAATAACAGCCCACGAATAGCAACCTACCCATGTAAAATAGGAAGTTTCTTGAATTCTTCTAACACCTATAAACTTCATGTAAGAAGGGCAAAAAGGGGAGGGGGTAAAAGATTGCCCAGATGATTGTGGTTACCTAGAAGGATGCTTGACACTAATATAATTTGTTCCCTACACCACCTTAGAATCACCTCAGAAGTGTTATTCAAATTGAAAATACCTTGCAGAAGGTGGGAGTGGGAGCATAAAAGGGAAAGAAAATTGAAAAGGTAATCCACATTGGATAAACTAACAATTTACTAGGAAGATGTAGAATTAAAAAAACAAGCAATGGATATACCTCAGCCATTTCAATAGCAGACACACCAAGAGCCCAAACATCTACCTGAAAATCATATTTAAATAAACATATCAAATATGTGTACATGAATTTTTTTTTTTTGATCGGCAAAGATAAATATATATATAATTGAAAGAAGTACCAGAGGTACTACTACAAAGTTAGGTTCCATATAAATGGTTCCTGAAAGCAGACAACAAAAGTCTGATTTGGAACCAAATTATGGATAAAAAATACATATGATTTAATAAAGCTGAAAACCCTACTACTGCAAAAAACCCTGTCTTAAGTTACTCGACCATTGATTAAAATGCAATGTAAAGTCCTTCTCCAAATTATGAAGCCAAGTCCAAATTAGAAAAGTCGCGTCTTCAACCAATTTGTTTCCATCAAAAGTTGCATTGGAGAAGAGAATTCTATTTCTAATCTGCCAAATGGACCAAGTAACCGCCAGCCACCACAACTGCCACCTCCTAGATCTGATTCCAGCTACCTTCAAGGAAGAATACTGCATAAAATGATCTTTTATACTCCAAGGATGAGCTCCTTTCAAGTTTATCCAAGACATTGTTTCCCACCATATAGGTTGGATCTTAATGCAGTGGATAAAAATATGAGAAGCATTCTCCTCCACTCTACTGCAGAAGGGGCAAGTCATGTCCGGAATCTGCACTTGTCTAGCCCGTAAATTAGATTTTGTAGGTAATCTGTCCCACAGCAACCTCCAAGCAAACACCCCAATTTTACTCGGGATCTTTATCTTCCGAAGGTCCTCAAAACAGTCATGAAGGTTCCCAACAGCTACCTCCTCCCAAAACGATGAGTAAGCACTACGAGTAGATATATATATATATATATATATATATATATATATAATACATCATAATTAGCACTATGCATTTTCTAGACTCTGATTAACAGTACTGAATCAAAATATTACTGATTCATTTCCATGGTTGCAGAGATACTACTAACCTAGCTTAAAAAATAAAAATAACTAGCCTAGTTTTCTCTTATTTAAGTAAGTTCTTTTAAACATGTACCAGATAAATCACAGTCAGTTGTTCTAGAAAAGTTTCACTGTGATAGTTGTTGATCTTTGTTCTCCATTAACTTTTAATTTATATTCACCTTGAGGGAATAGACAATTTACATGCTCATACTGTCACCATCTTTGACATCTTTCACTTCATAAAGCAGCATCAACTAGGCTTTAACAAGCTTTTTTCATTACTTTATGACTGCTTATTCTTTCAGAGTGATTTTTTCTAAAACAAATTCACCAGAGTGACTAGACTGCAGACACTGCAATTGCAATTTCTTAAACAAGACTTCAATTCAAAGACTAATATTTTCAATCAGCGATGAACTCTAATCATGCTTGATATATAATTATTACCATCACTTCCTCCAACCAAAACCATTTGCATCACTGTCTCTGATGATCCGAACCACTAACATGAAAAACTGCATAATATTGTAGTTTTCATTTCCATTTCATTACAATTCCTTCATCCACTTCACTAATAAATAATTTTTTAATGATTATCAAACATACAAAATATAAAAGCAAGACATTCACGTTTTGAAGGAATTACATGAGGTAGCATGGAAGAAGTATCTCTGATGATCCGAACCACTAACATGAAAAACTGCATAATATTGTAGTTTTCATTTCCATTTCATTACAATTCCTTCATCCACCCTACCATTTCCCGTGTCTATTAACTAAGAGGATAGGGTGAGAGAATGAGAGAGAGAGAGGGTGAGAGAGAGAATGAGAGCGAGTGGACAACAGTGGTCAGAAGGAAAGGTAAACAGAGGGAAGGGGAGAGACTGAGAGTGGATCCCAAAACGAACTACAACAACCACAAGCTTGGTCAATTTCAGAGGTATCACCACCACAACTGGAGGGATAAGGATGACATCACAACGTTTTACTTCACAAGCTTCCACGAACACATAACCGAAGAGGATCTCTGGGCTCAGTTTAAGAAATGGGGGGACATGAGGGAGATTTTTATCAACAAACACAGGAACAAAGGAGGTAGAAGGTTTGGTTTTGCCAGATTCAAAGGGGTATTGGACAAATACAGACTAGAAAAACAGCTTGACAACATCTTAGATGGACTCAAGATGTATGTTAATGTTCCAAAATACGGGAGAGGAAAGGGGAGGGTCAAGGAGGGTACCTCTAAACCTGGTATCCTGAAGGAAGGCCATAGCAGGGAAGTCGAGGTTGTGCGACACAGAGCAGGACAGTATCGGAATCCGCAGAAGTCATATGCCAAGGTGGTCTCCACTATTCAAACGGACGCTGGTAAGATGAAGCACCCCAAACTCCCACAACAGAGATACGTTGAATCCCACTCCTCAATACACCTTCAAGTGGCAGTGGGGGAAAAGAAATGGTTCACAGATGCATGGGTGGGCAGGCTTAAGAAATTGCGGGCTCTGGAAAGGATAGAGGATGACATACCTTGGGAGTTAGCTGTGAACGTTGTGCCGAAATATCTCGGCGACGACTTGGTGCTCCTTCTTGGGCTGGCGGACGACAAAGCAGAGCACATCATCGCCGAAGAGACTCAGAATGGCACATCCCCATTCCACTCACTGGAAAGGTGGAACCCGACGCTGAGACCGGGTCATAGACTTGTGTGGGCCCAATGTTGGGGTATCCCCATTGAAGCATAGGACTTAGGGAACATTCACAAAATTGCGGCGGCCATTGGAAAGCTTGTTGAGGTTGACGACGATGTTGAAGAGATGAGGAGGATGGATAGGGCTAGAATCCTCATCAGGACCCCATGGAAACCGTTCTTTCATCACGCGGTTTCAGTCACCATAGGCGAGGAGCTTCATCAAGTGGTTATTGTCGAGGAGGGGGCGAGTAACGATGGGTGGCATTTTTCCTCGGGTCGAAGACCGTCATACTCATCGGAAGAGCTTGATTCCGATGATATCGACGGAGAGTCAGTGATATCCCCACACTCGTCCTGGTACGACCTCCGACGTCAACCAAACAACCCATACGATGACCCAGAAGCAGTCGTAGACAATGATGGCGGTCCCCACATAGGCACCGGCATACCTATCGGAAGAGCAACAAACCCACCGGAAGCGAACCACTCCGTCGACTCTGGCGGCAACCCTCTGAAGGCGGCTCATGTGCAGTTGACCTCACGTCGGAGGAGGCCCGACGGAGACACCGACCCTGTCGCTACCAACAATCCGAGGCCCCCTTTATCCAAAGGATCTACAGTGACTGAAAACCCAGTGGATAATGACCAGGGAAGCTGGGTAATACCCCCCAACCTCGAAAATGGCGTGCGTATCTCACCCAAAAGGGGTATGGAGTAGGAAGACAAAGGCAAGGGACCAGAGACAGCAATCAAGAATGGGGAAACAAACGCAGATGAGGCACAAAAAAGGAAACTGCAGGGGGAAATTGAATCAATGACAGAGACAACTGTTCATCCTGAAGCTACTATAAAGGAAATAGTTGTTGAGGAAGTCAAATTTAAAAAGAGAGTTGACCATGTAATCCCCTCTGGGCCCTCCCACTCATAGCTGCCACCTCCAATTGAAACATTGGGCTCTCCTCAACATATTCGACCCAGCCCAATTCTTCAAGTTACGGACCATCAATTGCTAACACCACCACCTATAATCCAAAACTTACCAAACGTTGAGGATGGGCCAAACAATGGGGTAGGCCTCCCTCAATACACTACCACAAATAGCTCTAATCAAAATAATGTTGGCCCAATGTATCCATCAGCTGAGGGGAATAAGCAGTGGAAGGTATTTAGTAGGAGAAAGGGGTGTAAACAGCAGATGGCCCAAAAAAACCTTTCTAATGGAAAAGTTACTAAGTCTCTGTTTCCAGAAATTTGCCATCACACACAATCCATAGGAACAGCCACATCAAAACGACCAAAAGAAGCCAACTCACAGATACCTGTAAAATCCATTGGAGCTGATGAAGGGCAGATTGAAGAGCCACTAACCCAATGGGAGCTAGCAAAACTCATGGGGGTGTCTACAGATTCTGAGCAGACAACAATCATCCATAAAATTATTGACATGGAGACCAGAGACAAGAAAGAGGCTGAGGATTTGGGTGGCAAAAAATCTGTATCATGAATATTCTGTCCTATAATATTAGAGGGCTTGGGAGAGGAGTCAAATGGGCTTTTGTTCGGAGGCTTGTTAGAAAACACAAAGTGGACATCTTGTGCATTCAAGAAACAAAGAAAGAGCAAATTGATAAACCTACATGTCAAGCCTTATGGGGAGACATGGATGTTGTTTGGGAATTCCAACCTGCAGTAAATACAGCAGGAGGATTATTGTGTATATGGAACGAACAAGTTTTCAAAGTGGAAAGAAGAGTAAAAGGAACAGGATATATTCTTTTGGAAGGGGTCTGGACACACGAAAATCAGAGGATATTCATAGTCAATATATATTCCCCCTGTGACAGCCAAAACAAAAGAGAACTATGGGAATCACTTATGCAACTGAGACAACAGATCCCTGAAGGAATGTGGTGCCTCTTGGGAGATTTCAACAGCATTAGACATCCCTCTGAAAGACAAGGTGTGTCTCATAGGGGAGTGGAAGCAGCTACCATTAATGAGTTTAATGAATGGATATCTGAAATGGAGCTTACTGAAATTCCTAGTGTGGGGAGGCAATTCACTTGGTTCAAACCAAATGGGGTTTCGAAGAGTAAAATAGACAGATTTCTTGCATCCCATGAGTGGCTCCTAAAATGGCCAGATTGCAACACTTTTGTCTTGGACAGGAACTTTTCTGACCACTGCCCCATTCTCCTTAATGCCACCAACACTGATTGGGGGCCAAAACCTTTTAAGGTTTTTGATTGCTGGCTGAAGGATAAATCTTTTGTTCGGACGGCCACAGAATGCTGGAGAAATGCCTAACCAACGGGGTGGCGAGGTTATGTTCTTAAACAGAAGATTAAAAACCTCAAGGAGACACTGAAGTTGTGGAACAAGATGCACTACGGAGACACACTCAACAAAGTACATAAGATTGAGGCAGAGTTAAACAGCTTGGAAGACACAAGTTCTACTAGACAGCTGAGTACTCAAGAGTTGGAGACCCACAAGAAATTGCAGGAGGAATTATGGGCAGCAGCACATTCCCACGAGTCCTTGATGAGACAAAAGGCAAGAGTGAGATGAATTAAAGAAGGGGATTGTAACTCACGTTACTTTCACCTGCTAATGAATGCTAGACGTACAAATAACGCAGTTAAAGTATAATGGCTAATGGCTCATGGGTAGATGATCCTAGAAGAGTGAAAGAGGAAATCTACACATTTTTTGAGAACAGATTCGTTGAACCTAAACAACACAGGCCAATCTTAGATGGAACTAGATTCTTTGGGATAGATCAGCAGCAAAATGACATGTTGGTGGCAAGCTTCACAGAGGAAGAAATAAGAGCGGCTGTTTGGAACTGCGGAAGTGAAAAAAGCCCGAGACCGGATGGTCTAAATTTCAAATTTATTAAACAGTTTTGGGAGTTGTTAAAGCCCGAATTCAGCCGGTTCATTGCTGAATTTCATGCCAATGGGGTATTTCCGAGGGGCACCAATGCATCTTTCATTGCTTTGATCCCAAAGGTGAAGGATACACTTCATCTTAATGAATACAGACCTATCTCATTAATAGGCTGTATTTACAAGATTGTGGCTAAACTTTTAGCACATAGATTGAAGAAGGTGTTGCCAAACATAATTGATGAGAGGCAATTAGCTTTTATCACTGGAAGACAGCTGCTGCACAGCGTTCTGATTGCCAACGAGGCGGTGGAGGAAGCAAAAAGGCGGAACAAGCCATGCCTCGTGTTTAAAGTGGACTACGAAAAAGCTTATGACTCGGTCTCGTGGAACTTCTTATCATATATGATGAAGAGGCTAGGATTCTGCCTTAAGTGGATTAGATTGATAGAGGGCTGTCTCAAATCAGCCTCCATGTCTGTCCTTGTCAACGGCAGCCCCACAAATGAATTTTATCCCCATAGAGGCCTTAGACAAGGCGACCCTCTAGCGCCTTTACTATTCAACGTTGTGGCGGAAGGCCTAACCGGACTAATGAGAGAAGCATTGGACAAGAGCCTCTACAGCAATTTCATGGTGGGAAAAAACAAGATACTAGTCAACATATTACAATATGCTGACGACACCATTTTCCTTGGTGAAGCCACAATGCAGAATGTGAAGACAATAAAATCCATGTTGAGAGTTTTTGAACTTGCGTCCGATTTAAAGATAAATTTTGCAAAGAGCAGTTTTGGGGTAATAGGTAAACCTGATCATTGGCAAAAGGAAGCGGCTGAATACCTCAATTGCAGAAATTTGACCTTGCCATTCTTATACTTGGGTATCCCCATTGGGGATAATCCAAGACGTAGTGAGTTTGGGGATTCCATAATCAGAAAGTGTGAGAGAAAACTAACTCCTTGGAAACACAGACATATATCCTACGGGAGGAGAGTGACTCTCATTAATTCTATTCTAACTGCACTTCCTATTTATTTTCTCTCTTTTTTCAGGGTTCCCTCAAAAGTAATAATCAAATTGGAAGCTATTCAACGTAAATTTTTATGGGGTGGAGCACATGAGCATAGGAAGATTACATGGGTTGACTGGAAAATAGTATGCCTACCAAAAGATAAAGGTGGGCTGGGAATTAAAGACATAAGAACTTTCAATGCAGCTTTGTTGGGGAAGTGGAGGTGGGAACTTTTCCACAAACAGAAGGAACTATGGGCCAAAGTGATCGACTCAAAATATGGTGGGTGGAGGTCATTGGAGGATGGAAGAACAGGTACTCATGACTCAACATGGTGGAAGGACCTAGTCTCAATTCACAACCACCAGCAAAATAGTACCTTTAAAAAGGAAACATCTTGGAAGGTGGGCGGTGGCCAGAAATTTAGGTTTTGGGAAGATCCATGGACAGATGATGAACTGCCACTAATGGAGAAATATCCTAGGATGTATCATATCTCATGCCAACAAAAGCAATTGATCATGCAGATGGGGAGTAGTACGAATAATGGGTGGGAATGGAAGCTTACTTGGAGGAGGTCTCTTTTTGATGCTGAAGTAGAAATGGCGGATAATTTCTTAGGAGAAATTTCACAACAGCAAGTGGACTCAAGCAGGGAAGACACCTGGATTTGGAAACCTGAAACGTGTGGTTATTACTCAACAAAAAGTGGGTATAACTTGATATGGGGTGAAACAATGGGAGCAAGTCTGAATTCTGACTTTCAGGATTTATGGAAACTCAAAATTCCAGCAAAGGCTGCAGTGTTTGCTTGAAGGCTTATCCGAGATAGACTACCTACAAAGAAGAATCTTAGTAGAAGGCAGGTGGTAATGACCGACGTGTTGTGCCCGTTTTGCAGAAACAGAGAGGAGGAGGCTGCACATTTATTTTTCACTTGCAGCAATATCCTTCCTCTATGGTGGGAGACAATGGCCTGGATAAACATATCAACAGCAATGCCCCAACACCCTAGGGATCACTACCTGCAGCACGGACACGGGGTTGCCGAAGGGAAAAAGTCGACAAGGTGGAAGTGCTGGTGGATTGCATTAACATACACAATCTGGCAGCACAGAAATAAAATAGTCTTCCAAAATGCTACTTTTGATGAAGCTAAACTGATGGATGATGCGGTCCTTTTTTTTTTTTTATCAGCAAAATTATTAATAAAAACCATGGAGAAGGACTTTGGAATGCATTTTAATCAATGGTCATCGAATCTCAAAGAAGGGTTTAGAAGCTAGGAGGGATTGGGTGTGGATGGATTATGTAATATATTACAATGTTTCCAGCTAGGTCCAGCTCAAATGATGGAACCTGGCTGGCTGCATAACTACATATAACTACATATATGTACCTCTAGTACCACTGGTACTATTTCAATTTATAATATATATATATATATATATATATATATATTTTTTTTTTTGCTGAGCAAAAAAAAAAACAATTCCTTCATCCACTTCACTAATAAATAATTATTTTCATGATTATCAAACATACAAAATATAAAAGCAAGACTTTCACATTTTGAAGGCTTGTTAAACAAGTGGCCTCAATAACTTAAAAGGGGGGGGGGGGGGGGGGTGAATTAAGTTTAAAAATTTCCCTAACAAATTTTAATTCTCTCTTTAAAAGAAATTTGCAGACTTAATATGCAGAAAAGAAGTAATGAACAATTAACTTGATGCTTCTTTAAATATGCAAAGTAAAAAGGAATTACATACGGTAGCATGGAAGAAGTATCGTGAAACTCACCAGTGTCAAATTAAAAATTCTTTGTCCAAATTAAAATAGAACTTGCTATATACATATACAAATGCTGTTGTCTGGCAATATAGCCCAACAACTTCTACTCCTAACCTTAGAACTATCTAAAGAAGAAAAATGAAAGGCAAATGGAAATAAAGCATGGAGGAGATGCAATAGAAGATTCACAAATCACAAATTGCAAGCAACAAATAAACAAGGTTCACAATTTCTGGAAAGCACAATACCTTTCCATCATAGCGACTTTCCTGAATAACTTCTGGAGCCATCCAATGAGGAGTTCCAATGAACTATAAGCACATTAAACTGTAATATAAAAAATCTTGCCATGATAAAAAGAATGAATAACCTGTCCATATAAGAAGCAGAATACCTTAATGCAAGTCAAATTCTTTTGAATATGAGAGCATGTCATTTTCAAGAATTCTTAAGGGCATGTATAAGGTTAAAAAAACACCTCATTTCAAGTCTAATTCTTAAGGGCAAATACTTTGAATATAATTATAAATTTATAAGCACATATGACTTTCAATAAGTAAACATAATGGGACTGAAAATAACTGCATAGTCATAACATCAGAATTATGTGCTCCAAAAAAACTAACAAAATGATAGCACATATCATTTTTTTTTACGAGAAATATGCGTACTTGTATTCAAAGCCAATGCCACTGGCAGGATATTCATGCAATGCACATAAGACAACCATCTCCACTCAGTTTAAGATGCAATTTGATAGAAAGAACACACTTAATAAGCAAATACATAGATATATAAATAATCAAATATACAAGGATAATGTTTGTTAACTAGAAGAAAGTCAGAGATGCATGTATAATATTTGTCTATAAACAGTTTCTTCAAACAAAACATAAAAATATGCAGTCACTCATAGGCCTGAACGGCACACAACTTTTGCTCTAATTTAATATTGTTCCAAAACTGAAATACTGTGATGTAAGTCAAAATACTTTATTCTTGATCCCTTGCTATTTAATAAAAAATTAATAATCTTACATCTAAACCATAACTCTAGCATCTAAGCATTTAAAACCATATTCCTACTTCATACGTCTCATTTCATATATCCTCTGACTGAATAACGCGTTCAAACAGTTGAAACTGATTTTATTATGAAATGCTTGAGAGGAAAAACTATCAGTCCAGTTTATTTATATACATAACATGCAAAACAAGAATCCATAAATCATAGGGATTGAAATCAGCAACAGTTATCATTTCTATTCTATCCATGGAAAAACAAATCAAGTAATAATAATAAAAAAGAATACTAATCACAATAAATACAAATAATAAGTTTAAGCATCAAATACCGTATTGCGTTTTGACATAGTCCTTGTAAGCTGTGCAGCAACACCGAAATCCCCTGCTCATTATTAACCAAGAATCTTAACAAGTCTGTCGTTACAAGTCCTAGAATATTAATGCCCTAGATATGAAATCTAAATTCCAATAAATGAAGAAAGGAAGAAAGTGTAGGGTGAAGACTGTGCTTTTGACAGCTAACAGGAATGCAACATACATTAAGAAGAGTAATGTCATTGGTTAATTTTCACACAGTTCATTACTAAATTTTTTAAAATAAAATTTTTAGTACATATGTTTAGCTCCAGGAGAAATATACAATACTTTGTAAGTACGAATTGATAAAAAAATAAGTAGTAAGAAATAGGAAAAAAAAACATCAAGAGAAATCCCAAAACATACTAGCATTGACCATGTAATAAAGAAATTTGCAATACGTTCTGCAGTTTTAAATAACATCAGCATTGAACTTAAAGATGCCTGTAACTCTCAACTTTATCTAGGAAGTGACATTAAAATATGAAATCTGAATGCTATCAATCATTTTCAGTGAATATTGGAAATAACTTAGTGGAAGAATGTGTTAATTGTTAAATAAAATGTCAGATTCTCCCAATATTGATTGGGGGTGGGGGAATATGGGCATGCACCAATTAGAATTTAGAAGATATATTTACAATTGCGCTTAGCTCAAAAGATAAGGATAGTTCTAATTATAGACACTGAAGAATAAAAGAACATTCAATTGAAAATTTAACTGTGCGAAGAATATTAGGCTTATCTTTAGCTATGACCATAAAGGGACTCAACTACTTGATCACTTTGTAGTTGCAGAAATCATTTAGAATGGAAATTATCTACCGTGCAATCACTTTTAATATCAGAATAGCTTCTCTAGATGATAGCTTACACAACAGCTTAGATTAGTTGTTCAATTAGCCCATTTCAATCATATAAACTAAGACATCATAGTTACTTGCTAAATAAGAATTCAGGGAAAAATTATTACACAAATGAGTGAATTTAACTTTCATTTAAGAGGAGGGTAAGAACAAAAGAATCAACTCATTCAATGTATATACTATTATGGTTTTCATGTGCAAGAAAACAATATGGCAACCATCAAAGTAACTACTTGTACAACTACTGTACTCACCTAGCTTGACATCTCCTTGTTCAGTTAATAAGATATTCCCACCTTTAATGTCTCTATGGACTTTAAAAATTGAGTGCAAATAATCAAGACCCTACACATAATTTAAGAAACTATTAGGAAAAGCATAAAAAAAACATACAGACACAGCAGAAAACTTGGTTCAAACAATTCTATTGAAGTATTCTGCTCTCCAATTCTATTATGAGCAATGAATAATAATAAAGCTGAGAACCTTGGTAGAAGTCAAAAATAAAAATTGAGTGCAAATAACCAAGACCCTACACATAATTTAGGAAACTATTAGGAAAAGCATAAAAGAAAAAAAAACATACAGACACAGCAGAAAACTTGGTTCAAACAATTCTATTGAAGTATTTTGCTCTCCAATTCTATTATAAGCAATGAATGATACTTAAGCTGAGAACCTTGGTAGAAGTCAAACAACCAGTGCCAACAAAGTCAATCAACTATACCTTCAGTGCTTCTCTACAGATATATGCTATTTGACCCTCATCAAGTGGCTCGTCAGTCACGCTCATCAAATCAGCAACACTACCACCACCGCAATACTCCATCACTATCTGCCAAAAATTTAATCAGAATTCAGAAACATACTTTAACAGGCAAAATCAAACTCACCGCTAGGATTAAGAAAGTTTGTACAAAAGAAGGTAGGGAAAGACAACAATTAAGAATTAGCATTTAAAAAGAGAGGTCCACACGAAAGAAGCAAGAACAAGAAAAAGCTTGTCAGTCTCTCTTCATATTTGTGAAAGACATCCCTCTGAACAAATAATTAGCTAATCACCACCATAACCATAAGGAAGCCCAGACAAACAAAAATCATTACTCATGACACAAGTCACGAGAAAACTATAAATCTAGAAAGAGTTTCACAAAAGAAGTGCCACATGAACCATGAGTTGTGGTTAGAAAATGCCTTCTTACCCAAAGATACTCTTCTCCCTGATAGCTTGCAAGATAACGGACAACATTTGGATGATTACATTGTTGTAACATTTCAATCTCACCACGGATTTCCTCATAACCCTCCTCCTAATAAGCACAATAACCATCAACGTTCATTCACAACAGTTCAAACTCAGTCTAAATAATCAACATACAAAAACACAAATATCTCTGATTCTGAACCAAAAAACCAACATAAAGTCATAAAACTCACCCCTTCGGATAACGATATTACTTTGATGGCAACCATCTCCGAGGTTCTCAGATCCCTTGCTTTGTAAACAGCCCCATAGGACCCCTTCCCTGCCATTCATTCATCATCCACAAAGACTAACTTCAGAAACACCATAATTACAACAATTTACATTGCACAATCTATCAGAAAAGTTAAACGCGAATGAAAATAAAATTAACGAGCTCGAATTGCTCTACCAAGTTCATTGAGCAATTCGTATTTGGTCGTAGGGTCCTCTCTAGTAACACTATCAGGGATCGAACTCGTCGAAACCTTCGTCGTTATCGATTGATGCCTTCCTTCATCGTTCTGCGAAGATCCACTTCCCTTCCTCTGCTTTCCAAATCCAAACTCTCCCATCCCTTGCATGCTCGCCACCGCTCTCTCCATCGTGGAACCGACACCGAGACCGCCGCTGCCGCCACTGGTCCGTCGCACCACGGTTCCGCTCACCGACTCTCTCTCGCCGGACTTCACCGTCGAACGCACAACGAACGTCGAGAATCCTCCGCCATCGTCGTCGTCCTCCTCATCGCCGTCATCCTCGGCGCCGAATCTGTTAAGAGGATTCCGAGCCTTCCATGCCGGCGAAGCCACGCCGGAAGACGACCGGTCGCGCTGCCGACTCCGGTCAGATTTCACGATCATTGTGCCGAAGTCGCCGGCGCCTTCGTCTTCGTCGTCGTCGTAGTCCAGCGGCGCTCCGCCGCCGAAGTCCTTGGGGAGGCGCCTGAGGAGCGGAGGAAGAGAGGAGTCTTCGTCGTCGTCGTCGTGGACCACGAAGGTAGAGTATATGTCGGGTTTGGTTCGGGTTTTTCCCGTACCCGGTGAGAAAGAGCTCCGATCCATTTTTTTCACTCCGAGAGGGTGAAAAGGGAATCAATCCTTTCACTCGCGACTTGCCACCGCCGCTGGCATGCGATGTTTGGCGGGCTTATGTCGGGCCTATTCTGTTTTGGGCTGCTTTGTCGTATGGGTATGGGATTTCCTGGACTCTATAAGCCAACCAGTACAACATTTTTGTATCAATTTAACCGAAGACTGTTGTTGGGAGTTATTATTAGCCTCATTAAAATTGTTTTTGGTCCCTACCAAGGGACGGAGACTTTTTCTTAATTTAAAAAATATTATTTTCATGGAATCGTTAAACAAAATGTACAATATATCATAATTTTTTTAGTGTATCATTTTTCACCTTCCTTATTACAATGAAATCATGATTCCATTATATAGGAATACAATGAAATCTCGATCTAGTTGTATATTTCTTTGTTACCCCAAATATAACAATAAAATTATGATTCTGTTGTCATATTTTTTTGCATCCTCCTTCACACAATGAAATTACGATTCTATTGAGGATAATTTGTTTACAACAATACATCATAATTTTGTTGTGATAAAAAATTATCCACCAAGAAATTGTAATTTCATTGTGGTTTTTTTCTTGAAAGAAAAAAAGAAGAAACACATTTTGTGTATTTTAAATGTATTTTATTTATTGAACACTGCAACGTTGCATTTATTGCTCATTTATTGACAGAGACTGCATTTTTTAAACATATCAACTGATTGAACACCACTTTTGTCAAGGTGTATTTATTGAACAATTGTTTTTTCCCTGACACGCATATCAATCATATTATATATAGACATAATCTAAACTATTTATTTTGTCAATGTGCTCTTAGTCATTGATATGGTATGGGTCACAAGAGAACACTAGATCATCTAATATAAATAGCAATAGGGGGTTGATGCATCTCAACACATTTGCTTGATATTCATCATATTGCTTAAAACATGATGAGTATATATGTTCTTGTGTATTGCAGTGGACACATGATTCCATTATCATAAGGGATATTGTTTGAATGTCTTAGTGCTTCAAGTCGTCACAGTAAGTGACCACATATTGCTATATGCCTTAAGGAAAATAATTATTGATATCATCGAAGGTTGTAGAATTTTACTTGATCTTTTTTACCATCAACCAATTTACATTGGTGATGGTTGTGTTGAATATGAGTATATGGAGCTTAAATGCGACGATAATGGGGGAGAAATATTTTTCATCTTTTCAAAATTTTGTAATAAAGGACCGATTGAGTTGAATGCAACTTTTGATCGATCTCTAGATGAAATTGTTGCCCTCCAACACTATTTATTTATTTTATTTTCAACAAAAGTCAGTATTATCAATGTTTCTTTAGTTGTTGTTTATCAAAATGTTTGTTTTATGAATCAATTCAAGAGTTGTTGTTACTACTAGGCATGTGTTGTTTAAACATTTGATGAACACAAAAAATAAGTAAATCAAACACACAATCAACTAAAAAAAATGTCAAAACAACAAAAAAACTATGCATACTACATGCACAAATAATAATAATAATGAAATCATCATTTGCCTCAACCTCGAACAAGAAAACAAAGAGTTTGATGTGTTCTTGAAGAATCTTGCCACTCAAGATTCTTCCCCTCAACCTCCTAAGGTTATTGCTCCTACAATGGATGAAATTCTTGTCGTTCTTGCTCCTACCGATGAGGTTCTTGTTGCTCCTGCTTTTGCCCCTCAGAGGGTTCTTGATCCTTTTCCTGTTTCTGCTCCTGCACCTAAGAGGGTTTATACTTATGTCAATTTTGTTCCTATTCCACCTACTTGCACTGCTCAAGTTCCTGCCCCTCAGAGGGTTCTTGCCTCTCAGGTTCCTACCAAGTCATCGGAGGAGACATTCAACAACATTGCATTTGAGCAGATCTATGTGCTGAGCAGCTACCCACACAACTTGCTGCCGTAGAATACATAGTCCAATCACGTCATGTTATCCGATGACTCACCTTGGTCGATTCGTCGCAACAAATACATACATTGAAAAAAAGAAGAACAAGGTCATTTCTACTTGGGATTGAGAAATATGAGTAAAGAGGATGGAAAAGCATTTCAAAGAAATTTGTCCCATCAAAAACTCCAACTCAAGTTGCAAGTCATGCTCAAAAGTACTTTAAACGCAAGAATGCCTCAAAGAAAAAGAGGAAAAGAAGAAGCATCCATGACACAACCTTAAAAGACATTGACATGATTGTTACTCCCTACATTAATCAACATAATTGGGTTTTACCTCCTCCTCCAAATTTTGTAGTGCAGCCACATGAAATGCAACAACACAACATATGCAGTAGTTCAACTTACATAGTTCATCTTATCAAATGGATGAATATAGAAATGTTAACAATGGCCATCCCCAGAATGAGTTGGATCTTATTGCACAACAGATCCTTGAATACAAGAAGAACAAGTTCAACCACAAAACACAATGACGGATCAACTAGATAGATATTATTTTAATAATGACTATTGAGTTTTGATTAAGAAGCTTGCTAGAAGCTTTGTCGAGATATCTATAGGTTGTTTTCTATTGTTTTAGAATATTCTTTAGATTATGCATTTATGGATTTTAATTTTTTTCTTCTTTCTTTTAATAAAGATTGTGTCAAGTTATAGGCTAAGAACTATTTAAGCTGCAAAATATGATTACGTTGTTGCATTCAGGCATTTATTATTTAAACGCTCATCTTAGTGCCCCGAGCTTCTTATAATTTGAAGCCAAGAGACATGACCAAAAGTTTTGATGTCAATTATAAAAATCTTGGAAGAACCACAATATAAATGTTAGGAATCCTAATTGAATAATCCGAGTTTAATAAATCTCACACCACAATCTCATACCTCTCATATAAGACTCAAGTCTCATATTTTACTATTAGATATTGTACTTACCAAAATCTGGAGCTGTCCAACATTAGGGTGGACGTGACTAAGATAGCTCCACAATCTCACATGTCGGATTCAGAGTACCCTTTGTTAAGAGGACATGAGGGAGACCTACAAAATAAAGAACTCTGACGCTCAAGTAAATACATGAGTTAGGTGAGAATGAGTGATGAAAAGGGTGAGACAGAACATGGTAGTTATATAGTGAGGTAAGAGCTGCAACTCCTTGTTTGTAGGGGCTGTTACGGTGGTGTAACAACCCTTGTAGATAATTACCAACTTATAGATAACAACTAGTAGATAATTGTAGCTTGCTTATAGATAATGTGTAGCTTATAGATAATTAAATACTTGCCACATGATAAGGAAGTTACAACATATTCAAATAACGAGGTGGTTAGAGATAACTTGTCGGTTTGGGAGCCTAGCTGTTAAGGGCAAATCATTCGTGTTCCCATGTCAGGACTGACATAGAGGACTGACATGTGTATTGGGGTGCCACGTGGCTTGCCACATGTATTTTGTGGATCCTGGATAGTACAGATACTAACAGGTAGTTTGTTCATGTGTTGTTTTGGCAAGTGTGTGTATATATGTAGGTGTTAAAAACTTTAGTAATAGGCTATATAAAGTGTCACAAGTCAATTCCTTGAGAGACTTGTAATGTCAACAAAATTCCAATATATATATTGTTAAATTTTTATAAGTGAAAAGTCAATGACTTATGAATTTGTAATGTTTCTAGTAAAAAGAAAATATTTTTCCTTTTATTTTGTAAGTGCAACAATTTTCAAACTTGTATTGGATTAGTTAATGTGATTTTTTTATACCATGATATCGATGCGGAGTATCCACCAGTTTTACTGATGACTAATCTCCGTCGGAGAACCTCATTGGCCGTCTTTAGTGGAGTCTCCCCTTCTAACCACGTTTTTTTTCATCCATAAGGCTCGAACCCGAGATCTTGCTTTAGGGGATCGAGTCCAAGACCACTCAGACCAACAACTTGTTTGTAGTTAATGTGATTCAAATACTTCTTTTTGGTATATTAAGTTTTTTTAAGCTTTACAAATGAGCTACTTCCAAATATGTCATTTTTTAGCTTTAGATCTTGTTCTGATTTCCACAATTTGGAGAAGTTCTTCTGATGAACTATGATGTGTGTTTATGCATACACAAGAGTTGGGACAGTGAGTATCAATGACACCACATGGATTATTTTTTAATTATTTATTCGATTGATTGGTCCTTGTATAGTAGTGCTTGTTTATGTTGTTTACTATATATATTTATCTATCAATTTTGCTCTAGTTTTGAATGTGCTTGCAAAGGGTGAAAATGGGAAGGTGGAAAGCTTATGAATGGAAATAAGGGGTACCTTTAGAGTCATATAGCAACTCATGTGTTCAAAATCCAAATGCTTTCTCACATGTAGATGATGTTATGAAGATGTACAAGAATGCAAAGTCAAATTTAGATGACTTACACAAGCTTGGAGCATGCTTATTACATGGAGTAGATGCAACCAAAATAAAGCTTCATTCAAATTTAAAATTGTGGAGGTTTGACCGAGTTATGTTCAATTTTCCTCATGTCAGCTTTCATGGGAAGGAAAATAACACATTACTAATTAAGTGAGTTTTCTTGTAAGATTCAGTTAGAAGACTAATTAATGTGGCACCCTCTACCCCGACATACATATAGTGAAAGGAAACATAGAATAGTGGGAGTAACTTAAAAAGATTTACTTCACAATTCAATATAAAACTTCTCAACGGAGTAAAGGTTCACATTCACCCATTAACCAAGTTAAAACTTATCGGTAAGAATATAAAAACATGTTTCGGCTCCAAACAAAGACCATACCGGTATTATAACTAAAATTTCAATGAGAAACATAGAAGTAAATCATGTTCAACTACATATCTCAAACTAGCATATGATAAAAACAACATAAAACTCTAAGCCCCGATGTCACATCCTATCAGACCATGGTGCCCTAGCATGCTCTAGAATGAGGTTCTCCATAGCCATCCACCTAACCATCTGCTCCCATGAACACAAGGTTCAAGATCATCACAGGATTCAAACACAAACAACACACATGGAGTGAATTATCACATTCCTAGCTAATATAGAGAAATGAGACAACATGTAGCTATACATATCATATAAATGAAAAGCTTAAATATGTTTTTCATCCCTGATAAATACACATTTTTTGCGTTTGGTCCCTGATAAATTTTTCTTTCAGATTTGGTCCCTAATATTTCAAAAATTTTGCGTTAGGTCCCTATCATTAGTCTGTAATCGTTAACTGCCTACGTGGCTGTTAACTGGACATGTAAGAGTGTGATTTGTTATGCCATGTGTCCACGTGTAACCTTTAGTGTTACTGTTTATACACGTGGATTTTTTTAAACAATGAAAATGATGTTGTTTTAATGTAGCTAAATAATCCCATTGGGATTCCCCTTCGTCCTTATTACCTTTCTCTCAATTCTCCACCTTTCACACTGTAAGACCCTCAAGCATGACGGTAACATTAACTTCTTAACTTAGACCCTTTCTTCTTGCACCTACCCATGTCATTTTCTCTCACCTTTTCTTAAATTTGGTCCATTGAACATGAACTAACGAGGATGTTGTCGTTGGTTTGGTCTTGACTAAGGCCAATGAAGTTGAAGGGTATGACGGGGACGTTAGTGCCATAGACGAATCGGGACCACACATCCTTTTCCTTGTGACCTTGGTATAAGGGTGGGATTGAGGTTCGGTCATGACCAGCTGGTTTAGGTAAGTGACGTAGGTGTTGAGATGGTCATAGTAGACTATGATTTGGTCGTTAGGGTTGCGTGAGGAAAGCATGACTTGAAAGCTTGAGGTAAGGAAGAATTTGAACAAATCATCGGTGCCAAAGGAAAATTTTGTCATTCTTCTCTAAATGGTGCTATAGAACAAAGAAGTGCTTTGTTGGGCTTTGCGGGTTGGGCTTGTTGGGCGTTCAGGTTTGGGTCATTGTTTAAAAAAAACCAACATGTATAAACAGTAACACCAAAGGTTACATGTGGCACGACACATCACAATCCTACGTGTCCAGTTAACGGTCATGTAGGCGGTTAACGATTACGGATTAATGGCAAGGACCTAATGCAAATTTTTTGAAATATTAGAGACCTATTCTGAAAGAAAAATTTATCAGGGACCAAACGCAAAAAAAATGTATTTATTAGGGACCAAAAACATATTTAAGCCTAAATGAAATATAACTTACTTAAACACAACTCACTTCATTCCACCACTTATCGTATAACATCACGTCTCACACATTTTCACATCATTCACGCAAGGGAGAATGAATTCGGGAGGAAGAGTGAACACAAAACATACATAGGTTTATAAAAATTACTCTGACATTAAAAAAGTTATTTATATGCCTGAATACTCTGAGCCTATCATTTACCCTATTTTTCTTTATTTTATTATTTTATAAAAATAAACTCTATTTTACTTTTTTATTAAATAAACAACCAATTAAAACATTAATCTATTTTCTAAAACATCATTTTACTCTATTTATTTTCTAATAATATGAAATTCTTATTTTAATCAACAAAAACTCTTGTCTCATTTATTTAGTTTCTAAAACTCTATTAATTTCTAGTCCATATGACTAATCATTAAAACTCAATTTCAACCTCATATCTCACCCCAAAATATTTACTTAATTTAATTAATTATAAAAATCAAAATACATACTTAATAAATATAAATATATATTTATTTATCGAAAAATGGGGTATTACAATTAAGGTCTTCAATATTTTACAAGGAAATATTATTGATTTTGCTTTGATGCTCTTAGGCTAAAATAGGAAGTAAAAGCAAGGTTATTAGACTCGCGATTCTCTGTAGAATCGTGGAGGCTCCGTAAACTCGACTCGTAGAATCGAATCGTAAACTCATAAAAGTTTACTCAAATAAAAAAATATTAATATTCCTTTTTATATAATCATAAGTAAATATTTTAACTCTAAAATAAATGAAAATAATAATTTAACAATAATTCAATAAACTAACATAGTCCACAATCCACACTTAATTGTGGCTGTCTACGATTTTCCATGTTCGAAATATGCAGCAATTGTATTTCTGCTCATAGTCAAAATGGACAAAAACAAGGTGGTGATGAGTGGCAAATAGTATGGATGGTCAACTTGGCTTGAGCAAAAACAAGAACAAAGTGTTGAAGTTTTGGTTTTCAATCAATTTCCCTTCTCTTCTATTCCCTTGCACAAAATTATTGTGGGGTTAAAGAATGAGGATGATTCATGTATGAGTGAGAAAGAACATTAGGACCTCAACTACAGTGGTACAAAAGTAACTTTAAATCCGAGGGTAGGCAATGCTTCAGCACTCAAACTGGCATTTTCTTTTCACAAAATCCATGCATTCCAAGTAATTCTTCCAACAGTATAAATAACTAAAAAATACAGGATTATAAACAAAAATAAAAAAACAAACAGAAATATTCTTCAAATGAAAATTTAAGACAAAGATCTCCAATATAATGGAAGAAATTCAATTAATAAGACATGGTTATCAATCTCAGATTGGCAGTGCGAGAAGTGGGATGACAACCATTTTAAATACTATGCAAACTAAATAATTTATACTACACAAATACTAAGAAAACCATAGTTAAAGAAATTCATGTAAATAATAACTAATTAGTCACAGCTTACACACATAACACCTATCAATCTAAGAGCAAACAAAACATAGTAATGAAGTAAAAAATGAAAGATGATTGTGAAATTAATAGAAAAAGGAAATAACAAATTAGATAAAATTCGTAGACTGTGAACTTGGAACAGATGCAAAAAAATAGTCTTGTAAAGTGTGAAGAAACAAGTTCAAAACGGGTAACTTTTTGCAGAATGTTTGAGGAAGAAGGGTTCAAATCTTATGACCCTGGTTTTTTATGACTATAAAGGAGAGGAGAAATTACCTTAGCATCGTGGAGTAAAGCTTGGAGCAGCAGTCCAGCACGACGCGAGTAGCTCAGGAGAAAATGAGGGCTTTCGACGAGTGTTCTACGATGGCGTGGACCAACAGTCTAACACGACGCGAGTCAGACAGAGTCACGAGAAAGGGCTAGCGATGATGAAGACCACCACGATGCCGATGCGAGTAGCTCATTAGCCAAACCAAACTTCAACAAGGTAGAGTGAGTAGATAGAGTCGTGAGTAGCTTAGCACAGAGTCATTTTCAGGTTTGTGTAAGTGAGTAGCTTTGCACCAGCACAACGCCGTTTTGGGTTTTCGTAAACTCGCGGACTCGAAGTAGAATCCCGAGTCTACCTAGACTCGCCCGAGTCTGCGCTAAATCGGACGAGTCTACTCCGTTTTTGATTCTGCTTCCGATTTAACTTGCCAAACCTTAGTGGAATTGTAAAATCGTACGATTTTATGATTTAAAACGTGATTTTAACAACCATGAGTAAAAGTTTGGCTTGGTTCTATCTTCCAAAGTATGTGGAAGACTTTCACGTTATATTTGCACATTGCTAGTTTTTATAGAACTGTTGGTTTGTATATTGAATCATGTTAAGTTTCTATGTTTATCATACTCAAGGTTTTTAATTATGAAATTCTTATCAGCCCTCTATGTGATTGTGCGTGACATTTTGTGTTTTTGCTCATGAATTTACAGGATGCATAAAGCCCTTGTACTTGGATTCTTCAAGAATGCAAGTGTCATGCTTTAAGCCAATGGTAAATTTCATACTTTTGAATGGAAATTGGCATACCCTCAATTGATTCAATGCTAAAATTTTTAAACTAGTCATATCCAAGACTTTTACACAGGTGCCAATGTATCATCCATGTTTCCTTGTAGTTGTTGGCTAATATAAAAATTTCAAATAACTGAATATGCTAGCAGGGCATCAGAGATTTTCTAAGATTAACCGAGCAGTCTAAGGTACTCACCAAGATCACTCGATCCTTATATTCATTTAGTCGGATGTGTGATTGTATACAATATTTGTCTTGAACAAAAAGAATTGGTGATTTAATATCAAATAATAATATAGGCAACAGACAATAGGCAAGCATTGAACACTAAAGTATTTATGAAGAGTAGCAGAATTGTTAATGTCTATTGAAGAAACCTTGCAAGGTGTTAAAAGATTCTTAAAAAATTGAAGTTTCCCAGGAAGAAAAAAATGACCTCTAGTCCAATAAGCAATCACTAATGAATTGGTGCAGTCTGTGTATTATAGTGTAAAGGTTAGATGAAAATAGATGATAAATATCCTTACAGATGCACAATGCTTTTTGTCATTGATTGAGTCCGTTGACTTCAAGAGAGAGGATTACCTAAGTTACAACAATAAGAGAGGTGATAACTATAGATGTGATGAACCCTTTCCACTTGGTAAGTGCAACACATTCTACTTTATCTACAATTCTAAAGCAAAGCGACAAAACCATGTGAAGAGAAATCAAATGGTGGTTTCTAGACAACAAATATGTTTCCCATTGCAAGAGATTGAGGTTGTTGTGGATTCTAGATTACTAACTTTAGTTCATCTCAATTATTATCCACAAACAAGTCGCTTTCCAAAAATGAAGAGACATCAATATTTGACTTAACAAATAGACGCACTTCAATCGATGGGTTTCACTTGAGTACCATGGCTGAAGTACATGGAAGAGTTGCTCCTTCTAGTGGCTATTCTTCTCCTGGTATGAGTCCAGGCCCTCCAAGAACATTGCAACCAATGGATCCATTGCAATCTTTGTGACCATGGACAACATCAACTAATGTTAGATACTTTCTAATAGATCATCTTGGAACAATGGATACTATTCCCATATCCCTTGATACTAGAAATGAAGGCTTCTATGGTGGTAAGTCAAAATATTTGCAAGAAGAACTTGGCAAAACAATGCATATTATTCCATTATCACTTGGTGCTAGGGATGAAGGCTATTATGTCTATGGTGGCAAGTCAAAATATTTGCAAAAGGAACATAGTAGAACAATGCATATTGTTCCCTTATCACTTAGTGCTAGGAACTAAGGCTATCAGGTCTATGGTAGCTAGTCAAATTGTTTTCAAGAAGAACTTGATTGAACAAGAGCTCATAGATCAAGTTATCCTTTTGATAAACATCACACTTTGAGAGACACATTGCTAAAATCATCAACATCAACTAATGTTGAATATCCTAGAGAGATCATGTTAGATCTATGGATACTATTCACTCATCACTCGGTGCTAGAAATGAAGGCTATTTCAGCAATGTCTATGATTGTAGTTCAATTAATTGGCAAGAAGAACTTGGTAGAACAACAACTTAGAAGGAAAGTTATTCTTTTGATGGAGTAAAGTCTGACTTTGAGATGTACATTGCTAAAGTGCTTGGGATGTTCGTTCAAAGTGAGCTTCACCAAATGAATATCTTGATGAAAGAGAGAAGGGAGTTTATTGAGTCCTGCTCATTCATAGTTTTGAATGGAAATTGAAATAGAGGAATTTTAATACTAGTGAACACTAATGTTTTGGTTTTGGGCTATCTTAGAATAATAATTAGTCTAATATGCATGGGCATTGTGAAAATGTTTTTTACATTCTCATCCATTAAAAAATGGTCATACCTACCATAATTTCTTATTGGTTGATTGTGTAAATTCTTTTACATTTACAATACCTAATACTTTTTTTAGCCTCTTTGTTACATTCAATAGCTAGCTGAAGCTAGTATGATTTTGCCATCATCAACATTTATGTTGATACTTTTTTTTGAATAAAAATATTATTAATAATATATATAATAACAATTAATTATATATACTACTTCTACTAAAAGTAAAATACTGCTAATTATATATTAATTTTTTTAATAATATATATTGTCACAAATTATAATTTAACTCAGAGATATATATACTTATTAATAGATCTTATTTTCATATGACTTTCCATCAATTGTTATCATCTAGACTAACTATATTTTGTGTATTATAATAAATCTCATATATCTATTTATATATCTAATTATCAACACTAATTATTATTAACATTATATATATATATATATATATATATATATATATATATATATATATATATATATATATATATATATAATTTCTATGAAATTTGATGACTTTTAGTTATTATTTTTTTTTTATGTCTATGTTCCTTTTGTTATCTTGTGATTATTATTGTGAGTGTTATTTGATTGTTATTGGGCTTGTGAGACCAAAAATCTTTTAAAATTGGAAAAAAATTGTATGAGTTATAAATACATGTAATTTCTTCTTGTATAATTTGAAATAAAAATTAATTTTAATTTTACATTTAAAACTAATAATAATTTTATAAAGTTCATTATTTATTAAATATTTCTTTGTTATAAGTTATATATTTAAATAGTTAAAGTACAAAAAAAAAATTCAATCCCGCCCTTCAATGGTTTCTTGATTTGTCTCTAATCCAACCAATATATTTTATTGTCTTAACACTTTGTGATGACTTGTTGATGTAGTGACATGTCATGGATTGCCCGCTATATATGCTAGTATAATTTAATTATATTTTTTGTTTGTCTTGTATCATAATCTTGTCAAGACTCAGCTTGTGTGTGCTCACGGTCTTCAACAAAGATTAATCACCACTTACAATAAAAATTACTTCGCACCAATACTATGATGAGAAAAACAAATCTTATCAAAACAATATATGTTCTACATAACATCTCCATTCCCAATTTTCATCATAATCTAATGTTACATCAACAAAATTTGTTAAAAACATAACAAAACACTAATGAAAGGATATTTGCTAATTTTGTTAAAAACATCAACAAAATTGCACAATTGCAATACCAAATAGAACACAAATGCAATTAAGTCTACAAATAATAATTACTGTAAATAATTATTATATATAATGAAAATAATATTGTTATATATTATTATTATTATAAGATTAAACACTATTGTTGTTATATGTAATTGATATAAATAATTAAAATAATGACTGTAATAGCCATCCTTTCTTTTTTACCAAAGTGCGCCTTAAAAGAATGATTTTTTTCACAAAAGGATATTGACTAAAGATTTATTATCTAAATATTTTTATCATAAGAATTCAAATTGTGACATTTTCTCTCCCAAAATTTTTTAAAAATTCATCCAACAAATCATGTTAATTCTTTGGGACTATTTTATAGTGTAACATTTTTCTCTTTACTTTAGAACAATACCATTTTCAAACTATTCCCATGAAGTTTCTATTTTTTTCTCTATACTAATTCCTCCCCAAAAAAACATACTTAAACTCAATAAATTTAAATTAAATTAAATTTACATGGTCATTTCAACGGCTAAGGATTATGGTCACCTTCAAGAGAAAAAGAAAATAAAAGTTAATAATAGTAACATTTAAAAGGTATTACTATGTTGAAAATACTTATTTTAAATACGTTCTTTTAGTGAAGATTTAAACTTGTTAGAAAGTGTTAATGTTCTTTAGAATTTAACAAAAATATGAAAAAAGAGTACAATTTGTAACATTTTAAAAAATATGGGAAAATACGTAAAAAAAAAGAAGTTGAAAACAAAATCCACAAGAAAATGATAGGTTATTAGGAACAAATTTTACAATCAAACCTAAATATTTAGATAAAATAAGATAGTTATTATTTAAACTAAAGTAAATCTATCTAGATAAAATATCTATCTAAATCATAAAATAAGTTATTTATAATGTGAGTTTAACTAAATTCTAAGATAAGATATTTACTCTTTGATAATTGACCTAGATTAATATAGAAAATCTATTTGTTTATAAAAATGTAAATGGGGTGCTAAGCGTTGCCTTCAACATTTGCTAGAAATTATAAGAGAGTATTGCCTATAGTGTGTAAATATGTTTATACATTGACACACAAATTTAACATATTGGGATGCTAACTCAAAGTTAGCTTCTACTTAATTGCCATCATTTTTTTTCTTACCAAAATTCACCTTAGACAAAATATATAAAGGTAAAATTTGTGTGGGTTTGAAAGTATCAAATTCATTAGGTTATATTTTGTGGCATGAACTAGTCCATCCATGGAGGTCAAGGTTGATGTGAACTTATATCTTTGCAGTTTAGAATTTATTCTTCATAAAAGTATTTTATTGTATTTTAATTAATATCTACATTGGTGGGGAGAGTTTGCATAATGCTTTAAGTGCATGCCATAAAGGTATAAGAGTGGGAAGATTCTAATCCTTAAAGAAGGTTTGTCCATCTGCATGTATGCTTTGTTACTATCTCTCTTTCATTCAATGATATATCTCTCTAATCAATTGTAAACTAATGACAACTAGTTACCAAATTATATATCTCAAATAGGCATATGTTACTGTTGGACCCTATACTTGGCATGGGTTTGTCATTCTGTTTTGTTTTCAATCTTGTTTTGAAGTTGTAAGTTTGTGAAGCCTATTGCCACTTCAAGTTTAAGAGTAGCTATCATAACAAGAGTGATGTAAATATTTGATGTTTTGCTTTCTTGGTTTTCATTTTCATAATCCTTGGAAATTTTTCTTCCTAGGTAATTTGGTTGTCCAAATGATTTATTTACTCATAAGAAGGGGTGTACAACATTATACTTCTTAATCTCATATATGTGGGTATGAGTAACTGATGCCTTAGTTTCTCAACATCACTTGCACTTTTTATTGCAATGTGATTAATTTTCTTTCATTTTTTCATTGTGTCATTTAGATGGCTTGCATTTTATTGTGTAAAAAATTTTCCAAGAATAAAAATAGTTACATATGATATCGAGATCAATTTGAATGAAGATATTTGTGTGATGCATTTTCAGTTCAAGGTTTATGGTGATAAGGAATGCAAGACCAATAAAAGTAGTCCCTAGGACCTTAACTATGCACAAAAGAAGTGCTACACCAGTCATATTAAAAGCATTATTATCACATGTGAATCCGCAAATGAATGCAGCAATTGGAAATTGCAAGTAGTACTCAAATACAACTTAAACGAATAGGATCATGTGACATTAGCTATCATTATTCAGAATCAATTTATTGAGAACCTTACCTGTCTTATACCAAATCCATAATTCAGTTATCTAAACATGTAACCAGGTATTCTATTGACCATTCAGATCTCAATTGGTTATGAATTTGAATTTTGACTCATGCGAATGAAAAAAACCTAGTTAGAAGGAGACAATCTACCTTTTAAGTGTGTATTCCAAAATATTAGTTTCGGTGAACAACCAAAATATTCCTTGCAAGTTACATATGCATGCGAAAATAAAAGGATAAAGACACATATATTCCTTTTTTCTTCTTTAAACTACTAGTTTTTATACACACATACACGCTACTATAGATATAATAAGTTTGTTAACTTTTATAATAAAAATATATTAAAAATCATACAAAAAATAATTTTTGATTAATTAACCGTGTAATATTTCATAATGTAGGAAAATACGTATTAAACGTAGTTCTAACATCGTGTGACACTCAGTGAGCGTTGAATATTCCCTTAAACTCTTCTAGCTAGTAACCTTCATAATGGTTTTGAAAATGGTTCCATATCTTAGAGTAAAAAACAATTGAGATCAAATAATGATGACAAGTAACAATGTACCGAGACAGTCATATGAATTGTAGCATGATGCCATCTTTTCTACATTGAACGAATATCATATGCTTATCATCCCAAGGTGGTTTTAGAAATTAGATTAAGGTCCGTCAGAAGAATTTTGCATCGAGTTGATGCAAACATTACAATATTACATCTAATAACCAGGTATAAGTATGACCTCACAAGTATAACCCTCCTTATCCAAAAGGAATCATAAAGTAATCAACAGATAAAAGTGGCCCAAGAGAGGCTAAAAAACACAGTTACTAACTTTAGTAGAATAGCTTTCAATGACCATTAACTGTAAGACCATTTAGTGAGTTGGTAAAGCCATTCTTTTGATTCTCCAATTTGTAGAACTCAATTTCTATGGTCTTAGCTATTTTGGCATCATCATGGTCTAGCTTTGGTATGTCTACATAGAAGGACCCTTGTCTGATTGGTGAAATTGACTCCACAATGATGAATTGTTGCTTGATGTGATTGTTGAGTTGTTGATGGAAGGCGTGATTGAAGGAGAAACAATTTTTAGTGTTTCATGATGCCGGATGTTTCGATGACATGGAATCTTCTTTTTTGTAGAAGTGTGGGAAGGATGCCTAGTTCATTACCTACAACCAGTTTTAAAAGAACTCGAGTATGATAAAAGTCTTTTAGTTGTAACAAATGTAGGAAGAAAGGAGGCCTTTGATTCACTTCGTTCTCAAGTCTCAAGATGAAATTCAAAAGTATCATGACATGAGAGAGACAGAGAAAGAGAGAGAAATTCTTAATGACAAGAATAATTATACGTAGGATGAAGCAATATGAAATATTTGATATATCACATCCTCCATAATGCAGAGGTAGGACACTATGCAGATCTTGTCAAATTTTACCTTGTCTAACCAATTATAAACAAAATTGATAAAATTTTGTTTCTTATGAGTTAAATTGACGACAAGTTAAAATTAAATATTAGCATCTTTAGAATAGTAATTTGATAGTATTGAACTGGAAACTAGCAAACAAAATCCACAGGCATGATGATGCTATTATCAGGGCTAGTGTAACAACACTAATATGACAAGTGATTGATTGGGTTAGACATAAATCTAAAGTAAAATATAACTGCAACAATTATTTTCATTGATGTTACTTTGATTAGTCAAGAGAACCAACAAACAAACTCTATACATATAGGATTGGTGATATTGTGAGAGCTAAAAATAGATCCTTGAAAATAATGTTGATATTTACTTTCAGTAATTCCTCCTTCCCATAACCTTGCAACACCTGGATTTTTTTCCTTGTTCTTTCTTTCAAAAAAGGCTTCACAACCTTCCAAATATTATTAAAGAAAAAATATTTTAGCGATCTTTGGAATTTGAATGATGTTTATGAAATTAAGGATGAAAGTGAAGCAGTCCAAACTTTTCAAACATTAAGACATGCATAAACCTTCCAACACTCTGAGAATACATATTACATATTAACAATATAGTATGTGTCTATCTTTTCCAAATAGTTCAAGTCATCTATTGTAGATATAGCAGTCAACAACTGTAGAAGGTGATCAAACAAAGACTGCCAACTATTAAGAAAATGGGAGATTGGGAGAAGGAAAAAAAATATTTTACCTAAAGTACTGGCATACCCTCAATTGATTCAATGCTGAAAATTTTAAACCAATCATAACCTAGACTTTCACACAAGTGTCAATGTATCGTTCATGTTTCCTTGTAGTTGTTGCCTAAAATGAAAATTTCAAATAATTGAACATGCTATCAGGGCATCAAAGAATTTCTAAGATTAATTAAGCAGTCTAAGGTACTCACCAAGAACACTTAATCCCTATATTCATTCAGTTGGATGTGTGATTGTATATAGTATTTGTCCTGAACAAAAAGAATGGGCAATTTAATATCAAATAGATAATTCAAAGGAGTTTAGATGCCACATTGAGGAATATAGGTAGCAACACCAAGCAAGCATTGAACATTGAAGCATTTATGTGGAGTAGTGCAATAGTTAATGTCTATTAAAGAAACCTTGTAAGATGTTAAAAGATTCTCAGAAATTGAAGTTTCCTAGGAGGAAAAAAAGACCTCTAGTCTGGTAAGCGATCGATAATGAATTGGTATAGTTTATGTATTGTAGTGTAAAGATAAAATGAAAAAAGATGATAAATATCCTTACAGATGTTTTATAATATGTACTGAGCCCAACACTAACATCAATGACAGGTAGAACTGGGCAAAATTCAGCCAAAAATGAAAGCAATTAGGAATTATTTGTTGATAGAAGTGTTTCAGATTGTTTAGAAAGATGTAATTTTTTATTTCTTATAATAATAGCATCATCCATGTAGGTTGAAGGTAGGGAAGGGAAGAACCAAAAGGGAGGATGAATATAAAACTTAAATTCATATTAGAGATCAAAAGATCTAACTAAAACATGAGTACCTCCTTTGAGTAACTAGACTTTCCTATGAGTTGAGAATCTCGTATGGCTCTGTACAAATCCGTTGGGATAGGCTTCTGTTATACAAAAAAGATAAACTTCAACAATGCATCACAATTATGATCCAATTGAGAAATATAATAAAAATTTATGGTGTGATAAAGTGTGATGAATAGATATGAATAAGAATAAGAAAGAATGCTAAATAATTTTACTAACCATGTGAATCTCATCTGTAGAGTGATTTTACCCAAATTCCTGTACCCATAATGATATGCTTTTTTTTATAGTATTGAGTCTATTGACACCAACATGTGCCAATTTGTCAAAAGTGTAAGTATTTTATACTAATAAAAGTTCTAAATAGATGGGATCGAAAGTCAATCCATAAGTGACAATCCTTAGTTTCATGTATCCATCCATGGTAGAAAGCAATTAAAATAGATTTAGAAGTTTAATACGCTTAATACCAATAAGACTATATATACACTTGGTTAGAAAAATTCACTCTAAGAACCAACTTATGGCTCTTCTATTGTCCATATCAGATTATTCACACATATATAAGAGACTGAAGTTTGGAGAAAGGGAGAATGTGACAACTAGAATTAGTCCTTTTCTTTTTCTGCACACATAAATTGATGCATGTGGTTTACACCTATCTTAAAATTAATAAATTGGCAAATGCTAATAATTGCTCTCAAGGCACTTGCTAAGGATTCAAAAGTAGAAAGTATTAAATGAAATGTAATTTTTTTAAGCCTCCAATGTATTGGATGTCATACTATTCATTATGTATTGTTCTTTTTTAGCACTAGATAACAAGAGCCTATAAATAAATAAAACACACACTTAGGAATGTTCCAAAATCATCAGATATCTTCAAATTGAGTTTTACATGTATATCGGTCATTTAAATATTGTAACCCTCCCATTATTTGCCTTACATTTAGCTTAAATTACCAAACTTAACATAAATGGTAAATGAGGATTTTGTCAAACATTTGGACTTCAATAAATCTTAGATGCAAGAATTTTTAGAAAAAATGAGATGTAGCAAAGAAGGGTAGTTAATAATTGCAGAATAAGGAAATTACCCTTAAAACATTGTCAATCTCATTTTCCACCCTCCAGTTCAAACTATTAGCAAAGTAATACTAGTTTGAACTTTTTCAATTTTTTAGTTCTTTAATTTTTTTAAGATTTTAGTCTATAATTTTTTTAGCCCGTACTATCAAGTAACAACATTTAATTGAACCAAATCGTTGATAATTTATTGACTTATCACGTCATCTAAGGAATTTTATAAGTAGTCACATGTAATTTTTTATTTTTGGAAATTATGTTTTTAAATTCATCTTCAACTATTTGAGCAAATACTAAAATAAAAATGTTATATTTTACAAGAATTTTTTTTATAAAAGATTAAATAAAAATACACTAATTTTTAGTGAATAAAGATTATTTAGGCCATAAAATACTTCTTTTGGTCTCATTTATAAGTAAAAAAAAATACTTCACACTTATTAAGAACATTAGTTAATTTCATTAAATTGTATCATTTTCAATTAAAAAATAAATATTTTTCCTAAACTATCATTCATTAGAACTTGATATCAAACATAAAAAAGTTCTTAACCTTATTAAATGAAGAGTATTTTTGGAAAGAGTCTCATTAAATAAGACATAGGCAAGTGAAATAATGTTTTAGTTTGCTTAGAATAAAGATTTCAAAAGACATACTAGTGATCAGGCAAATCATGCTTTAACTTTTTTTACTTAAACATTAATTACATCATATTATTATTATTATTTGGGTTAAATACGTTTATAGTCCTTTAAATTTAGATCATTATTATTTTTAGTTCTTAAAAAAATTATTTTTATTAGCCTCTCAAATTTTTGAAAAATTACTTTTAGTTTCTCATTATTCAATGTGTTCATGGTTTCAGAATTTGTCGTGATTTTTAACCGCCAAAATTTATTTTTTAAATTTTTTTAATGACTTTAAACCGCCAAAATATTTATTCGTATGGTTTGGTGGTCTTTTTTTTTTTACATATTTTGGCAATTTTGAAGAAGAAAAATAAAAATATGAACATGGAATTGTCATGATTTTTTTTAAAAAATATTTTGGTTGTTTTAAACTATTACAAATCCTTTTTAAAAAAATTAAATTAAAATAACATGTTTAACGGTGAAAAATCGTCACAAATTATAATACCATTAACACAAAGAATGAGAGGGATTAAAAGTAGTTTTTCAAGAATTTCAGGGACTACTAAAATGAATTATTTTTAAAGGACTATAAAAACAATTACACAAATTTAAAGGACTAAAAACATATTCAAACATTATTATTTTGATCAGAAATGGTATTTTCAAAATTACTAAAACACATTAAGTTCTTAATAAAAAAAATTGTGCAACGACACATATACATTTACATTTCCAACTAACAAAGATTGTCTAGATATGTAATCAAGAAGATTGTTTAGATCTGTAATCAAGAACTACTAGATAAGAATAATCTTAAATTTCATATATCTTTTCAAACACGTCGTGACATCTTTATATCTTTATATATCAGATAATGATGATCCCACACCAAAATTCATCCAATCAATGAATGAAATGCCACTTTTACTTAGACATGGTGAAAACAACACCCAACATATCCAAAATTATGGGTAACTTTGTATGGGGTAGAGAATTTATTATCTATGTGGAGAACTTTTTTTCCCTTTATAGATATCTTGATATTCCCTTGAATAAACACCAACAAAAATTGGTCTAATTGATAAAAAAAAAAGACTCATATCTAAAAGGATATAAGCTCAATTTTCATTGTCGATATGAAGATCTCATAAGTATCTAATATATAAGAACATCTATAAGTGTTTATTGAACCTTGAATTTGTCATGATTTTAATGAATTATTTGAGATCTAACTCATTAAACTTTTTATTATGGAAAAAAATTATTCCCCCTGAAAGGTGACAAATGTGATGGATAATATATGCGGCTTGGGTTGCATCATGCACTTACCTGTCAAATGAGAGGGGAAAGGAGAGGGGAAAAATTGTGTGTATTGAATGAATTAAGTGTTGTGGTCTCCACAACAACATATATCTCCTGCCACAACCACCATATACATATTGCATTGAGAATCTCTGCTTAATTACATCACATATGACATATCCCATATAGTTGCTAGTTGCTACAGTGCTACCTCATGTGAATCTCACATAGAGTATGTGTTTTGAGCTATGTTACCATTCATCCATATCTTTTTCTCTCTTTTTGTCTGGGTGATTATATGGTACTGTGTACTGTACACAATGAGATGTTAAGGCTCAATAAATATTTCTTGTCATGTAAAGGTAAGGTGTATAACATATTTAAGGCTATGTTTAGTTGTGAGAAGAGAAATAGAGTAAATGAAAATAGAATAAAAATAAAGTTAAATATAAGTTGAATTATTTGGTTAAGAGGTGACAAATTGAGTAGAAATAATATTCTAAAATTGTTTGGTTTGGATGAAATGAAAATAAAGAATTTAAAAAATTTATAAAAAAAAAATACTCCTATACTCTTGGTGTTTGCATGACTATTGACCAACTTTAATTGATTAAATTAACTATATAATTGATTAAATGAATGTATTTAATCTATTAATGATGAAAAATAATCAATTTTCAAGTGTGTGGTGTATTGGTGTCGAAGGTTTAATGGAAGTTCTCCAGGCAACCTTGGCCTATATAGTTTTGGAGGAGTGATTCAGGATGCATATGACTTTTGGAAACTAAAATTTATGGGTTTTTGTTGATACTTCATGATTTTTTTAAAGACAAATATCACAAGAAAACAGATTAAATTGTGATTTTAGTGAATTTTAAACTTTTTTGCAATCCAACAAAGTTTTTCGTCTAAAAAGAAAACTTTGTAAAATAGATAATTGATTTTATGAGAAACACAATCAGACGATGTAAAAAGAAATCATAAAGCACAATAAGTTTTCAAGAGCCTAAAAACCAATTTAGACTCTAGGTTAGTTAAAAGCAGAGGGAGAACAAGAAAATATCAAGCACATAGAGTTATACTAGTTCGTCTTTACCACTGAGACTACGTTCAATTCTTGGCAAACCACCAAGGTCCAATAACTTCTCACAAGTTACAAGTATTGTGTCACGACCACTTATGACTCTACCCCAAGTTTGATTAATATTCAGTATTATTTGTCCTACCAAGCCATTGTTGGCTCTAAACAAATTAGAACAGATTTGTGGTTGAAGATTGCTAAGAGACTAAAACTAGAATCGTCTTATAGATAGATATACAAATCAATGCTTAGTTTTTTTTTCATCTCAATGTGTTCAAGGTGTTTTGAGAGCTTTTTCTAATTTTACAAGAATATACAGAAAGCTTTTTGCAAAAATAATGATGAATGCTTTTCGTGCAAGATACATCTTCAATCTTCAAAACTTATGATTTATATAGGCCTCATCTTCAAGTATATGTTTTCTTACAACGGTAGATATCTTCACTTGATCTTCGTTTGATGAAAAAGGTTGCTGGGAGAATTTAATGCTAGCATTAAATACACGTCATTTTCTCATGCAGAAAGTCCTCAGTCCTCTCTTCAATGCTTGCATGTTAGAGAATTGCAGCAGGTAGTAACTCCTTTTGATGTCGATTGAGGGATTTCAGATCTTGACTTCATTTATTCTTCATAGGATTTGAAAAATCCTAGAAGAATGTTTCTGCAAAGAAAATCTCAGACAAAAAGTATAAAATGAGGTCTTAAAAGTCATCACATTTGTTGTATCAGATTATGACTCCATCTTCCTATCGTCTAAAACATCAGACATAGATTTTATCACATACGAAATATCAAATGCATAACATGCAACTTTTAACCTTTGTATTTATATACATCTAATCAAAATAATTAAATATCGCTATTCATCTTTAAGACGCAAATGTCCTTTTAACTCAGTAGTTTCCAACTAGTATGGAACGAAAGGTTCAAGAAGTTAGTATGTGAATCTGATTCACTTATGGCCTTGGAGCTCATCAATGAGACATATATCATTGGCATCCTTATGCTGCTATCATTAGCAAAATAAAGGCTTTGAAAAACAATCAATAGTGCTTTTCTTGCAATCACACTCTGAGGGTAACTAATGTGTGGATTGGCTACCTAAGAATGACTCTTCCTCAGATTTATCTTGGGTTAGATGGAAGATTTGTCCTCCCCAAGTAAGTTTATTAGTTATGGCAAACATGCAAGGGGTTCACTTTGCTCGTCTCTAGCTTTTTTTGTAATTTTCTAAATGATAAAAACAAAGTTTTACTTCCTAGGTTTTAATTTTGTTGTTTACATTGCTCACTTAAATTATTGTTAACTTTATTGTAAAAAATATTGAGAAAGAACCCATTATGCTTTTGAAATTTAAAGGCACACTCCGAATTTGATAAAGATATAAAAATATTTTATCTCGGTATTTGATACATATATAAAATTAATAAACATTAGACAAAAAGGTAAAAAAAAAATTATTTTTCATCTAATATTATTATGCTCAAATTTTTTTTACAAGTAATAATCACTACTTAAAAAATAGTTTTTTACAACACACCTTCGACGACAGTTCTCGAAAACCATCTTAGTATGTAAGGTGATGACAATTTTGTAAATATGAGGTTTTTCAACGAATATGATTTTATGAAAACCGTCTTAGAAACTAGCATTCGACGACGGTTTCGCAAAAACCGTCTTAGAAGGTTGTTATTCTAAGAAGGTTTTGTAAAAACCGTCTTCATTGAAAGTGCCCTCTACTCTATTACTTATTACTCTCACTCTTACTCTCATTCTCACTCACGAACCCTAGAACCTCTTTTGTTCTTTTCATCTTCCATTCTCTCCATCTTCTTCCTTCTTGGTCTTTGACAGCAAAGAGAGATACTAAATAAAGGCCATGGCAACACTCACACAGTGAACAGTGGCATCTTCCATTCTCCATTCCCACGCACACCATGCTTCTTCCTCCGCTTTCGCTTTCCCTCCACTTTCTACAACTTCACATTTTTCCCTTCCAATTTCACCGCGAAATCTTCTTCGCACCTCGCCGTCATCTTCGCTTCATCATTCACTGAGCACCACCACAACTCCTCCTGTTTGTTTATAGAAGAAGAGGTGAAGAGAAGGAATGACCGAAGCGAAGATGTTAACCACAACTTCTAAAGGATGTTCTTCCTCTCGCCATGATCACCGCCAGCGAAATCTTCTCTGTCGAGATGTCAAAAACCGAAGCCCTATTATTTTTAGATCCAGGTCACGACCCGGGTTACAAGCTGGATCCGAATTTTCTTGCACTGGAATATGGGTTTTCTTGCCTTGTCAATATGGGGCCCCTCCTCCGGATTCTTGCAAGAAAACAGGTAATATATAATCATTGAATCTATTTTTCTTTTTCTCTCCTTGTGTTTTGTTCTGTTGTTATAGGCTGTGCCACACCTGTTTTGGTCCCAGCTAAGGTTATTCATGCTCTGAACCTCAACATTGATGAACTAAATGTCGTTGGCCAACCATGCTTCTCAAGTTTTTTTGGCGTGGACTATGGTTAGTGGGGTTTTAACAAAAGAGTAACATTTTGGTTCAGAGTGAAGTTTAACAGAGTCATTTATCGGATTTTATGACTAATTTGTGTTTTGTTGTTTTATTTTCTTGTAGATGCTTTGCTAGCGAGGAGGAATGCTCTTCTCTTGCTGCAGAAGTTAAGCATGTGGCGAGAGGAGGCAGAAAACTTTGAAGCTCTTCGCCTGCCTCAGGAATGGACGTACAAACTCCTTCGATAATAGTTCATTCAACAAGATTCAATTAAACCTTGGTGGAGAAAGAAAGCTAGTGAAATTAGTAGGTTTGTGATAGGAAAGTTAGGTTTTTTTAGTTTTTTTTTATAATATAAAGATGAGATTCAAGAATGTGTTTGGGTAGTTTAGTGGCAATAAATCATCCGATTTTTGTGAGAGATGCAACTTTTGGGATCTGTTAGTTGAAGAAACAGTGAAAGATAGCAATTTAGGGGGGTGTTTTTTTAGTCTTTTATGAATAATATATTTATTGTTTGTAATAAGTGGGGTTCGTTTTCTTCCATGCTAATGTTAAATTAATGTTGATGGAAGAAGGGTAAAGGGCTTATTATGTTGAAAGAGGGTTCAAAGTCTAGCCGGCAAAAGAAGGGTAAAAGGCTTATTTGATGAAGATTGCTCATAACTCTTAAAAGCTCTTGCTCGTAATAGAACAGTATGTAATAAGTAATACTATATGTAGTAAAGGCAAGTCTTGGGTATAGGTTAGTTGGCACTTGGCATTTGGCAATAACTTTGTCCTTTTGATGGACCTTCCTAGGCTGTTTCTATCTCTCTCTCTCCTTATCCGCGGAAAACCAAATAATTAGTTATCACAGTTCCTATATTCCTTGTATATGCATTGACAAAACTACTCACTTTTTTTTCTGTCTTTCTTTTCTCGTGTTCTTTATCTCTCTCGCTAGCTCATAGCAGAAGTAAAAGGCCTTTATTTATAATTTATAAATATAAGCAAAGGAGATAACAGATAATAAGAAACTAAGCATGAATGGTGCTGCATGTGTTGAGGCAGAGTGTTGTGAGTATGTGGAAGTTGATCCCACGGGAAGATATGGAAGAGTATATATACTTTCTCTTTTACTAACTCATCCACAAAATTTGTGTTTTTTTTTAATATATGATATGTGCTGAGTTTGTTGTTACTTGTTAGATAATTAATCATGATATTGATCTGGATTTGCTGGAAAGCATAGAGAAGATCACCAGGGGGTTCTTCATGTTACCTTTGGAAGAAAAACTGAAATATGCATTGATTCCAGGTACTTTTCAAGGTTATGGCCAGGCTTTGGTTTTCTCAGAGGACTAGAAGTTAGATTCGTGCAACATGTTTGGCCTTGCCATTGAGACTATAAGGTTTCCACATCTATGGCCTCAGAGGCCATCCGGATTCAGGTAATAACCAAAATAGCAGTCCAATAAGATTAAAATATATTTTTCAATTCCACAACATATTTCAATGTTTAGTTTTAATCTCTACAGATTGATATTACATTTACTAAAAGTGATATAGTTTTAGTCCTTCGTTAGGACTAAAAACACAACTTTGATCAGTGTTGGGATAATCATAGCTGGTGCTTTTGTCGCTGGAGCTCGTGACTTGGCATTTGATGCTTTTGCCTATTCAGTTGTATTTATAGAAAAACATATGTAAGGGAGTATACCTCGCTTCTGTTTCTCGTGTAGGCAAGATTTCATCATTTCCTTGTTTTGTCTCATTCTTTTGATTACTTTAGGCATTCTTCAGTTACTATTTTCACATTTTCAACTTTTCATAGGTAAATCCAGCGGCCTTAAGTTTTGTTTAATCTCCAATTAATGTCATTGGATCCTATCATGATAATTGCACCCATCTTAACTTTTTTATTTTCTATTTAATGGTAATTTGTTCTCTAAACTTCACAAATTGAATTCTGATATTTCCATCGCAAACTTACGGCATAACATATATATCATTTTTGTGGTTACTGTTTTGAGCTAGTGTAATCGGTTTCATAAAAAATATTGTCTAATCTGATATGAGTAGAATATCAGAACATATTTTAATTTTTCGATCTAAAATTACACTCATAGACCATAATATTTTTGAGATCATATTAAGTTGTAGTGCATCTCCTAATATTAAATTTCATCATTATTTTACCGTGTGTAACTTCACTAACTTGAATGCCCTGATGCATTTTCTGATTATCTACTATCATCATCATGTAAATTCTATTTTAAAAATATTCATAAAATTAAATGATTTATCATCCACGTAATAAACTTCAAACAATTTATTTTATTTACCCTAATTAATTTATTAAACCAATTAATAAATATAAATATATTGAGAATTTTAAAATTTTAATAAATGAAAATTGAGATGATAAGTGTACTTAAAGTTGCAGGAACAAAAAGTTTACTTAGTGTTTGGTTGCTTGAACATGGAAAGTTAAAAAAAATTGTAATGTTACATTAGTTTTTATTTATAAATATATATATTTTTTTATTAATATTTTCAAAGTTTAAAAATTATTTTTTTAAAATAATAGAAAATATCACCCTCATAATTTGTTTCGTGTAGGGAGATAATGTATTATGTATAATTGACAAAAATTAATGCATGTGTGTTGCTTTGGGAGGCTTTACCTTGTTTATTTTGAGTTCAATTTTTATTTTCTTCCAACAGTTATTGGTCACGTTCTTTTGATGTAGTACCTAGATTTAACTGTGATTTTCTTCTCACTATAGACTAGTTTTTAAAGCAGACAATTTTGGTCGGAAAATTTTCTCATTTGCATTGCCTGCAGGAATGAGTATGTTATGTTATTTGATTATTTATTAACTTGGAGCTTATTTCACACATTTCTCATCCGAAACCATTGATGGGCAATTGGGCATGACTATTTAAATAAGTAGAACTAGAAGTTTTTGGTATCTACGAGTCTATGATGCTTAGTGCATATAACCCATGACTTTTTTTACTTGGTATCTATTGGTCGGCAATTAGTTGTTTCCTTGAGTTTCCCTTTATTTTCTTGGTGGGCAATTATATATATATATATATATATATATATATATATATATATATATATATATATATATATATATATATATATATATATATGAATTTAATTACAATTATTTTATATGTAAAAGAAATTTGTTTTGTACCGGTAAAATGGTCTCCTAATTTTTTATAGTTTTTTTAAAAAAATATATATTTTAAGACAGTTATTTAGATGATCATTTTAGAATTTTTCTGTTTTTTAATTTTTTTAGAAAAAGATATTTTAAGATGATTTTATGAAAAACCTTCTTAAATTTTTTTTTTGTTTTTATTTAAAAAATAATAATTTTAAGATGATTATTAAGTGAACTATCTTCGAAAATCACTTTTTAAGACAGTTATTTGTTTGAGAATCGTCTTAGGATGATGATAACTTTTTTAAGATGATTTTGTTGACATCATTGTGAAAAATGTTGACTTTCTACGACATTATCTTTAAATATGATTCAAAATCGTTATGGTAGATCCTTTTTCTAGTAATGCATCATGTTATGTATCTATAATGGTTATTTATTCTTATAAAAGTAAAAAATTATAATATATTTTTTATATATAGGGAAAGTTCGTCCCAAAAATATATGAAAAAATGATTAATAGTAAATAAATTTTTACTTAAAAAATACAAATACAACAAAGACATGAATACAATATACAATATGATGTAGATACAGATATATAACAAATTTTAAAATTTACAAAATTCAGCGTACAACAGAAAATTAGTCTAAAATGGACATATAATAAAAAAAATTAAACCACGACAAAGAATTTAAATTTTAAAAAATAAGCATGAGTAAATATAATCAAATGCTATAACTTATCTAGTCATAGTATCATTTCAATTTTTTTATTGATATAATTAAAGATAGAAGTAAAAAATTATAAAATGCAGTTGGAGATTTTCAAGTGCCCATGCATCCAACATGAATACGAATAAAACATATGTCACACAATGACACAACTACTATTTAAAAGTGTTCATATACTTTTCGTGATCTTTGCATATAAAATTATATTAATATATAGTTACAAAATTTTTCTAATTAATGAAAACTTATATATTTTTCAAATAAAATTAAGGAGGGAGGGATTAAGGTCCATAGTTGTCGGTCCTTGAAAAAGTATAATAGAATGAAAATGAGTAAAATCAAATGATTTTTTTTAGCCAACAAATGAATTTATTACGTAAAAAAGATAGAATAAAATGAAACAAAATAAAACATGCACCATTCAATATTAATTACTCTTTAATCTCATTTTTCTTCCCTCCAAATTAGGAGGAACAAAAAATCTTTAAATTAGTTTTTCTCCTTCATTTATGGTTATTCACTTATTCATCCACTTAATGCCTCTCTTCCTCTTTTCCAGGCAAAGTCAACCAATCATAAGAGTGAAACATTTTAAAACTGGATAGATCATTAGTTAAGGGCCTAATTTAAGATTCAATGTTCAAATCATAATAAAAATATAATAATATTTTTATAATTTGTAACATATTTCATATTAAGTAATATTGATTAAAAATTATTTTAAAATCACAATTTCTTAACATTAAAAATTAAACATTGATTAATTAAAATCTTATCATTTGTTACATCATCATGCAACATACGCACATAATCGAAATTTAGTTTGGTAAGAGGCAAGGTGCTTAAGATTGGTAGAACATGTGCACATCAACCGAACAAGGTTTAGAGACAATATTAGATTTTAAGGTACAAACTTATGTTTTAATAATTAATTAAATTGTCATAGAGGAAGGAACTAATATGAATGCTCGCATGTCAAATCTATTAACCCAACTAGTTAAGGTTTTTTGGGGTGATTTTTAAGTTTGAGTTTAAAAATAATAACCAAATTTTAGTTTTAATTTTTTTTAAAAAAATTTAATCAAGTTTTGAAAATGATTCAAAATAAATTTATTTTAAAAATTTCATATTATATTAAAATTAATTTAAGAGTATAGGGCAATTTGCATTGTCTCACTATTTAAATATTAACAGTACAATTGAGTTTAGAACTTAGTTCATCAACATCATGCAGAATAGGGCCTACTTTTACCAAGACTTTGTGTTAAAAAGGTAGAAAAATACTGCTTCACAAAATTGTTGCAGGGGCCATACATGCTGTGACCAATTTCATGGGTCCACTCCTCCAGCCATTTAAACTATGTTAAAGTCAATGCTTCATTTAAGTCAATGAACTCAATAGGATAATCCATACAAGTTTTTTGCTATTTCTCAAACTTGGAGCTAGTAGACTAATGACATGATTGGAGAAGTGAAGATATGCAGTTCACTTACAAAATGCTTCTAGTCTAATTATTATGAATTTGGCTTAGATGTAAATAAATAAATAAAAAAATCTTATTAGGAGTATTTACATTTTGAGTTTGACTAAATTCATTACCAAACTCAATCAAAATTTTACAAATTGAATTGGTTTGAATTTTGTAATTTTTTTTACAAACTCCACTCAAACTAACACCATCATATTGGGTTAGTCATGTTTAAATGTTTTTTATTTTGTAAAAAATAATCATTTTTAGAATAATACTTTATTTTTGTCTAAAACTTTATTAGTATATAATAACTAAATATACTTAAAAGAAATCAAATTGTGACAATATTTGACTAATAGAGTTAATCATTTCAATCTTAATACGATATTTTTTTTTATTTAGATAGGAATAAAGTATTGTATTAGTATAAGGAAACATAGACAAATTAAGATTAAAATAAAAACAACAACTTAAAAAAGAAAACACTCATGCGTAATTTAATTTAATAAATTATATGAGTTAAATATTAATGTGTTTTACATTTAATAATTAATTTATATATATTAATAAATTTAATTATATGGGATGAGTATAATCGGGTTTGGTTGGATTCAAAAAATAGAACTCATTATCTATCTCGTTTATGATCGAGTCAGATTCGACTCAAACACTTAAAAAAATAACCTAATATAATTAAGTCCAATTGGATCATAAATAGACCTAGACTCATGAATCCCTACTATTGATGCGACAATAAGTATACATTTGGAAGAGCAGTGTTTTTTCAATTTCAATGGATATTGCAAGTACCCAAAATGTGAGCTCTTGTACTGTATCATTTCCTATAATAAACATTCTTGTGCTTTGGATTCAAGTATGATACTCAAGAACTCAATAAATATGATTCATATGTTGAAAGAATTTGGATTTCATTCTTACATAATAAATTTTTGAAAAAGAGTGAGAGATTTAAGTGTGACTAATTAAATCTCAAACTAAAAATCTTGTAAAATACTTTGAGGTTCTACCAGAAAGTAAAAAAGTGTTAATTAGGATTGTTTTAAAAAATTACATAGAAGAAAAACAAGCTTGTAAATGAGAAAAGAAAAAACCAATTAATGTCAATGCCTTTATCCCGATACAAACATTCTTTATAATATCTTTGCAAAAAGACCCAAGTCACCTTATTTATACTAAAGACTAAGTTGTACAAAATATTATAGATCACCTCACATGTCACCCTTTGGAATTGTTCATTAATTAAATCATATAAAGTTAAATATTTTTTTAATCTCCAAATGTTAGTTTTTTTTTGTTAACAAAGTAAAAGGGTTTAAATATGTCACATTTTAATTTTCTTCTTTCCTTTCTCATTAATTATTCAATTCACCTTATATTTTCAAATTTAAATATGATTGGTAGGTATTACACATATGATATATAAATTAGGAATAAAAATACATAAGTTAAAATTTTTTTTGTCTTTTAATTTTTTTTTAGTTTTAATACTCGTAAAATTTAAAAGTTTTGAAAATGATTCCTATTTTTATCTAGTACTGATATGACATATATTTAAATATATCACACCACATATCATGTTATTATTAAATAATAATATTAAAAATTACATTTTTAAAGGCTAATTAAAATTAACATTTTAAAAAAAATTGTTAATTTATAAAGAATAAAAACATAGTTTATATATATATATATATATTATGTTAATTAACTCGTGTTTGGTATTTAATTTTAAGATTTGAGTAACTTATTTGTTGTCTAGCTATTATCTTTTTGGTGTACAATGGTTGCCCTGGTTAGAATCAATGGCCCCATGTATATTACCTAAATTTTCTACCAGTAAGCCAATCGTAGTGCTATTTCCTATTGATTGTGTTAAGAGTAGATAAACTTAAAAGGTTGAAAAATAAAGGCACTGAAAATTAAGAACAAAAATTAGCATATTTATAGTGAAATCTTGCGAATTAATGTTTTGAGAATACTGAAGAAAAAGATAAATAAACAAATGTTCTATTAAAATTGATGATGTGATTATATTGAAAATTTACAGTGAAAATATATCAATAACAATTTTTTTTAAAGAAAAATAGTGTTTACCGTATCTTACCCAATTAGCATTCTTCTTTATAATTTTTTTGGTGGTCCAAGTTTAGTCTAGAGTAAGAGACTAATCTCCTGAGGTAGAGATGTTAATCTTCTTTAAAATATTTCTTTTTTACGCATAATGATGGCAATGAAAACGGAATATAAGTTCTCATGCACACTATCCAAATTTCCTATTACTAAATTGATCCGATCCTAGTGGGCAGTTTTCTTTAAAAATATAAAACTAGTGTTTTAATAATCTCCTTAGCTTGTATGCAAAAAAAAAAAAAAAATTAAACATATTTAGTTGAATTTAGACGAAATAAACAAATCAAAGAATTTCCCATACATATACTACAGATAGTCAACCTAAAATTTAACCAAAAAGTTATCGACCTAAAAAGCAACATAAATCTTTTTAATTACGTAAGCTCTTTCCACGCATACACTAGTACAAAATGCTGCTTGCAGTTTTCTTAGGACAATTTAAATGGTTGGAATCGATCAAAGTTTAGGTGGGATACATATCTGAAATAAGCTAGCAACACCATGTTTGTGTAAACAATGTTCGATCTTGGAGAATAATAATGCATAAGGTTTAGAGTAGGTATAAATTAGATACTAGCCAGCTATGTGACAATATTCCCTTCCAAATCAATGCTCTCTTACTGGTCAAATTTGCCATTATATATAGAGAATTGTTAAAAGAAGTATTCTAGGTAAATTGGTTAATTGCACAGAGAAAATCAGTAAAATATGTTTGGCCATGGAATCATTAGATATGAGAATCAATAATAATAAATAAAAAAAGTAACGAAAGCAACTTGCACTTATGGTTATGGGGCAAGTAATAAAAAATGTCCGTTTGGATATACAAATCCTAAATGCATCTCCTTTACATGGAAAAAAAGTTGGGAAGCTTTTGGAAGGCTCTGAAATGTTCTTTTCTTAAAGAATGTGAATCCAAGAAAAAGAGAACTGAACCATTGATATGCCCCAACAAAAAATTGTTTGTGTCTGGGTTCTTATTCTTCAATCATTTGAAAGTGGCACCGTGAAGTGCCCTTCGTATCATTAAAGTTCTTAGATGGAGGTTCTATCTCAAGTTTCATACATCTAAAACCACTATCTAGGAATCTTTTGTTATTGAAGACTTTGATTTGCGCACAAGCACATTAAAAAGATAATTATTAGTTTCCTAAAGGATCTATTAAGACTAACTAGATATTAAAAAAAAGTTCACACTATATCTCATGAGAAAACCAGTTCTATTTCCAATAACAATGAAAAGACTAGAGCCATTGGGAAAAAAATATCTCCAAGTTGTGTTCGGTAAATTCCATAAAAAATATGTTTTATTTTATTTTTTCGATTTTCTGCTGCACTGTGCTGCAAGTAAGTAGAGAGTATCTTTATTTTTTTAACAATAGCATTTTATTTGTTTATTAATACCAGGAATCAATCTTAAGATTCTACTTAGTAGTTGCCTCAGTTTTTTGTATGCATTCAATGAACATAATTAAAATTTTATTGCATATGATTATTAATTATTCACATCCATTTAATCAAAACTACTGCAATAAGTTTTTCCTACGTTAAACATATATATACATACATATATATATATATACATATACATATACACACATATATATATATATGAATAGTAAGAAAATTATTAATAAAAACTTATCAATTAAAAATATATATTATTGAATTCTTATCTTAGCTTACGTACATGGTATAATTCCAAGTACTGAAGATAAATATAAGAGTTAAAATTTTACAGTTTCCTATTTATTATCTTTGTCCTTGCATATTCTAAAAAATTTCATTATTCTAACTATTAACCATTGTTGTTTGGCACTTGCAATATTATGCCAATGACCTCCAATAATCGATATTACTATTTGTGTCCTCTTGCTTTTCAAAAAGAAACTATTTGTGTCCTCTAACTGCTGACAAAGCCAGTGACTTCTAATCGCTATTTTGTCAGAGTCATTAATGTTCTTATTTTTTAATGCTGTGTATAATTATGATTTATATTTCAATTATTTATGTCTCAAATATAGAAATAAATCAATATTCTTAATTAAAAATTTGAAACTATAATTTCCACTTTTAGTTTCTTTCTAAAGTAAGTATATATAGAATATAAAATCTTTTTTTTTTAAATTTTACCAACTAATTAGAAAAGTGGATTATGTATAGTCAAAATTAAACATAGAGAAGTTGTCTAATTGGACGCTACTAGTTGCCAAATGATCACAACATGAACAAATCTCAAAGAAAGCATGCAGAACTTGATTCTAAATCTTTATGATGTACTGAATTATTTTTAAAAAAAAAGCATTTGTTCAGAATTTCAAGGGAAAAAAAATCTTTTAGCTTTAGTCAATTCGAGTGTACAACAAGAACATATGGCGATACTTGGAAGATATGTGGTGATGGTTGGTTCATTCAAATGGCATGCATGCATAATTAAAAACTAAGTTGCAAATGAAAACAAAAAAGAATAAAGGTAGATGGGCCATAGGGTATATGTGATATATCGGTGTTTGGTGATGATAGCCAAAATTGTTGCATGAAAGTTGCATTAAATTAGGTTATTTTTTAAGCAAAAAGAAAAGTGGGGTTTGTTGAAGAACGAACCAAGGGAAAAAAGGTGTGCTCCCTTCACTATCAGTCTACCTCATTCCTAAAGAGGGTAATTATAAGGAATCAATAAAAGAAGTTTAGCTGGGAAACAAAAGTATGTTAGTACAAACGCACACAAATACAGTTAGAGAGGTGAGTCACATGACAAGGCTTAAAATACATGTTTGTATAGGAATTTCATGAAATGGACTTTTCTAGGGTTATCTGCTCATCGAATAATATAAACAATGTGATCATTTGTGTATTTTTTATCCATAAAAATTAAAAAATATTTATAATAATTTATATACTTTATTCATCAACTGAAATAGATTTTCTTAATTGATAAATAATTTATGTATGGACACTAGTTAAATTATGTTTATATTAAAAGTTTTAGCATAAAAGTGTTAATCAACTATTTAATAAAATAACAATAACAATAGTAACACTAACTAATAAAATACCATGTATATATAGATCTTATTAGCAAACAGTCTAAACGTACACATAATGAGATATTAATTAAATAGATCTTATTAAATATTCCCAATTGTTGGAAAAAACAATTATTAGATGACTTTTACAATTTCGACATAATAAACTTTTTGTTTCTCAATTTTTGTTTGTTTTCTTAATTAATCAATATTCTAAGGATGACTAATTAACATTTATCTTAAACAATAAGTAAATATTGTATAAATTATAAATATATCACATTATCTAGTTACCACCTTACAATATCACTTTTTAAAAAATTACATTAAGATCTTTTTTTCAAAAAAAATAAAGGGACCTATCTTGGCTCTTAATTATTAGTACTTTTATTTGGATTTTTGGATACATGAATTTTAATTTTAAAACTTGATAATTTGACGTGGTTATTGAAAGATAAAAAAAAAATCAATTTCTTACTTTCTTTGTATATAGAGTAATAATTTTATGGTTATATATTGAATAAGTTATAGTGGTTAAACTTCTCAACTTCACATAAATCTCTCTTGAAAAAAAAAACTATAACAAGAAACTATTAAAACGTGTCTGTACTTGTGGGACACTAAAAATTAAAGTAAAAGAAGAGATATACATTGACACCTCTCTCAGATCCTTTTACTGTTCAATCTAACGCTATGCCAATATAAGCTCTCAAGAGAAATGAAATGTTTCATAATATGTGTACTCCCTTTTTACTTAATTACAAAAATCTTTCAATCATGTTTTTTAAGAAAATTAATTAATTAAATTAAATATATTAATTATTTGTATTATTATTTTAAAATTTTTATTTTTTTATTCACTTAATTACTTCTTGTGCATGTTTAAAAAAAGAATAATTAAATAAGAACATGTAGAAAAAAAAATAATTAATGCATATAAAAATTAAAAAATAATCTTATAAAAAAATAATTTTTTTAAAACTTATAATTAATTACCAAGTGAGTAATAAACAATGACGGTACTTAATAGATTCACTAATTTCAACTCCTCAGTTAGAATTTGAGAACCCATTTTACACTTTTTTCTCCTTTATCAATTTACAAATACAATCATATGCACCCAAAGAAAAAAAAAATACAAATGAGTTGAAACGCAAAAAAGAGTTGGAAAATATTCCAGAATTCAAACATATTGCGCCCTTGCTACAAGTGCAGGCTTATGAAATAAGTTCATAAAATTTATAAAGCATATGTATTTGTCAATTTTTATTCTTTTTAAGACGGTTAATAGACAGTAAAAAATGTTTGGAATAAATAAAATAAAATAATATAATAAGAAGTTAAAATGATTTTAAAAAAGCTATAAATATCTTTACATTATCTTTAAATCTCTATAAAATTTTCGACATTATAATTTACATATATTACTCTTATTATTATTACATAACAAAACCATCATCATATATGCATATATACAATTATACATCACCTGAATAAAAATAACTATAAATATGTATTAAAGTATGTTTAAGATTTTCTAATGTACTATTTTTATTAAATTAAATAAGGTTCTTCCTCCAAGAATATGATATAGTAGTAAATCCTTGTGGATAACCAAAATACAATACGTCCGCACTAAGTAGTAATTATTCAAACTCTAATACTTCAATAATTCATAAACGAAAAACGCATGTCAATTTTCCAGCCATAAAGAATGCATATAATTCCACAACCCAAAAAACTCAATTCATAGAATCGACTTTAGAAGAATAAACTGTCTCACATGTCGGCCATATACGGCAGAGTTAAGAGCAGGTTGTACTCGAAGAATCGTTGAACGAGCATAATCACAGTTGGTGCCTATTTGGATCGTTTAAAACACCTTTTTTTAATTTTTCTTATGAAAATAAAATTCAATTTATCGATTATAAAATATGAGTTTAAAGGTTCAGTTAACTATAATAACGTTTACGTACAAGAAATTTTACATCATCTCATATTTATTTAATACTAATAAAATAGATAATAATATAAAAAAAGTACTACCATCTGACCATGTGCTTACTGTTTCTTCCAAATATTTCTTGTATGAAGTGAATAGAATTTCTTTTACTTAAAGGGTTGTTTAATTTACAGGAAATTAAAGCAAGTTTATTCATAACTAACAAAATTCATATAACCGTTTCTCATCACATCCATGTCATTGTCAAACTCTTCCTAAATTATTTTAACTTAGTGAAAATGTCCAATGGTCTCTCGTATACATCTTATCTTGAACTCAAATCAAAAACCATCTAAAAACTCATCGTGAAATTGAATAAATTCCTTAACCAAATACATGCATGCTATTAATCGCCAACTACATTACATCCACCGCTTATAGACATGCATTAGAAATTTTCAAACAAAAATCTTCATCACAAACAAGATTTATTAATAACAATGACGTTTCCATTCCTTAGTTCAATGAACTCCATACTTATCCCAAATCACCATTAATATCAAGCCACACAAAATTTCTACACATCCCACAACACAATTAATATTGAGCTATTTGAATTCGTTCCGTTCATTGTATTCCCAAGTTACGCGCAGGTCATTGGTATTTTAAACGATATGAACGTGATCTACAAAACCAAATCCAAAATGAATAGTATTTCCAAATTCTCCAACTTTCCCTATTTTTACATTTCTATAACATCAAATATATAAAGGTAGGAAGAAAACATAACATCACTCGTTAAAAACATATAGGTAGAGTAGATCACTAAATCCACATGATCAATTAAACTTAACTGCACGTATATACAACAACACGCACATAAAGTTCGACACCCATATATATCCCCTTAATTAAAAACTTCTCACACAAAAGTAACCTCTTACCTTCTCTTTGCTACAACCTCCAAACCCTACCATTAAACCTAAAAACAACCCATTAGTATTAGATTTTAATAAAAAGGTCATCTAAACCCAACTTTTTCTTCTTCTTGTTTTTACTAAACTTAGCAAATAACCCAAACCCACCCAAGTAACCCAACAACACCCATAAACTAAACAGCAACCCTAGGCACAGCCTTGCAAGCAAGTGGCTTCTTCATCTCCATAGAAAGCTTAAGACACTCATCCAACTCAACAGAGACACCATCAAATTGAACCCAATGAAAATTTTGTAGCAACTGAGCGAGCCAAAGATGAACCGAGGCCAAGCCCAAGGCCTTCCCAGGGCACACTCTTCTCCCAGACCCGAAAGGTGCCAACCTCAAATCAGACCCCATTATGTTCACATCCTCCTCCTCCACAAACCGCTCGGGCCTGAACCTCTCGGGCTCGGCCCAAAACCTCTCGTCGTGCGTTATGGCCCACATGTTCACCATCGCGGTGGTGCCCTTGGGAATCACGTGCTTGCCGCCCACGGTAACGTCGTGCACCGCCAGGCGAGCCCACGAGAGTAGCGGGCCTGGAGGGTGCACGCGGAGAGTTTCTTTTACTATGCCCTGAAGGTAGCGCAGGTTCGGCATGTCTGCTTCGGATACGAGCCTGTAGGGTCCGCAGACGGAGTCTATTTCGCGCTGTGCTTTGGCTTGGATGTCGGGGTGGAGAACCATCCGAGCCAAGATCCACTCCAGCAGAATTGCCACCGTGTCAGTTCCCCTAAATATCATTTCCTACAACAAAATGAAACGCTTCAACATTAAACAACACCAACAAAAGAAGTACAACACACTATATATGTTGAAATAATAATTGAAATAAGACCGACAAATTTATATTCTTAATAACTTCTAATTTAGAGAAATTAGTTTTTAATTGTAACTAGTAAATAAAATTGAAAATATCTATCAAACTGTATATTATATGATCTGTTTGGTAAATGAAAAAGATAGAAAGGTCATAAGTTTGTCTAACGTGTTTCCATGTAAAAAAAACCATTAAAACATTAAAAAGGACAAAACAAATAATTTACCCAAAGAACAGCGATCATGTCAGCCTCACTAAGCTTGTTCTCGTTCTCCAAATCAAGCAAAACATCAACAAAATCCCCAGTCCCTTCATCCTTCACACACCCACCTCTCACCCTCTTCACTCTATGCTCCTCAATAACACCCCCAACAAACGCATTAACCTTTTCAACCAAACACCTACACCTCTTCCTCACACCCTGCAAATCCAACCACCCCAGAACCGGAAAATGGTCGCTCCAGTTAAAAACACCCAACAGCTCATACCCTTCGCTCACCAAAGCCTCAAGCTCAACACCCTCACCCTCGTAGAACTCATAACACTTACCGAACACCGTCATCATCACATTGTTCAACGACCCGTAGTGCAAAATCCTCTTAACCTCCACGTGTCGGTTATCCTTCATAACCTTCTTAACTTCATCTACCATTTTCAACCCCACCTCGTTCCTAAAGGCTTCCGAGCCGGTGATTCTCTTGGGAGAGAAGAGATGAAGGGCGGAGATTCTCCTCAGGTTTCTCCAGTATTCTCCGTATGGTGCAAACCCCATTGCGCGGTGGAAGAGAAGCTGGTAGGCCGATTCCTTCACTGGTCTGTCAGCAAAACCGGGGCTGCCGAGAATCTCCTTTGCGGTTTCCGGTTCACTCGAGATGACGAACCGGGTCAGACCGATTGAAAAAGCCATGAGCTTTTCTGCGTGGTAAGAGCGGGCGAGCATGGATAACCTGCGGTGCGGGGTGGAGCCGGTGAAGACGCTGAGCAGGGCCATTACTGGGCCCGGAATGATGGGCCGGGTCGAGGACTTGGTGGCCCAGGCCCACGCAAGCCCGCCTGGAGTGAGGAAAAACGTGAGGAGGAAGGTTAAGAGAAGGATGCATAGGGCGGCTTGGAGGGTGACGATAGGGGGTTGGATGAGTTCCGGGAAGAACAAGAGTGTAAAATCTGGTGACATTTTTTGTTTTGTTTTGGTTTTTTTGTGACTGTTGTTGCAGAGATGAAAATAAAGAAAAGTGTGGGAGAGATGAAGAGGTTATTGTGCTGGAACTAAGGAGAGTAGTGGATGGTGTGGAGAGGGTTAGTTACTGGTTATATAGGAGAGTCCATGAGGGGTGGTTAAAAGTTTGGTTAACCATGGTTAAACAGAATAAGGAAAACTTAAAAAAAGAATGTTAGTATAGTAATTAAAAATAGAAAAGAGAAATAAATGTGTGATATAGTATTCGAGTACTAAATACTACTCCTCTTTTTCTAATTATAACATGATTTTTATAAATTTATTTGTTCTTTTTATAATTTTTTTAAATTTTTAGATATATTAATTATTTTTTCTTATATATTTTTATTTAATTATTTTTTCTCTAAATATTAATTAGAAATAATTAAATGAATAGAGATAAAAAAAACGATAATTTTAGAATGATAATATAATTAATTGATAAATTTAATGTGATTAATTAGATTAGTTATTTTCTAAAGGGACGTGAATTAATTAAAATATTTTTAAATTTAGGAACCAAAGGAATACCTCTATCTCAAAAATAAGTGTCACAATTTTTTTCTCCAAAATAAGTATTATATTTGATTTTTCAATGCAACTTTAATTGATCTTTTCAATGTAACATTAATATTATTTTCTTTCATATATTTAATAAGATTTCTTTTTTGTAAATTTGTCATTTTTTTCATTTATTTATTAATTTTTTTGTTTGTGTAAGATAACCTAAAACAATACTTATTTTGAAATGAAGAAAGTAATAGATAAACATAAAAATAATGTTTTACAGAGTATATGTAATAATATAATTGAAAATAAAAATTTCGGATAGAAGAAGATATTGATAAGAAAACCCAATATTAAAAAAAAGAGATACTGAGATAGATTTATTTACTTTAACAAATATATATATATATATATATATATATATATATATATAAGTTAAAATATTAAAAACTATAAAATAGCAAAAGAATTTAACTAAATAGAATATATGAATCACAAAATTTTATAATTTTAATGAAATTAAATAAAAAGTGAACTAAAGAAAGAATATCCAAGAAATTGTTCCTATCATTTTCCAAATAAAAAAAATTATATTTAACTCATTTAAAAAAACGTGAATAAGCACAGAAAACGGTAATTTGAAGTTAAGGTTGAAAAAGATAAAAAATACTACATAGGTTATGTTTTTTTAGTTTGATGTCACTTTTTGTTTCATTAAGTTTCACTATTAGAATAATAATATTTTATGATGTTAAATTCATGATATATGGTTGTTTTGAAACCGTCTTAAAATAAAACACGGTAATAAATTTGTAAATAAAAGAAAATGAATGACGATGGTTTTATAAAAATCATCTTTGAAAGAAAGTGTTCAAAGATAGTTTTTAAAAAATTGTCTTTGAAAGCAAGTATTCAATGACAGTTTTGGAAAAATCGTCTTTAAAAACAAGTGATCAAAGACGATTTTGAAAAAATCACCTTTGAAATTCTTACCCATTTACATTTATTCCTTCTTGCTCTCTCATTCTCTTGTGCAGCTCTTTGGCTCTCACACAGTCACACTAAAGGCTGAAAAAATTAGGATTTCTCCATCATGACCCCTTCACACTCCCCACTGCCAAAAAATTCTTCCCCGCCGCACTTGTCTTCTACCTCGCCATCTTCACCAACACCAATCTCCTCCGACATGCAAACATTGACACCTTCATTGTCTTCTGATCCCTCACCTCTTTCCTCGTCGCCCTTGCCGACACCGCCTTCTGCATTCAGCCTTGCCCCTCCAACCTCACCTTCCTCTCCCTCCTCGTCATCCTCGTTGACGCCTTCGACTTCGTCACCACCAACTTTTCCTTCACCTTCATCGCCTACTCTTGGGCCTTCGCTTATCTCATCACCATCACCATTGAGATGGTCTACATCAAGCACATGGTCATGAGCCTCAGCCTCAACACATAGGACTTCGTCTTCTACAACAACCTCCTCTCTCTTAGGGATGGCTCCCTTTTTCTCCTTCCTCATCGATGAGAATGCCGAGGTTCTCGCTACGATTAGATTCGATGACCTTTTCGACCTCGTCGCCTTCTACGTTGTCTCCATGTCTTACCTTTTCGATTTGCTCATTAGTTCCTTCGGGTTCGCGGCCAAGAGGGTCGTTTCTGCCATCACATTCATCGTCACCGGTGTGGTGAACAAGTGATGCAATCCTACCCCATAAGGGCATTGGATAGAAGACTCCAAATAGATTAGGCCAGAGATGCAAGAGAAGGCCCTAGGGTTCTCATAAGCCTTAAGGTAGATTTCGGGCCCATGGGCTAAGTATGAGCCCACATATCTTTGTACATATTAGATTAAAGTTTCATTATTTTTGGACCTTGTATTTAGGACTCCATAGTGTAGGTAGTGTACCTTAAAAATATAGGATTTTTCTTCCCTTGTATTTTAGGGCACCTAGACTAGTTTTTGTATTAGGGGTAGTTTTGTAATTTCACATGCATTAAGTGAATATTTGATGTGTGTGTTGGAAAATAAATTTAATTGAATTGGGAGAAGCCCAATCCAATTAAATTTTAGAGGGGGAGGTGAGCATTTGCTTGCTACACCCCATTGTCACATCATATAGTCACACTTTGTGCATGTCCTTCATGCTTTACATGTCTCATGACACCTAAGCACACTTAGTGGAGAATCTTGGATTAGTGGGCTGAACCATAACTAAAATTCACTAATTATAATTAGTGAAATTTTAACTCCACAAATTCAATTTAAAATCCAAGTGAAATTTGAATAGAAATTCAAATTTACCTCCAATTTTGTGTGACACTTAGGCTATAAATAGAGGTCATGTGTGTGCATTTTTTTCAACTTTGATCATTTGAGAGTTAAACTTCAAAGTTCAGATATCTTTTGAGGCACAAAATTTTGTACTCCTTATCTCCCTCTCCCTCCATTCATCTCCTCCTACCTTTAAGCTCTTATCCATGACTTCCTATGGTGGTGAGCTTCTTCTAGACTCATCTTCTTCTTAAAGTGACATCTCCTCTCAACTCTTTTTCTTATCCACTCCGCTGCCATTAAAATTCAAAAAGCAAAGGACTCCATTGATGAAGAAGATCCAAGGCCTACAAGCTCCACATGGAGCTACATCAACAAGTTTCTCACCGTGGCGATCAATGTGCTTATTTGGGGATTCTTTACCATTGGGTTGGTTTGTTTTCTTTTTACTATTGTTGGAGGGATTCTTTACCAATAGTCTGTGAATGGGCTTGAGAGTGCTCTGGCCTAGCCCAAATAGTTGGATATTGAAAGCAATAAAGGTGGTGGCAGTGGTGGTGAAGATGATGATGATGATGATGATGATTTGACAGGTGAGGGTGATGGGTTGATTAAAGCTACTTCTAGATAAACATTTGTATTATTTATTTTTCACGTTTAAGTTGTAATGCCTATATAATTGTTGTCTTATTTCGGCAACATTATGAGAGAAATTATATGCAATGTGAGAGTGATGGGTTGATTAAAGCTACAAGCTTATGCTTGTCTTTATATTGTCACACAAATTTCTTATTCTTAATGGTTGTTGTTTTTTTCTGACACTTCCTATTTTTCTCGATGGGTTTGTTACTACGTGGGGTGCTATCCTGATTGTATGGTGATTTCAATAATGAGAAGTAGTTAAGTTTTTTTTATACTTAAATCATGATTTATTTATCCTATTGTATGGTGATTTCAATAACTTACCTTTGGATTAATGTATGAGTGGCAGATATTTATTTGTCTAAATATATAATATGAATATATTAACTTTCACTTACTTAGTGTTGTTTGTGAAAGTGCTCTGACATATGTCTACTTGTGTAGAGATTATACCCCTATCAGTTTGTTCTCGATATGGTTTGGCTATTGGTGCATCAATGGCTCCCTTTGTCTGTGTGGTTGTATGCATATGTTTTCTTGTTGTCTATCCAATTAGTAAGGTGACATACATTTACTAGAACTTTTATTACTTTTATACTAGTAAACATGGAGCAAATTTAATTTGTTTTGTCCTAATTTTCATTTCTTTATTGGCTTTATGTAAATTTATGTGGTTTTCCAGTCGTTATATTTTTTGTTGGGCCATCGACATGAAGCACTATTCCATAGAGCTGAGTTGAATAGACTCATAAATTTGCATGGTAATGAGGTATGTGTCAAAGTAATGTGATGATTTTAGTTGAAGTAAAGTCATTTATCTTTATTGTATGATTTTTTTTCTCAATTAATTTGCACTTGTAGTTGAGTGAAACATGTGTAATGTATTTCACAAGTATGTTGCTCTTCTAACTCTTCTTTCTTTTGGAGTGTTATACTTGTTCATTATATGTTATACCTCATTGCTGCAGATTACATTTTCTTCAACATTAAGCAGGGAATTTCATCCTTATAAACCTGATCCAAGTCCGCTACTGCATATTTGTATTCTTTGGGAAGTTCAACCAAATGAAGTAAAAATGATTAGAGATAGCCTTAAAGATGATGTAAGTAATTCATTTCTTGATAATTTAAAAATTATTCAAAAAAAAATTATTATGCCATGTACGATTATGAATGAATGCATTGGAGAGAAAGTTGGGGTAGTTAAATGTCTAAATTATTCATTATAAGATTCTTTTGCTCTAGTTCTTAAATTATTCCCATCGTAGTTAAATGTCTATGTAAATAAAACTAGATAGTTGTGTTAATCTATGTTGGTTTTATATTCTTTTTTCAGGGCAAACAAACCTTATTTACCTATAGCTACTGGAGATCTTTCTGTCCAATCTGCACGGTTCTTGGTTATATTTGTTGCAGTTGTTGGCCTGTCAATTGTGGGGTTGAACTTTGGGCCCTTCATTTTTTCTCTTTACATACTTGACCTTTTCTTGAGTACTATCTATTATATTCCTCCATTTAGAATGAAACACTTTCCTACTACAACATTTCTTATAATTGCCACAGTGTGATATATCCTCCATTCTTACTAATATTTTCACTACTAAAAACAATTTGTGAATTTGTTCTTTTTTGGGGATAAATTCAGTAGGTTATTGAATTTTAAGTATTTGTTGATTAAGTTGAAAATATTGACAGAAAAGGCATATGTAGGTACAGGCGTTTCTCCTTAACTTTGGTGTGTACTATGCCACTAGAGTTGCCCTTGGGCTTGCATTTGAATGGAGGTGGGTTAGAGTTTATCATTTATTGCTTCATATTTGTAATTGGTAAAGTAGAACAAATGAGCTCATGGGTGGCTGCCCGACTGGTGTTTAAATAGAGGCTCTTTGAAGAGTATACTAACTATGAACTTTTGATGTTTCAACCAAGAAAAAGATATAATCAAAATAATAAAATATCTAAGATAGAATTTGCATTTGTGTATGTGTGTGAAATGTATATATACTGCTTATAAAGCATACTCTGCTTCCACCCTTTAATTAGGTGTTGCATCTAACATGGATTTGCATGTCATAACTAACTTCAAGTATCAAATTACCTTTGCCACAAAATTAGGAGTTCGAAACATTGCTTTCCTTGGTTCTGGAATTTTGCTGGTGAACTATATTGTTTCTATTTTGGCAGCAATTTATATGCTTCGAGTGAATATAAACTTACATGATGTGCGAATCACTTACATGAAATTCTTTATCCATGACAGGCTTCAGTTCCTGATTTATATAATTACAATATTAATAATATATGTGAACTTCTTTCATTTTTATGATCTGGTGAACTACCATGCTAAGAAATCTCTTGATGTAATTCTAATATTGATATCTGAACCTCTTTATCTCTATTTGATTTTTAGTGATTCACTTAATTATTTTATAGATTGCATTACATGATACAATTGCTACCAAATCATAATTCAAATATAATTAAAAATGTTTAAACTCTTAGGATTAATTTTCTTTGGAATAAGACTATTAGAATTTGGGTTGTGTAATTGTGTATAATGTAATTGACATGTTGGCATTTTTTTTATTTAAAAAAAACATTTTAAGACGGTTTTGACAAATTTTTAGAAAATTGTCTTAGAATTCTCAATGTTTTTTTAACTTTTTTTAAAAGATATTCTAAGACGGTTTTTTAAAAAATTGTCTTAAAGAGTCTTAGAATCCTCATTTTTTTATTTTTTTTATAAAAAATACATTCTAAGACAATTTTCACGTAAAAATTGTCTTAGAATCCTCATTTTTTTTAATTTTTTTAAAAAATACATTCTAAGATGATTTTCATATAAAAACAGTCTTAGAAAGCTACGCTTCTAAGTAAAAGCCTTCTTCGAATGATGATTTTTTAAAGACGGTTTATCATGAAATCGATGTGAAATCTATCATTCTAAGACGATTAAGGAACCATTGTGAAAAATGTTGACTTTTCACACATAATCTTTAAAGATAGTTCAAAATCGTTGTCGAATGTCTCTAAGAACCATCATCATAGATGTTTTTTCTAGTAGTGTTTTATACTTATTTCATTTTAATATATTAAGTTTTAAATGTTTAATTTCAATTTTTTATATTTTTGAAATTTTCATTTTGATAATTTTTGTTCATTTTCTGTCAAAAATATTAGTACTCCATCAGCTTTTGAATTTTAAAATAATAATGATTTTAATAATCACTATATTTATTTTAAAAATAAAGCACTAATGAAGGTTCTCCATCTTTAATTGGAGGAACCTTGTTTCACTACACTGTATATTCGAAATCCATTATTGTGTCGACAGAAAAATTGTGGGCTAAGGGGAACGATGACCACTACCACTACCTAGGTTGATTTGAATCATTTTTTTTTTTGTTCCCTTTGTGAACTTCATCAACCTTAATCATATACGATATCTCTTTTACACTCAATGTTGTTATGTATTCTTTGTTCACATCATAGTACTAGAAACATTGGTGCGAATCCGCAGGACGATGGTGTGCCATAATATTTTATGCAACCTGATGCAATATCGGCAATGCAATATTGATCTTGTGATGACGACGGTGAGCTTAGTGGCCAACACTAATAACAGTGTGATAATAATTTTTATTTGTTATTATTTTATATTAATTATTTCAAAAATTTGAAAGTAGACAAAATGTTAATATTTGACGGAAAATAAAAATATTAAAATTAAACTTTCAAGAATATAAAGAATCAAAATTAAGCTTTTAAAATTAATGAACCAATCATAACTTAATTTTTTTTTAAGATACTACATAGGTTATGTTATGTTTTTTTCGGTTGAAATTGAATATTTAGTCTAGAGTGCACATGGAGGTTATTAAGGAAAACAAAACCTTAATGGTATTAAGACAAAATATACCTGTAATAGGACTGTGGGCCAGAGGTTAGTAGTACTATTTATTGCCGTGGGTGAGAGAATCAATTTTGGGGTTTGGGAAATGGAGTTGCAGCTGTTGCCATTTAATTACTTTTTTTTTATGAATTGGGTCCGGGCCCACCCTAGGCAACTGATTATAATTTTCATTGCCAATGTTGGTTCTGTTTTTCATTGGTCCTTTGCTCGGTGATTTTTCCATTGCCCATTCAACTTCTATGTATGCTTACTGCTTAGGCATGTGATTAGTCCATGGCCCATTGAACTAGGAAGTATGTGTGACAAGAAAACAACATGTGATTTTCTTTTATATATATATATATATAAACTTAATTGATTTATTTTTTAAATAATTGAGAATAAATAAATATTATTATACTAGAATCGGACTTAGATCATTTTTTCGTAAACTCAATATGTATTATTAACTGAGTTATATCTAATAAATCATAATTTTTTATTTATTAATAAGTGATTTTTTTGAAAGTTATTAATTATTGATGTCTTAAAAAAGATTATTTACAAAAAATTCTTATCATAAAAGATTCTGACAAAAAAAAAATTAAATAAAGTATGATTATAAAATATCATAGTATGTTACCAGCCGACGAGTGTTACACTGTATGCTACTAGTATATTCTCCCATTAAAAAAAAAAAACTAGTAGTATATCTTTTTGGTGATATCAAGAAAATTAACACTGTGTTGACATGTGTAGTGGGCTGAAATAATGTTGCAACAACAGTGACCTCACACTCAGGTCTCAAACTCAGCCTAAATAAGTAGGATGATGCGGTGCCGTTTCTTTTCTTGTAGTGACCAAGCTCGGATAAGGTACAAACAACTTTTGTCCAACTAAAACACGAAATTTATACATTTATGGCAGCTTATTTAACTTATTGCAACACGAAATACCAAATAATATTTTGGTAAAATTTTTCACTCCTATATCTGTTTTATAAATATATAAGTACTATTAAGATATTAGTTAATAAATTAAAGAAATTTTTTTATTATAAGAATACACAAATTATTTTTGTTTATAATTTTTTATGTTATCTTATAATTTTTATAATAAATATTTTTTTCTTTTAATTTCTTACCCAATACCTTTAGGACACATATTAGCAAGATCCAAATAATTATACTCCAAATAATGTTAAATTTAGTTATTAACTTTTCTATGCAATATCAAGAAATTAACCTGCCTATGCTTAAGTTAAATTTGGCCTTCTCTCTCACTACACTCTCTACAATATGCTGAATTTTATGAGTATTTACAAATTTTAATAGGTCGCGTTACTCATTTAATAAATTTTTATCTTAATTTTGTAATATAGAATAAATTTTGATAATAGAGTATGCATTATAAAGAGTATGTTAAGGAATGTACTGTTAACTCTCCTCAAAAAATTATCGTGAGATTACATGAAACATTTCTCATTAATAATTCTTTTATATTTTTTATGCATAATACTTCTATTTGTTTATGTATGATAATTATTAAATATTTAATAATTTTAATATATGAAATATAGGGTAGCAAAATGTCTTAAGTGGAGTAAGTGTGGATTAAATTGCTAGTAAAAGTGGGTTAAGAAATTCAAGTCACTCTAGTTTGAGGTGAATTGGTAGATTGACCTACCAAAAGATAGAATAATGTAGGTTATTAGGTTGTGAAATAATGAATTGACAAGCAAAACTCCACCTAAAATACATTTAAAAAAAGTACATGTACTAATAATTTAAAAAGTTATAATATTGTCTAATCAGAAATTTTCATTTATGATTACTTTATCAATTTTCACAAAATCAATTAAAAGTAATACCAGCCAATTATAATTGATTCACACATTAATAACAAAAATCAAATTCATATTTTTGTGGGATATAAGTTTAGTTCTTATCAACTAAACTAATTTTTCTTAGCTTTTTTTCTTTCTAACTGCCACACAGGATGAAGGTGTATATGCATAAATTTGAAAAAATATAAAATGGTCATTTTTTCTATTGAGTAGGTGTTAAAATGAGGAATGTATTATGCATGGGTATCACAACTAACTAAGACAGGGTATTAGTATTTTGGAATTATGAATAGCTTACTCATTATTAATTACACTTATAAATAGCCTACTCATGATTACACTTTGTTTGGAGGAGACACAAGAGATAAAAAAGAATTAAAAATAAATGAAAATAAGATTAAATAATGTTATTTGAATTGATAAAAATGATAGAAGTATTTTCTTTACTTCTTATACAAATAAATAAGTAAAAAATATTAAATATTTTCTTTATTTGGATGAACCTCTTATACTAATCCCTATTAACTTAACCCCACTTTTGCTTAACTAATGCTGAAAATTAGTACGCAATGCTTGTTATAGTCTTTAGAAGAACAACATTTCACTTATTACTTTTTTACTTGTACAATTGATATACTTGCGGAATTAAGCTTGTGATGATCCATTTGCAATATGAATTCACAAACACCTCACCGTTCATTGCACTCTACAGTCAAAATAATTCGCATTTAATAATTGCATATACGTAGGATTGTGCTTGCAGCAAAGAAGTGTCTTTAAAATAAAAAATATTGGTATATATAGAAGAAGAGTTAATTTTATGTTGGTATATTTGAGTATTGAAAATTGACTTCTGTCGCTTTTCAGTGACAGAAATTGCTTCCAAATGTTGCTGAAATGCAAAGCCATCGCTCTCAAATGTTGCTCTCTAGTATTTGTTGCCTACTTATTTATTTATTGAACTCTAATGTTTTATTGTTTACTTTTAAGAAGGTTTGGGACCTTACTCACAACAATGGAAGAAAAGAATAGTGTTGGGGCCTGTTTTCTTTCCTCAAGTCGTGATCTGTTATTTCTTTTTGGCTAAGAACCTCTTTGTCTTGCACTCTTTGATTATAGTTCTTGTTGGCAAATTTCTACCCAAACAGTGACAACTTTGTCCTTCATCGACCGTTAGTCCATTATTACTATATTTTTTAGAGTGGACGTACAAAGTTTTAGGGGTGGTAGACCCTTTAATCCTCACTAGAAAACCAATAACGGAAATGATAACGTTAATTATACACGAATATTCCACCAAAAATAATAAAATTTCTTATGGAAAAAATTATAAGTAATTGATTAAGTTAAATACAACATTAACTAGTATCAATAACTTTATGCCCTTTTTCTTCTGTAATTTTACTATTAAAAAACAACTCTCTTAAACAATCCAAATGATAACTTAGCATACATATCTAAACAATAAGTAATTCTAACAATGGTTGATTTTATATATTTACAATAATTAATCTTTAAAAGTAATGCAATCCAAACACTACTCATTTAAGTAGAGAAAATCATAAGATACCCTATTACCTTTTTATACATGTGCAATATAACAATCTTACGAAAAAACTCTATAGAGATTATGTTAGATAAAATTAGTTAAAAAGATAATTAAAAACATAAAAATTAACTTATAGCTGAAAGTTGATAGGTGAAAATTGTTAAGTTAACTTATCAAATAATAAATATTTTATAAAAATATTTGTTTAAGTATCTAAAAATTGTAAAATTACATATTTATATTATATTTTTATATAAATTTTAATTTATTTTTAGATAAAAATATATTTTAAAGTGTTATAATTTTAGTTTTAATTAATTTTTAACTCTTGTAATTTTTTATAGATAAATTATTGTAATTATATTTTTTGTTTCAACTATTATATTTTTTACACTATGTATTCTACATTAATCTTATATTACATCTTAAAATATTTTTAATCAAATTTTAGAAAAAGTAAAAATAACATACACTTAAGTAGGCATTATAATTTTATTATGTTAATTCTCATAATTGTTAAAATAAATTGTCTAATATAAAATTATTTAAAAAGATAGTAAAATAAAAATATCTAACATTTATCATTGTCAATTTCGTGAACTATAATGTGAATAAGTGAAAATAAATAAATAAGTAATTAAACCATGTTTTATTTAAAAAGGATAATTGGAAAATTTAACAAAAAAAATTAAGTATAAAAAGGAGATAAAATATAATAATCAAAATCTAGAAGTTGGTGTTTTAAATTTTTTTACTTCGAGTAGTATTTCGAAAAACGTTAGGAAGGAGAAATAAGTAAGCTTGGTAGGGGAGATAAAATTACTAAAAATTCTTTTCAGCTAATAAAAATAGTTAGAAACAAGTTAGAATGACTTATCAAACATTGCCAAGGAAAGAAAAATAAATACGAGGTAAAAAAATAAATAATGTAATAAAGAGAAAGAAGGATAAAGAGTAAATAATATTACAAAAAAATTGTATAAATAATATAATTGTAACCTTGGGAGACATGTGGTAGGAAAAAAATACTTTTGGGAATCATTCCTAAAAATTATATATCATGAGAATCATGATTCTTAGGTATGAATAAAATTTATTTGATTGGTCATCAATATTAGAAATATTTATAGAAATTTTATGGGAATCAAAGAATTATGTAATATTTTTATGTTAAACCAGTCATAGAAATAAAAATGGAGAGTGCTAAGGTTTTGAGCGAGCCAAACCAACTGATAGAGGAAGAGAAAGACTAACTTGACCGTAGCACAAAAAAGGTCAAGGCTAGAGATTATATGGAAGGAGTTGTGGAGGATATGGAATCAGAGGTATCGTATTTAGTTCAAGAAATGGGGCTCACCTTACAAGGAAAAGTTGATGGTCACTATGGGTGAAGAACGAAATGAGGGATGAAAGAAATAAGAGAGTGGTCCCGGTGAAAATAGTAACATTGCAGAGGAGAGTGAGGATGCAATAAATTTATGCCCTGAAATTGTCGTATCGGGCACAGAGCTGGGGGAGTGGAGTGCACTGTGACAAAAGGCATTGGTGGTTCATTTGACGAGGAAGAGAATCACCTTCAAGGCGTTGAAGAGTAAGCTGAAGAGGGGTTGGGCGAAAGTGGGAACACTGCAGATAATTGATATGCCTAGAAACTATTTCACAGTGGTTTTTTTGCAGAAGAATATTGTAGGCATGCTCTCTTTGAGGGACCATGGATGTTTACTGATCATCATCTCTTGGTTCAAAGGTGGAGGCCATTTTTTCCATTAAGTGTAGAGAAAGCGACAAACAAAGGTGGTTGTGTGGGTGAGGATTCCAGAACTATCGCTTGAGGTTTACGATAATAAGTTCTTATGGAGGGTTGGATCAAACCATGAGACAATGTTAAAGATTGATAAACTAACATCAATACACTAAAGGGTTCAATTTGCAAGACTATGTGTGGAAATGGATCTCTCTTAAGAGACTGGTAACGCATATAGTGATTAGAGAGAGACATTCATTTGAATTTGGAGTAGGAGGAGTTACATGCAGTGTGCTTTAGATATGGAAAGTATAGCCACAAGAACCATGAATATAACATCCTGCAATTTCTTTCTCAATTTATTTATTTTTCTACATGTGTAAAATTACTATTAAATGTTAGATAGTGAAAATTTTACATTATGTAATTTAATATATGACTATGTGATTTAATTTATTATCTATATGATATTAATTGTATAATTTTAGTGTTAGTTATATTTTTTTAGTATAAATAATTTATTAATTTAGTTAGTTGATAGAAAGTTGGAATTTATCTGAATAAAAATTTCATCTGTAATGAAATTGCACGGTACACTGAGCGACAATATAATTTAACTCTGTTTAAGAGTGTTCATTGTGTGAGGATCACTTTGGATACACATATTCCTTGGAAGATTAGTGGAATAACCTTGACGATTAAGATAAGATTTACTAGTTTTAGAAAAAAAAACAAAACTACCCATTTTTGGTATAGATTGACACGTTCAAAATGGAAGCCAAGGAGGTCATTCAAGTGTCACAAAGCCTTGCCAATTTAAGCCTACATCATAGCTTATAGGTCTTTGTGACAAAAAATCTTTTGGAGCCTTCGTCCTTTCATTTTGTACGAATTCAAACTTGAGGGAGTGGAGTTCAGTTGTGCTTCTTCTTCATCCAAGCTTGTTCCTAGTGTTCTTGAGCCTTTGAGTCATCAAGCTTAGGTAAATGAGCTTCATTCTTCATCCTAGACTTCATTCCTCTTCATTCTCTTGTTCTAGCTTCTCTAATAACTTGAAACTATCATTTAGTTTACTCATGAAGGAAAACTTTGAAAAAAATTGAATATTCTTCATTCTACTTCAAGATTTCGAGAGTTCATCAAGAGGTAAGGGGGTCTCTCCAACTCTTAAACCTTATGCTTGTTGATAAACTTCCTTGAACATGTTGTTGCTTTGAAATTTTTGAGCTTGTCTTCATGTCCTGAATCTATGTACTGAGCTATTTTCCTTGAGTTTTTTTTATGCCAAAAATGAGTTCTTTGCATGCTAAAACATAGAGTTAGCCTTAAATTTAACCTAAATAAGAATTTTCTAGCAAAAGTTACAAATAAAACAAGTTTAAGGACCTTTAGTAAAATGAAAATTTTGTCACGAATTTGGATTGAGAGTTACAGAAATATGGACTATTTTTATTACATTTTTTACCTCAAAAATGAATTTTTTAGGTTTAAAAATGTAGGGTAGCATATAAGATTTGCGAAAATCCGACTTCCAGAGCACCGAGAGCAGTAAAAATAAGTTAGGAGCAAAATTTTGAAAAATCAAGCGACAAAGTGATTTTAGATAGTATATAACTTAACTTTGGAATTTGTGCCCCGTATAAATTCTCTTGGAATTATTTATTTTCTAGAACTGCTGATATATTTACTATTATATTACTGAGATAAATGCAAGATCTGAGGACTAAGCATGTTCTGAAATTGTGATGATTCTATGCTAAACATATTATTGAAATGTGTGCTTGTATTGTATTATGATTATTGAATGATAAGATTAGCAGAGTGCAAACTCCAACAATTATATCTGTGGCATGCAAATATATTTTCTAATATATATATGTTTGCATATTGTCATTTTTATTAGTACGTGTTGTGGTTTGGGTCCTAGGGTGTTCGACCCTTGACAAATTGTTTGCTATGTTTGGTTAGCTACAATTACAGGTGTTATGTTGTTCAATTGTTTGTGTGACAAGTGGTGTAGTGGGTGGAGAGGTTTGAAGAACCTAGGAGAATTAGCGAGTGGTGACTACCCAACTGTTGGTACACTCATTTGGTGCGGGTAATTTATAGGCCTCACTTTGCTACTTCTGACGGGCTTCGAGACTATGCTTTTTGAGTTGAGAGATGAGGGGCCGGTGTACGATGTATCCATATGTAGCAATCCCTCTCGACTGTTATCCATATGATTTTTGTAAGCCCATCAAGACCTGGGAGGATTGGTGGCAATGATTGGGCCCTATTGTGAATTAAGTGTGATAGTTACACACTTAGGATGTGAGAGTGTTGTTTGTTTAGATAACCACATACAATGGTTACATAGATTGTATGTTTTAATTTTGTTTTACTATTGTCTATTGTTTGTGGTGTTGGAGGAGTAGAGGACTCACCCCTACAACCAACAACTTTTAGGAAATAACAATGTCGAGTACACCGAGGAGTGTGCAGGCTCAACGTAGCTCGCAAAGAGAGTAGGTATGGTTCTGCGCTGTAACATGGACTACACGTTACACCTGCCATTCTCAAGTCCACGTAGTGCCAACTGATAGACTGGATACAACGTGCATCAAGTACACCTAGTGGAGGTTACAAAGGACCGAGGTGACCATTTGAATATGTTATCCAAGGAGATGGAGGAGTAACGAGAACTACTAAGGTAATTGGAACCGTCGTATGAGGTGGAGAGTGACGATTCTTCCGAGAACACTCCTTAGTTAGTTCTATACTTCTAGTGTGATAAATGATTTGCTCTAGTCCTAGTTTCTTTACTGTTTTAATGTATTTTGAGAGATATTTTTTCCACAGACATGTATTTTGTTGTAGTAGGGATAACACTATTAAGGGTTGTATCCATATATTTCTTTGTGACACTACAAATTTTAGAGTGAATAGGAATTTAGTCCCTGAGATTGTACCTATTTTTCATATTAGTCCCTAACTTAATATTAAATTCAAAATAGTCTCTATCTTTACAAAAGTGTTGCAAAATAGTCCTTCCGTTAAATTTTAAAGTAACGCCGTTAGTGAGGTCAATTTTAGTGCCACGTGGACTATCCAACGTGGCACTAAAGGATGACGTGACATGACCCGTGGATGTGCCTTCTAAAAGATGCCACGTCATTTGATGATAACAAAACGAGTAAATAGACAATTTAGTCCCTGACTTTGTACTCCTGTTGCATATTAGTCCCTGACTTAATGAAAAATTCAAAATAGTCCCTATCTTTTGCATAAGTGTTGCAAAATAGTCCTTAATTTAAAAGATGCCGGAAATCGTGCTTAAAGTGTCCATGTATTGCAAAGGTTGTGCCTAACACAATTTCTGGCGGCACAGATTCCTCCTTGAATTCCTTGTCATCTTTTGATTCCTCTGGTTTTTTCTCTTCTTCTTTCTTTTCTTCTTCATTTGCTTTTTTCTCCTCCACTTTGTTTTCCTCTAGTTTTTTCTATTCCTATTCAAAACACACACAAAAAAAATCAGAACTCGGAATGATATATTGATGGTAATTGAAGAAAAAAAGAGAGGAAAAGAGAATGGTTATGCAGACCTCGCCCATTGGTGTTGACAGCTATAGAGATAAGGTTGTTGCTGTGGATTTTTGGTTCTTTTTATTTGTGCAAGTGTGTGTGGGTTCTTTTTCGTATATATGCCTCAATTGGTTCAGAACCATCAAATTTGAAGAAGCCACTCATTTTATCATCATCAAATGATGTGGCACTAAAATTGACCTCACTAACAACATTACTTTAAAATTTAACAAAAGGACTATTTTGCAATACTTATGCAAAAGATAGGGACTATTTTGAATTTTTCATTAAGTTAGGGACTAATATGCAACAGGGGTACAAAGTCAGGGACTAAATTTCCTATTTACTCGTTTTGTTATTATCAAATGACGTGGCATCTTTTAAGAGGCACATCCACGTGTCATGCCACGTCATCCTTTAGTGCCACGTTGGATAGTCCACGTGGCACTAAAATTGACATCATTAACGGCGTTACTTTAAAATTTAACGGAAGGACTATTTTGCAACACTTTTGCAAAGATAGGGACTATTTTGAATTTAATATTAAGTTAGGGACTAATATACAAAATGGATACAATCTCAGGGACTAAATTGCCTATTCACTCATTTATTTATGTATGAAAACTGAATTACTCGACATATGCATTTATTTTAATTTGATGCAACTATTTAGCATTTCTCGACTATCGCATTTTGTTTAAAAAAAATAGTATAGGAAGTTGTTTTTATTATTTATAAGTAGTGGTTAAAAAAAGTGATGTGTATTTCTAAAATAAATTAAATTAAAGTATTTTCAAGTAATATTTTTAGTTTAAAATTTGAGGTGTTACTTTCAGTGCTTAGGTTTGGTGTTTTGGAGGTTGTTCAAGTGGTTGCTGGTAGGCCAACAAAATTGGTGTTGGTCGAAGGTACTAATGTGGGGATGAAGGTGGATGAGACGAAGGCTGATGTGGAGGTTATTGCTATAGATCAGGGTAAACAATTAATGGAAAACAAGGATTTGCAGGATCTAATCCCAAGTAGTTAGGACCAATCATTTGGGCCCTGGATGTTAGTGAAGCACAATCCTCAAATGAAGAGTAAGGTGGTTAAGGGAAAGGTATTAATGCAAATGCGGTTATGAGGAAAGGCAATATTGCAAATGTGAAAATTGAGGAGAATAAACAAAAAACAGTTAATGTCTCACAATTTGAGATTTTGTTAGCATTGGAGAGAGAAATTGTTGAGGAAAAAAGAAGTGTTGACCTAATGGGGCTGGAAGGGAAGTCACATCAGCTTTTTTTTACTGTTCCAATGAATGGAAGGGATCCACTACCTTAGGTGGTTTAAAATAAAGTATGCAATCCACTAGTAGGGAAAAATTCTAAAAAAGGAAACATATCAAAAACAAGTAAGGGAGGCAAAGGATTGGGGCTTATTAGAAATAAAAAAGAGTATGACTCTTTTATTGATAATATCTAACTACCAACGTCCCATGAGTACAAAGAAGGGTAGTACTAGTGGCTTCAATAGAGAATGGAAGATAGGGTAGAGAAGATGAAGGCTAAAATGGAGGGGAAATTCAAGCTTTTAGACCCAGGAATAGCAATTGAGATGAAAAAACGAGAGTGGGCTTCTTCTCAATGATGCTAAGTGGAGAAATGGAGGTGAGGGTGTGAATTTCTTAAATTTCATGAGATCGGTTCATGTGGGCAACACTTCAGCAGGAAATATAAAAGAGATTTCGGAACCATTATCAAAGGATGAAGAGGTGGTGAATGAGAATGGTCATAAGATAGAAACCATGGTAGTGGATGAAGCTACATCAGATTGCTTGGGGTCTAAGAACCCTACCAACCTTAACATGTGTTTATGAATTTCCTCATTTGGAATTATAAGGGAACATCAACGAAAGGTTTCCCAACTATGATTAAAGATGTGTTAGTATTAAGAAGTTGGTTTGTTGGTGTTAGTAGAAACTCAAGGTAGTGGGTTGAGGGCAGAGGACATTATTAAGTGTATGCCATTTGATAAATCCTTTGTTTAAGATACAAAATATGCATTTGGGGGTATTTGGTGCTCATGGGATGGAAAAGGGGGAATGTGGATGTTATAAAGGTTGCTTACTAGTTTTTCCATATGAAAGGTTGTAAGAAGGAATGCGCAACCATGGCATTTGACAGCAGTGTATAGGTCTCCTCATTTTTCTTGAAGACAACAATTATTGGGGGGGGGGGGGGGGACTTGGAGGAGTTAGTTGATGGGGGGAGCTTCGGCCATTGCTAGGGCTTTCAATTCTATTCTAGTTGAACATGAGGGGGGGGGCTGTTCCCCCTTTATGCGGAATTTAACTTATTTTAATCCATTTGTGCATGATTGTGAGTTGATTGCAGGTTTTGAGGAATACCTGTTTACTTGGCAAATGAGGAACCTGCAGGAAAGATTGGATCACATGTTGGTGAATTTGACGTGGAGATTATGCATCCAAAAGGCTACAATCCAACGTCTTGCTCCCCAAAAGTTAGATCATACCCTTATATGAATTCGATTTTTAACTATGGGGAAAATAATTGAAGAAGACAACCTTTTAGGTTTATGGCTACCTAGACTTCTCATTAATATTTTCCATAGTTTATAAACTAATGGAGGAGTAAGGGAGATTGGAAGCAAAATATCAAGGCTTTCCAATTCGAGCTTGAAGAGTGGAATAAAAGGGTGTGTGGCAATATTGTCATAAGGAAGTGAATCTTGTTAAGGCGTCTTAATAGGATTGTAAACCGAAGAGAACACCATGATACTATGTATCTTGAGGAGGCACAAGAGAGGATCTGGAAGGAGTAAACGACCACAGTGTTGCATGAAAAGATGGGGTGGTACTAGAAATATAGGTCTAATTAGTTAGTCTATGGAGATAAGAGTACAAAATATTTCCATGGTCAAACTATTATTATAATAAAGGAGAACACTTATGAATCCTTTCAAAGAGATGATGGTGACTGGATGAGTGGTCCTGCTAAACTTGAGAGCATGGTTTCAAACTTTTATAAAGATTTATTTACAAAGGATGTTGAGTGTAAGCCATTCTACTTGATTGGAACTTTTCCTTGACTATCTAATAAGAGCGTGCAGGAGGTGGGGAAGATGGTAACTTGGGAGGAAGTTTGTGCTATCATTTTCTTGATGGGTGCCTTAAAGGCACCTGTACCAGATGGATTTCATGTAATGTTTTACCAAAGCCAATGAAGTGTGGTTGGTCAGGCTTTGACAAATTTGGTGACTGGGGTGTTTGAGGATCCTAAAAGGGTGGGAGAAATTAATAATACTTTGATTTCTAATTCCTAAAGTGGAAAGAGTCTAGAATATGAAGAATTTTAGGTCAACTAGTCTTTGCAATGTGGCCAATAAAATTATGACAAATTTTGGATAGGAGGCTTCAGGAAGTTATTCAAGGTCTTGTCTCTCCTTATCAAAGTATCTTTATACCCAATAGACAAAGTGTGGATAATGTGATAATTGTACAAGAAGTGTTTCACTCAATAAAGACTAAGAAAGGCAACTGCTGGTGGATGGAAATTAAGATAGACCTTGAAAAGGCCTACAGTAGGTTCAGTTGGGTACATATTAAGGAGACTTTACTTGATATTGGTCTGTCTCACAACTTAGTAGAGCTCATTTTGTGGTGTACTTCTTCATCTAAAATAAGAGTTCTTTGGAATGGGGAAGCTTTGGGGGAGTTTAAACCTACTAGAGGGATTCATCAAGATTATCCCATGTCATCGTATTTGTTTCTATTATGCATTGAGAGATAGATTCAACTAATTAATATAGTTGTGGATTAGAAGATGTAGAAGCTTATCCAGCTATCTAGGGAAGGCCCTACTTTTTCATATTTGGCTTTTGCAGACAACCTACTTTTTTTGCAAAGGCGGAAGAGAGCTAAGTGGGAATTTTCAAAACCATTCTTGATTTGTTTTGTAAGAGCTCAATGCAAAAAATTAACGTGGATAAAACACATGTTTTATTTTCTCAAAATGTTTTGTAGCAAGTGAAGGAGCATTTAAGTGAAGGATTGGGTTTCCAAAGGACGGAGGATTTGGGTAATTATTCAGGGGTTCCTATATTACACAAAAAGGAGAACTAGAATACATACCAATTTATTATTGATAAGATGAATATTAGATTGAGTACATGGAAAACTTGGCCATTATCATTTCCAGGGCAGGTCACTCTTACCAAGTCCATGCTCCAAGCTCTACACATTTATGTCATGCAAATAATGTGGCTTCCTAAGTTAGTTTGTGATGCTATTGATAGGAAGTGTAGGGATTTTGTGTGGTAAGACACACCTCAAAGACGTAGGATCCATATTGTTGCATGGGGTTCTCTTTGTTTGCCAAAACATCTTGGCAGGTTAGAACTTTGAGAGACAAGAATAGTCAACCAGGTGTCTATGATGAAGATGGGTTGGAGGATTATCCATAATAGAAATTATCTTTAGGCTTGAACACTTAGAAGCACATATAGGTATGGTGTGGATATTTTTCCTTGAGTGAATGGTAGGAGACCAGGTTCCAATGTTTGGAGAGGTGTTAAAAGGATTTGGCCTAAAATGGGGGAACACCTTGCATGGAGAGTAAATAATGGGTTGCTTATCATTTTTTAGAGTGATGATTAGGTTATGGTAGTGGGGAAATTGTCCAATTCTTCATTGGTTAACCTATTTGAGATTGAGAAATTGAAGAAGATGGCCAGTTTTGTTTTAGGGAACCAGACATGGCATGAGGATCAACTAAGGAGTTTCCTATAAGGGAAAATCGTGCAATGCATCATGAGGTTGCCAGTGCCACAGATGGAGAGCTAGGATGATGTTGTGTATTGGAAGAAATCTAATGATGGGAGATTTAATTCGAAAGATACCTATTTGTTATTATTTGGCCCTTCAAATAGGCCAAATCACTGTGTGTTTAAGTTGATTTGTAGACTGTGAGTAACTAAGTGAATTAGGATGCATGTGTGGAAGGTGGCTCGTGGTTTATTACTAACCAATGAGGAGGGAAGTAGGTGCCACTTGGGGAATGATACTACATGTATAATGTGAAACATGGCACTTGAATCATTGTTTCATATGTTGAAAGATTGTGTTAGAGTAAGGGAAGTGTGGGGGGAGCTTTTGAATGGGAGAACTATTACTAATTTTAATAGTGATGTTGTGTGTGATAGGATCGAGACTAATGTCAATCCGTGTAGGAATACGCAGAAGGATTGGCTAGTTATTTTTGTGATAACCATTGACTATATATGGTTTTGTATAAATAAGTTGGTTTTCCATAATAGATGGTAGGGTGAGAACAACAATATCATGTTTAAAGTCAAGCAACGAGCCCAGAGTATGGTGCAAAGCTTGTTAATGATCGACAAGATGGAGCTAGAAGGGGATGACTCTGATGGTATGTATTGGTAGGCTCCTCAGCCAAATTGCATTAAGCTTAATGCAGATACGAGAGTTAATACGGGAGACGATGAAGCTTCATATGATAGGGTGTTATGAGACCATGCTTCAGAATTTGTACTGGTTTTGTAGGGAGGATTGGTGACATTTGTGACATTGAGAGTGTAACAACCCTAAACACAAAGACTTTGACAAAAAAAGATTCACTTTTACTCCTTATAAAACTCTTGAATTTGTTTAATTTTTGAAAATACTTAATTTTTTTTTTTGTAAATACAAGTATGTCATATAAATATCAATCATAAAAGGTCTTAACAAATCTCAAGGGTTCCATTAAGGGAATAAACATAACACAAATCTAATATCATATCTAAACCCTAAGTTGGTCCCCACTAAGATAAAGCATAAATAAATGCCTAAGGGTCAGATCTTGCCCCTAAGCCCACCACTGAGTCCATCTCAACCCTAAAGGACATGCTTCTCAGAAGCTACATCATAATTTGCTCTAGTGCCAAATGACAAAATCATCACAGTCCAACAAAAAATGCAAGGGTAAAGTCATTTTAAAAGAGACATCATATAATTGTAAACATCTTAATTTGCTTCTCAAAAGCTACATCATAATCTGCTCCCGTGTCAAATGACATGATCGTCACAGTTCAACAAAAATGTAAGGGTAAGCTTATTTTAAAAGAGAGATCATATAATTGAAAACATCTTTATTTGTTCCGTAGAAGCTACATCATAATCTACTCTCATTTCAAATGACATGATCATCACAGTTCAATAAAAAATGTAAAGGTAAGCTCATTTTAAGAGAGAACATCATATAATTGAAAACATCTTAATCTACTCCGTAGAAGCTACATCATAATTTGCCCCCTTGTCAAATGACACGATCATCACAGTTCAACAAAAAATGCAAGGATAAGCTCATTTTAAAAGAGACATCATATAATTGAAAACATGTTAATTTGTTTCTCAAAAGTTACATTGCTCCCATGTCAAATGAGACGATCATCATAGTTCAACAGAAAATACAAGGGTAAGCTCATTTTAAAAGAGACATCATATAATTGAAAACATCTTAATCTACTCCTCAAAAGCTACATCATAATTTGCTCTCATGTCAAATGACACGATCATCACATTTCAACAGAAAATACAAGGGCAAACTCATTTTAAAAGAGACATCACATAATTGAAAACATCATAAGATCATCATTTCAAAAGATATATATATATAATATATATATATATATATATATATATATATATATATATATATATATATATATATAAAGTTCTTCACATTTTCGAAAGCAATGTAGTTATACAACTCATCAAGTAATACATTATTCTCAAGTCACAATTATTAATGCATATGTCTAACTATCATGTTATGCCATGCCGACTCGTTATTCCTGAGAGATTTCACCTTTTAAGCAATTAACCCAAGTACATCCCTTAACATAGTCATACTCTATGATTTGATTATTCGGGGAGACTCAAATTAACCCTATGGAGAAAATGTGGTTTTATAAAAAATGGACAAGTATGGGTAGTGGCTTACCTCAGTAAAGCTTGCAAGAACCTTAACCTATCTAGAGTTTCGCCCATTCATCCATTCTATAGGCCCATACGGCGTTAACCACAATGTCAACCTCCAGCACTAGGTTGAGGGCCTTCCTAGTATCTTCAACTTGCATGCCTACTCACATGCAATGTCATTCATCAATGCATGTATGGTATGATTATACATTATATCACATTCATCATTACATTCATCAGCCATCATCAATATAATTCATTTCATCAACAATTTAATCCTTCGTCAACTCATCATGCATATCTCATTCAACATATCATCAATTCAATATTCACATTTTGTTCATTTCATCATCAATTCACCATTCATATCCTTCTCACCAATCATGAACTCTCACATAGTTCATCTAAACATCATGAGACTTTTCACGCCATAAGTTCTCATAATCAAACACCAATCTCGACATATGAATGTGAATTACGTGAGAATAACAAGACATATCAATTTCACTTATCCCATTTAAGGTTCACATACACTTCAAGAAGCATTTGAGATGGAAATTCAAATGAAATGTACAAAAGAATCTTGGTAGACAGTCTCGCTTGAAATCGACTTACCCTACACTTAAGTGTGGTCTTTGATTCCTTTCTACTAGCTCACGCTTAAGTGCCAACTTCTAATAGCTAGTTCCCTTGTCTCGCTTAAGCGCACCCTGAGTGTGCTTAAGCGCGATAGGTCTGCAAGCCTGCACGATTTCTATCAAATCTCCTTTAATAGATCCCAAATTGAATTTCAACTTAAAATTTTCATTTTTAAACATGAACATCGAATTAAAACACATTTAAAGAACCAAAAACAACGATTCAACACACATAAAACGTAAGATTAAAGATGGTTTAAGCTTCACTTACCTATCAAACTCAATGGGTTAGCTTTAAGATGAAAAAAAGGAATAAATGAGCAGACCTATCACGCTTTCTCTCACTCCTACAATAGTTCTGCATCATCCACACCACCCCAAACAAAAAACACATTAAAACCATGAAAATGAACACTTTATGAAGCTTTGAAGAGTGTCCATGGAGGAAAATGAAAATGAACTCAAAGAGAGGAAGAATGGGGAATTACCTCACATAGGGACAATCAAAAAACACTAAAGGAAAGAGAAATGAACTCCATTTTTGCATAGCACCAAAGCTCAAGATTTCTCCAATGGTGGGTTTCTTGGTGAGAGAGTAGAAGAGAGTGAAATGAAAGTGTGAATGTTTTGTTTCAACTTTGAAATACAAATAGTTGAGTCTATGACTCTTCTACTTCTATCTGTTTACACCTTATTACTTCCTAAATTCAACTACCTCATTATTACCACTCAAGGCCTATTCATTTCAACCCAAACACTCTAGAACTTGTTATTCGCACCTAAAACAAGATTTTTCAGATATGTGAACATAAATATACACACAAGCATCACACAACATCATCTCATAGTAATTAATTAATTATAAACACTTAAATTGAATTTATTTCCTCTTGTAATTTAATGTAATCACTTGTAAAAATAATTATGAAACATAACTTACACGGAGCCAATCAGTTGGGAGTTCAACTTGCTTATGACAAAGGTTTTTGGGATGTTTGAGAGTGATTCTCATGAAACTATAAAGTTGATAATTAAAGGGTGTGAGAAGAGTCATCCTTGCTAATTACTAGTCATGGACATTAAAGAGTTAGAAAGGGAGCGCAATGTTTCTTTTGGGCATACCTTTTGTAAGGCAAACCAAGTTGTTGATGTGCTTGCAAGGCATGATCATTCTCTTGACGTAGAATTTATTGCTTTTGAGCATTCTCCAGAATTTTTATCTGTGTTATTATTGACCGACTCCATTGGAGTTTTTTTTAAAATAAAATGGTTTGAGTTAGGGGCTTTGGGCTCCTTTATTTCATAAAAATGTGATATTTTTTTTATCAATTATTATAATTATTTAACACATTTAATAATCTAACAAGAGTAATTAGATTCTAATCTCCTTCCATGGAAAAGTTTTTGTGGACCTAGCTATTCTTTTCCGAAAACATTCTTTCTTGAAAATATTATTTTTTTGAAAGAGATACCAAACATGAAAAAGTGAATTTGAAACTACTATCACGTCCCCATAATGTTTTTGTTACCATGTTATTGATACAAAATATCTACCGAATTTGCCAATAATTTTTCTCCGTTGGAGAACTTGGTTAGTAATCTTTAATGAGAGTTTTTCCTCCCAATCCCTTTTTTTTTTCATTTACAAGGCCTAAACTCACAACCTTGCTTAAGAAAGCCGAGTTCAGTATCACTCAGAACAATAAGTTGTTGGAATCACTTCGCCATATACCTCATCCAACTAATTTATACTACAAATATTTCAAAATTTTAGATTGCTAAATTTCTATCTAATTTTTTTTATAATAACATCATTTTACATATTACAAAATTTAAGATTAATAAACATTTGTTTATGATTAAATATAAAACATTGTGTATATAGTTAAAAAGATAGATTAGTCATGTTTTCAATTGTCGAAAGATTTAAGTTATATAACTATTATAAAAAGTAAATACAAATTGTTTAAAAAACTAAAAACAGTGTAAAAGAAATTAAAACAATGTAAAAGTCCATTTTAGTTAGCTTTTAACTTTTTTTATTAGCTGAAAAATTTATTTGACTGTTCGATAAATAATATTTTTAGTAGTTTGTAATATTTTTTGAAACACCACTTGAAGTAACATTTTTTAAAATATTACCTTTTAATTTATAATTTTTCATATTTAATTTTTTATTCTTAAAAAATTTATAATTATCATTTTTAAATAAAATAGGGTTTTGCTTTTTTTTTTACTCATTCACATTATACATCACGAAATTGGCAATGCCAAATGTTAAATTTATTTTATTTTTCTATTGCTTTAAAATGATTTTATATTAGACAATTTATTTTAAGCATCAAGCTAATTAATAAAATTATGATGTCTACTTAAGGATATGTTTTTTTAATTATAAATTTGATTACAAATATTTTAAGATATAATATAAAATTAATGGTAGAATACATAATATGATAAAATGTAATAATTGAAACTAAAATTGCAACTAAAATAATTTATCTATAAATAAAAATTACAAGAGTTTAAAATTAATTAAAAATTAAAATTATAACACCTCAAAATATATTTTTATTCATAAAATAAAATTAAAATTTATATAAAAATAACAAATAAATATGCTTATTTATGTCATTTACATTTTTTTATCTACTTTAACAAATACTTCTATCAAATACATATGATTTGATAAGTTAGCTAATAACTTTCAACTACCAAGTTTTAAAATTTCGTTTATCAATTATCGTTTTAACTTCTAACCAGCTTTTAGCTAGTTTTTTTAATTAATTTTGCTAAACATAACCTTAATCATTCATATTTTTTGCATGATTTTTGTCGTTTACTTGAAAACAAACAAACTAATATAAGATTTAGTTGAAATCATGTAGATGAAAATAATTTATTTTTAACTAAATCACATTAATAAGTATATTAGTGTTATAAGAATAAACATTGCTATCTAATAGAATTTTTTATATAACTTGTACAACAAAGTATTGTATTAATGGTACAAGTGATTAACCATGAGAGAAAAATTAAAATTTAAAATATAATAAATATAATGATAGAGCGATACATAAAAAATATTGTATAAATTATTGTATGTTTATTATATTTATATTTATATATTTTTTTATGTATCAGCTACTCATACGTTAAATCTATTTGTATATATGGCATGGAAATTTCAATGTAGTAAGTTGATAAACCTTACGAGACTAGGCGATTAATCCCTCCAAGTTAGCTATTGTATATATACTAGTATGTTGACCAGTACTTTACACGGGGTGATATTTACTTAAATTTTGTTGTGAGTATACAAAATAAATATAGTATATCCCGCCATACACATAAAATAAATATAATAAAATTTTGAAAATTATACAGGGATTTGTAATTTTGAGAAAAATGAAATAAAAAATTCAGTTTTTTATTAACTTAAAAACTATAATATTGTTTTATGGAAGTATAAGACGGGGAAAACATTACGATGCATTTGTTTCAAAGGAAAAAAAATGCGGTCCATTGACATTCCACGCAACATTTTCCTATGTATAATGCACTTGCCATTGTGTAGTTATATGTATTAGCCTATTAGGTACACTAAACTAAGGATTTGTCAGAAAGCCTCGGCACTAACTTGTGCTATGTTCAATTCAAACAATTTTATTCGATTATTCAAAAATTATATTTACATAATTGTCTTAGAATCAAGGATCACGTACTTAATAAGTTCGAGCTCCTTAATATTGCATGCAGGATTCTCCCACTCCATCATGATAAGCACAAAAAATCAAAAGGCTGAAGGAAGAATAAGCATACATATATATCTGGCTAAATAATCATAATCACCAGTGAAGAGGGTACGCTGGTAGTAAGAGCAAAACGCTGACCAAAGAGAGATGCTTCTAAGAAATATCTCTTGAAAGAACCAACAAACCAGGATGACCCAAATAAAACCCCAGCCGCTAGTTTTGTTTCACTGCCACACTTTATGCATATTTTGGTAGAGTAGAATGAAATAAAATGAACAAAAAATTAACTGATTAGAGTAATGTGTTAAAAGTGTGAAAATTACTAAAATTTTCCTTCTTTTTCCTTCCTTTCTCTGCCAAAATATCCTTAAACACCATTTTTTTAAAATCCTAAAACGTTCATATATTAATTTATGAAATTAAAGAAATTCAAAAAAAATTCCGAGAATAATATTAGTTATTAAATCTAGTGATTATTATTAATTTAATCCTTAAATATATAATAATAATAATATTTAAGTGATAATTTTTTAGTTTTTAAACTAAAATGATCCACAAATTATATTTTTAAGATTTTTTTTAAAAAATTACTTTTAAATACTAATATAAAAATGATATATACTCTTGAATGACTCAAATAATGTTTTATCCATGTTCTTTTGTCTTATTTTTTTTCATTTTTTAAGATTGAATAGTATGATTCTTTATTTCAAATATAAAAATAAAATTTCAGACTATTTAAACATTTAAACACGATATTAATAATCATCAAATGGGTAAACCTACTAATATAAAATTATTTCAATTTAATTAATATTTTTGAATTTAATATTTTCGATATATAACTTCAGTATAAGATACCCACTCCATCCCTAATTATAAAATATATTTTAAAAAAATGTTAGTTTTTATAAGATCATTTTTTAATTTCTAAATATATTAATTATTTTTTATATATTTTTATTTAATTATTATCTCTCTAAATATTAATGTGAAATAATTAAGTGAATAAAAAAAATATAATTAATTGATAAATTTAATATGATTAACTAAATTAATTATTTTTTATGGAATATGAATTAACTAAAAAAAATTTATAATTAAAAAAAGAAGAGAATAACATTTGCATATTGATATCACCCAACACGTAAATTAATTAACACAAATTTGTTTTAATATAGTCAATCATTTTTAGTTCCAATCCTAATATATGGTAACTGCATTGAATTCTTGTAAAAAAATTTATTTACAGTACCATAATAACAGCAGCTTACTAAGATAAAGGAGGATTGCTTTTCCTTCTCATGCAATGAATAGCTAGCTGTTATTAGTAGGCAAAAACACCAAATAGGATCCCTTTTAGAAACTTATTACCAAATAGGATCTTTTTTATAATTATTTATCTTGGGGTCTGTTTTTTTATTGCAAAGTGCCCCCCACAGGCGCTTCCCTACACACAGCAACACATGGCACCGCAAGATAGGAAGCGCAGCGCACGAGGACGCCCTGGGTAGCGCCCCTGACACGGGCGCGTATGCTAGCGCCCAGGGGTCTGGCGCCTGCCCCCCCTACCCCCAGCCTCTTCCCACACTCCCCCCTGTCTCTTTTTCTCACACCCTCCAGCTTCTTTCCACACCCCTCAGTCTCTTTTTCCCACATCCCCCAGCCTCTTCCCACACCCCTCACCCCAAAATTTCAATAACATTATTTTTTATACACTCTAAATTGTATATTTTTTAATTTGTTTATCAAAAATTTTAATTTTTTTTCATTTTTTTTATTAGCATTATTTGTTATTTTTTTATATTCTCACACCCCCCACCCCAAAATTTCAATAAGATTATTTTTTATACACTCTAAATTGTATATTTTTTAATTTGTTTATTATTTGTTTATCAAAAATTATATTTTTTTTTCATTTTTATTATTAGTATTATTTATTATTTTTTTATATTTTATTATTCTCTTTTTTTGAAGTATATATAAGTACATTTTCAATAAAATACATTTTCACCTAAAATACATTTTGAAATCCTAAAATGTTTTAAAATGCTTTTTGATTTGGCCATTAAATTACGTTAGAGATCACTTTTGTTTTATGTGTCATTGACATTATCGTTATTTATTTTTATTTATTTTAAAAGCATTGCATAATAAATTGAAACATTAAAGTGGCAATAATATAAAATTAACATGAAAAAAAACCATACAAAGTACATGACAATATGAAACACATGGAAAAAAATAATACAAAGTACATGAAAATGTTAAATCATGCGAAAAAAATGTAAACTCATTATTAATCAATCATCACTATGTTTGTGATGCCGCGACGAAGTCCCACATGGCCGGTCCCAATTTCTAGCTACCCTATCAGGATTTTTTCTTTTACGATTCGCCCTTTCATCCACTTGGTCAGCCTCGGCAGAGAAATCATGACGTAAATTGACCCCTAATAAGTCGTCCATGTCGGGTATATCTCCAGGTACATTCTACGGACCAGCAAGTGGGGCATTTGGGGTCGATAGTTGACCACTTTGGGTAAATGAAGGAGTTCCCGTTGAAGGAGGAGAGGACCCAAATATGCCTGCAAAACTATACCCTGGTTGAAAATCATGTGGGTATGAATACATCGGCGGCATCTGAGACGGTTCTTGGGTGAATGTCGGCAGTGTGTAATACATTACATGTTGTCGTTCTGGCATCGGAGGCAAACTATACGTTGCTGCATCAATAGTTTCCACACTTTGCTGTAGTATATTAAATTGTTGATGTTCAAATTGTGGCTGAGAAGGGGGAGCATCTTCATGTGCCTCAAGTATCCTATCCTCTTCGTCAGACAAAAGAGTGATCTTCTCTCGATACATGACAGTAAATCGTCAAAAGTACAAACCCTTCTCCCAACAGGCAACATCATAAAATGTAGTGTTTCGGCGATTTCACCCTGCATAGAAAATAAATGAATAGTTATTAAAATAATCTTCAATAAGCGCAACATTATTGTCTAAATTATAATGAACAATGTATACCAATAGTCCTCTTCTTGCATGTTTTGAGTCAACATAAACTTTTGTTTTACGCCTGTACCACCTTATATATTCAGAATTCAGACTAAGGGTCCCTGTTTGTGGCGGCGTTTGCTCTACTCTCCTTTCATAGCGACTATTCCATTCATTAAGCTCGGGTTGCATTAGTGACAAAAAATAATTTCTTCACATTGAAGAATTTTTTTTCTTAATTTTCAGAAAAAATATATATATATTTTATCTATATCTATATATATATATAATAAATAATAATTTGTTCACGCCTAGCCCTTTAACGGAGCTGGAGGGAGTGAGGGAGAGGGACGCGCCTGGCAGCCCTGTCCTTGCAGTCGCACCTGCAGCAGGGGTGCCACCAATCACGCCTAGTCCCTAGGCGCTAGCAAACGCGCCCGCGTCAGGGGCGCTACCCAGGGCGCCCTTGTGCGCTGCGCTTCCTGTCTTGCGGCGCCACATGTCGCTGTAGGGAAGCGCATGTGGGGATCACTTTACAATAAAAAAACAGACCCCAAAATAAATAATTGCAAAACAAACCCTATTTAATAATAAATTTCTAAAAGGATCCTATTTGATATTTTTGTCGTTATTCGTACTGCAACATCGAGATATTATTATAACAAAAAAAATAAACATATGATATTATGGTACAAGAGGTAAAGTATTCATTACCACCTCAACAAGCAATGATAACGGGCACCACCCTAAAAATAACTGAAGCATTCTGCCTATTGTGCATAAATGTCAGTGTAGAGGGTCCAGAACCTCTTTACTCTTTAGGTTGCACTCTGTACCTAATGTCCTATGCCTATTTCTGTGCTGTCCTTCCTATTACCTAGTCATTTATATATAGAGGTCAGTTTTCACCATATATACCGAGCAAGGTGCATGCGCTGCCATGTGCAACACTGTAGTGTTATAGAATAAAGTCACTGCTGAACCACATTTGTTACTTGTTATAAAGGTGTAAATCAATCAAGTCTAACTTAACACTTAAAATTTAGGTTTGAATTATGAAAAAATGGGTGATTAATTTTAGTTCATTTATTTAAGTGAGTTTAATCAAAAATTTAAATTTAACTTATTTAAACAAATTAAAACTTAAACTTAACTTATTTAGTTCATTTAAAACTTAATTATTTTTTATTTTAAAAAAATTCCTAAATTATTTTTTAACTTTATTAATTTAGTATTTAACAAATTATTTTAGTAATTATTCTGTAAAAAAATATTTTAATGATATATAATAATCTACAAATGAATATATGTGTTAAACATGTGGTATAATATTATCAAATCTAATGTAATTTTAATTATATATATATATAGTAGAATTCATGTAACTTTAATATTCTTTTTATATAAATGAGTTATTCATGAGGAGCTGTGGAACTTGTAAAGTTTGGATTTGATTCATAAATAATTGAATCAAATCTCAAGTTTGCATTTGTTTATTTAATTAAACAAATAAGCTTGATCAAGTAGTTAACAAGTCAATCTCGAGTAATTCACGAATAATTGGACTCATTTACTCCACTATTTGTTATTATTTTTGTTGAAATAAAAAATCATGAATATGGTTGAACGCATGATAGTCACTAGCCTAAATGATTTATCTGCGATATCTCACGCAAACTTTCTATAACACAACTGGAATGTCGTAGGAGAATTAAGGTTATAGAACTTGTAAAGATAAAATCAACCCAAGAATAAAGAGTGAGAGAGATTAATAGAAGTAAAGAGAAGAAAAAAAAATTGACACCCAAATACCTTTGAAATCACGTCCATCACCCAATTTTTTTTTTATAATCAATTATGCGTCTATAATTGTCATTCTCCCTCTCTTGACTTTTATGAGCATTAACATAACTTAATTTTTGAATTTCAAATTCTTGAAAATAAATGTCATAACTTTCCTTGTCTTAAGATTTTCATTTAACTAAATTTTTTTAAAAAAATTCTTTTGAAATAATCATTAAAATTACATAAATTATCTCCTTCCCATATCTTTTGATGTTTAAGATTATTGCGCCTAGATTAAAAATATTTAATAAAACTAAAAATTATTATATTTGAACTAAAATATCCTTATTTAATACCTTGATCATTGATACTTACATCACTAGCAATTAATATTAAATGAGATTGTACTTAAAACATGAATCAATTAGACTTTAAAATTTTAAAACATCAAATTTTCTTAAAAAATAAAAAGGTAAAACATAAGTTTTGGAAAGGTGGTAATACAATGGAACGAGAGATATTGTGTGTAATTTGAAATTATCAAATAGAAATGGGAATATATATATATATATATATATATATATATATATATATATATATATATATATATATATATATATATATATATATAGAAATTAGAAATAAATTTTGAAAAATTATCCATTCAGCCATTCAGGGATACCTCGTGGGACGGAGAGAGTAATTGTTTTGTAGAAGTTGTGGTTACACTCACGACCTGTTTAATAATTTTTAGTTTTCTTATTTCATACTCAGTTTTAGATTAAACTTCTGTTAAACATTTTAAAACATATGAATTGATTTTTTTTTTATGGAAAATGAATTATTATAAAATCAAAAAATAAATCTAATAAATTATCATAATTTTAAGAATAAAAAATTATTTACTAAAAATATTAATTGATAAAATGAAAGCAACATAATATATTATAGAACGAATCACATTAACATTTTATTAGGTTTTATCACATTACACAGAATAATTCTCCTTATTTAATATTTACACTAACCTTCTTTATAGGAAGTCTATAAAGTGTCATATAATGTTTTCAAACATTAAAGTGGGTAATGTAATATGTAAAAGGGTGTTTGTGTAATATTTTCAAATATTAAGGATGGTTAGCGTAAAAAAAAAAGATGATATTGACTATGTGTGATAAAACTAACTAAAAAATTAGTTGAAAATTAAAAAATTAACTTGAGGTAGCTGAAGGTGAGCTAGAAAGCAGTTTTATTGAATAAAAAATATTTGGTAAAATTGTCCGTAGTTTACATGTAAAATTACATAAAAGATAAAAATAATAAAATTTTACCTTAAAAAATATTTAAAAAGAAATCTAATAAATAACTAAGAACATAAAGATGAAAAATATAAAAGGATAAAAATTAGCCTTTTAAAAAATAATGTTTGTTTGAAGTAATGTTTCAAAAAAATATTAGAAACTATTCAAAAAATTTATTTATTAAACAGTCAAATAAAATTTTCAATTAATAAAAAAAATTAAAATTTAATTAAAATATCTTATAAATATAGTTGTTGTATGTAATTCGAAAAAAGTTTAGGAGTATAAGTGTAGTTTGTAAAATATTATATTATATAAGTTAAACAATAAAAATTAACCACAAAACAATAATTACAACAATTCGATCATTTTACATAAAAAATTAATTCATAAATTTTCAAAATGCTTAACAAAATTTTAACCTATATTTAGGCCAAAAACAAACAAACTATGAAAAAAGGGAAAAATTTAATTAAAAAAAAAACATAAACAAAGTCGTGAGTGAAGCCACATAATTTTTTTTCTTTCAAAAAATTGAAGTATTTAATTTAAACACTACTTTCATAAAAAAAGTTTTTTAAAAAAAAGTTAAAGTCATTGCTACTTTCACAACTTCATAAACAAAAAAAATAAAAATTGAAAGTCGTAATATGAAACCAAACTGCTTTGTCGAAGTCGTGTTTGTTACCCTTAAATAAGTCATTTTTTTCAAAATCTACCCCCATTTTATAGTTTTAAAAAATAAATTACGAACAGGAACAAGGAACATAAATTCTTAACATAGTTGAATACTTAAGACTGAACTTGAAACAATTAGTTAAAATGGAACAATCTCCTACTAATTAATCCACACCTTCATTAATGGACTTTTTAACCAATCGGGGGTAAAAAATTAAAATTCGCAATTTTACATTTGGGGGTATATTTCAAAAAATTATCCAAAATGGGATAAGTCGTAATAGTTGGTACGACTTCTAAAGTCAGAAGTGTTATGACTTTTTAATCTTTTTTATTTTTTAACTGAAGTCGTAACAATATTTACGACTTCAGTGTAAATATAATTTTTTTTACAACTTTAAAGTCGTATTTTAAAAAAAATGAAAATCCTATTTTGTTTTATGACTTTAAAGTTGTAAAACTGTATTTTTAAAAAAATTTGAGGTAAACCTCCTTTTTAAAAAAAAAGCTATTTTACTATTTGCAGCCTGTTTTTAATTTGTTAACCTTTTTTTCGTAAATTTGTTTTTTTAATTTAATAATGTTTACAATTTTATTTTTTTTAAATAAAAAAGTTAAAAAATATATTTAAATATATAATAAATAATATTAAGTTGATTTTATTAGTATATTTTTGGTAAAGGCAGGGCATAGGTACTCCGAAGACGTATATGTCATGATGCAAGAAAATCAACACATTACTACCTCACATTATGTTCGCATGTATGTTCGAGAAACAGGGGAGTTTGAGGTTTAAGAAATTGCAAATACGCGACTTGGTCGATGAGCAATGACATGCACTGTCAAATTGAATGAATGATTGTGTGATTATGGATAATTTCAAGCACTTCGACTACCTTGCTCACATGCAATTGCAGCGTGTGCTTTTTGCAATTTAAATTATGATGACTTTGTTGACCCTGTATACAAGTTGAAAAATATTTTCAAAGTTTATCAATATTATTTTCATTCCCTTGGAAGTGAAGACACATGGTTTCACTATTTAGGTCCGCAATTTATGTTTAATCCTTCAAAACGGCGGCAGACATCAGGCAGGCCGACCACTACTCGGATACATAATGAGATGGATGAACCAATTCCAAATAGGCCTAAGAAATGCTCATTATGTAGAACTGAAGGACATAATCAGAATAATTGTCCATACAAACAAGTACATGACTAAAATAACTTGTAATTTTTATGTTTTTCTTTTATTTGTATTGTGTGTTTTATATTAATGTATTAATTATGTTGTTTTTAATTTTTATTGATAGATTATTTATATAATTAAACATTTAAAGTAAACTATAATAAAAATATATATAATATGTTTTAAATAATTAAACATTAAAATAAAATAATAACATATCAAATAAAATCACAAAAAATATTCTAATAAAAATAACTTAATATTATTTATTATATATTTAAATATATTTTTAAAATTTTTTATTTTAAAAAAATAAAATCGTTAACATTATTAAATTAAAAAAACAAATTTATGAAAAAAAAGGTTAACAAAGTAAAAACAGGCTGCAAATAGTAAAAAAATATCGTTATTTTTAAAGGGAGGTTATAACTTTGAAGTGGTATACCTCAATTTTTTTTAAATACAGTTTTACGACTTTAAAGTTGTAAAACAAAATACGACTTTCGTTTTTTTAGTACGATTTTAAAGTCGAAAAAAAAATTATATTTATATTGAAGTTGTAAATATTTTTACGACTTCAATTAAAAAATAAAAAAAATTAAAAAATGGTAACAGTTGTTACGATTTCTGACGACTTACTCCGTTTTGGATAATTTTTTAAAATATACCCCCAAATGAAAAATTGTGAAATTTTTTACTCCCAATTGATAAAAAAGTCTCATTAATGTTCATATTACATTTTTATTTGAAATGACACAAAGGAAATAAGTGATTGAATAAATAATTTATGACCATTCTGGTGTTTATCAAAGAAACGCACTCATTTCTTAAAATACGTCCAACTCTATATTTGAATGTACGTAACTCAAGTAAAATAAGAAATGATACAATAAATTGAGACAGTCCTTATACATGAAAACATTGACAGGTTAATAATCGATGCACATACTAAACCTTTATTCCTAACTCATGTCTACTTTAGATAACATCAAGGAATGTTTCAACATTTAGTACTCACAGCACTCACATGACAGGAAATATATAAATAGAAATATATATACAAAAGATAGGTCATCACTCATTACAATTCACTGCTGATACACTTAAAAACTATCATCCATTCCACCTTCACCTTATTGAGTCATCCATTGACACCACTACTAATCCATCAACATTCTGGTGAGCAGATTAATGCTTGGTCATGATCATCCTTGGTCTCCACACTTTGAATTGAAGAACAGTTATCCTTTTTTACCTCCTTCATGCATGGCTTCTCTTCAAGTGGTTCCTGTTGTGTTCCCAGTTCCCTGAGCAAAGACTTAATCCACACAAACATGGAGCTCCCCAAGCTAACCCAAGAAATAGCCTTACCAACCTCATAACTATAAACCTGCCCTGAAAAGCACCAACTCAAGAGCAATATGTTCCCATTGTAGAAGAACACAACAAGCAACTCAATGAGCTTCAAGAACAAAGTTTTGAAAGAAATAGGCCTTAGTAAAGGGTGTTGAGAGAGTGCTTCCAAGTCCAAGTTTGCAACCACTAGCAAATGAGACAACAAACCCTTGTTCATCAGCTTGTGATCCCTCACCCACTCAATGATGTAATGAGCAAGCTTTGACACCAACAAGTGTAGCAACCCAATCACAACATTGAACAAGCATGTCTTGAAGATCTCGTGGTTGAACTTCAATGCTGCTTCCCAGTACCAATCAATGGCACCACGTGTGGCACCCCAATAGACCAAAGAGGGTACTCCAACCCCAACGCAGATTCCAAGGTGAGTGTGAATCTCAAGTGCGAATTTCACGTACAAACTTATGGGAATGCTTAGGCCCCATGACCATGGTTCATTCATGAATGCACTTGAGAGGGAGGAAGAGCCTTCATTGATGAAAGCAAGGATGCAAATGGAGAGGAAGTGAAAGATTTTGTCAAAGTCAGGCCCTCCTTGCAAATTAGCCATGTTGTTGAATATTGATGATGAGAAAATGAAGGAAGAAGCTAGGTGTAACAAATTAGGGTTTCTATATGATTGTGGATCATTTGAAGAATTAGCTTCAGCGGAATAGGGTCATTTATAAAACCTGAGAAGTTTCCTTGGAAATTTCCATCTTCATGAACATTTTGAAAACTGTTGTGCGCACAGAAACATTGAAGTACTTGCACTTCCTTCATGTGTGGACATATGATATCAGGCTTCGTTTTGAGGATTGGTGCTTTCTGCTTGTAAGTGTGCCAGAACCTTCAGAGAAGTTTCGTTTTGCTATTTTAGTGTCAAAAGTAATAGTTGTAATATTTGTACGTGTCTTTATGTCCTTGTCTTATCTTATCTCGTAATTAATTTTTAAATTGGATTTGGACCCTACAATTTCCGTGAAAGCTCACTTTAGCGGGAAAATAATAATATTGTTACTACATATTTTCTTTTATTTAAACTTATTTTTAATTTATACTTTTTCCTTCTTATAAATAAAAGTATAAAGCGTGTGGGTAAAAAAAGAAACTATGGAAGTATCATTATTGAGGAATAAGGTACTATCGGGGGTTATATCTCGGCATATTTTGGATTTTTTTCAGTAATAGTGAGACCAACTCTTATTACTAATGTAAAATGTGTCAAGTTTTTTTTTTTTTTTTTGCTAAGCATAAAATGTGTTAAGTGTGAGAAGGGGAAAGACAAGAGCAAAGGTGTTAAATGATATGAAGGCTATTTCGAGGTTCTATTTATCTATAGGAGTAAGTAGGGGAGTATCAATATTATTAAGGAGGAAAAAGGTACTTTTTTTAATGAGTAGAAGAAAAAAGGTACTGTTGCAGGGTTATATGTATGTATCATTTGGAATTTTGTAGGTTATAAGGAAGCCTACCATCTAATTACTCATGGAAAATGTGTTAAGTGTGAGAAGGAGAAAGAGCAAGGAACAAGTGTTGGAATTCGAGGGCAAACATGTTGAGATGTTACCTACACTTGTTCTTTGAAAAGATAAATCCAAATCCTGGATCCAAAATCCAATTGCAATTCCTAATTTAAATATTAGATCCGTTATTCTTTAATAATAATAAGATGTAGAGGATAATGATCTAAAGATATTAATAAGACAAAAACATATCATTTGAAGTAATCATTATGTATAATATATATCATCTTTTGAGATTTTAAGTAATCACTCACTAAATTATTGTTCCTGACGACAAACATTTTGAGATTTTATTTTCTAATTGAAATTTCCTCTTTTGTATTTTTAGTTAAGAAGGACAACTGCAGAGGATCCGCACGGAAACATAAAACAAAAGGACAAATTCAGTTGGGTTGGGAAGAACTGATTTTTTTTATTCTGATATGAAGGCACACAACCACTGCAACTCCCCAGAAACATTTAGCTTTAAAATTAAATTAATCTTTTATTAAATAAGAGTTAAAGTGAAGAGTCCAATTCGTCGACTCTTTCTTACGAACTGGTTATGACTCGAAGAATACTCGATAATTTGAAACCGTTCTCTAACCTTATACTGACTCAATAATCTAAGTAAAATGCTAGTTCAAGGTTTAGGCCTTAACCCGAAGGAGACAATATTTCATTCATAATTTGGCAGTTTCCAATAAAGTTTTAACTAATATTAGTGGGTCCAATCCATCAAAAAGATATTAGTGGGTTCAAGAGTGTCAAAAATCGTGTTGCTAACACTTCATTTTACTAACCAAAATTATGCCTGAATTTTTCAGCATGAGTTATTCGTATCCATGGAAATAACCCGGTGCAGGATAACAAATTAATAGAATAACTAGGAAAACAAGAAATACAAAATTGGAAGCAAATGTGCACTTAATACTTAATAGAGATATTTGTTTCTGTCAAACACAGTTCTGTAATAGATGTTTAGCACATCCAAAATATAGCACTCTTGACTCACTTATCGTAGCAACCATAACCTATAATACACCATATCTTCCATTATGTTTCCACGACCTGAATTTCAAAATAAATCATTCATCATCGAGCAAAAGCTTTGCAAACAAGGTATCATTTCCCCTCCCCAGGTTCACCAAAGAGATAACCTAGGGAAGAACCACCACCAGGGGCAGCATGGACCTTGGTTGAGGGTCGGTCCTGCAGCCAAATTTGAAAAGAAAAATATCAATCCAGATAAATTCCAAAGAAAATAAATCTAAGCATGGTCAGACAAGCTATTAATCTACTTTTCATGTATCTCTTCAGAATGTTGTGGAATGTATCTTATTGTAGATTCAAACTTGTAAGACATCACTCTAGTACAATAACCAAGCCTTATTGCCCACTATGTTAAATGCTAATTGACTGCAAACAGTGTCGAATTCTGTTTACAAGACAAGATGGAAGCTCTATCACTATCATTGATATATAGGTATTTCACTACAGTTTAAATAATACCTAGGTCCAGGTTGAAAATAAACTGATAGGAAGTCAACATTAAGCAATATGAACATTAAGTTATTCATATTTCATAATAACAGTCAGTGCTGACAGCTGATATTCAAGGTTAAATACATAATTAAGTAGATTTATCCTCATTGCATAGAAAACAAATCCTAAATAGATGATTAAGTAGATTCACTCTCATTGAATAGGCAAAACCAACCTTTTGATTCTTATGCATATAGCAGTAAGAAAAGAACCCAGATAATAATTTTGTTTCCCAAATATTTGATAATTTCCAAACTAGTACAGATAGTATAGCTAACTAGATTGAACATCCAGACCTAATTATTTTGAATTTTCAACATGTGAGGTGAAAAATAAGATCATCTATATGAACCCACAGTAACAAAATTATCACAGTACAATACATATAAGACAATTAAAACACATATAGGGGACAATCAAACCTAATTTTGTAAGTGTGTGCAGTGTACCAGACTTAATCCCTTGTAGCGCCATAATATAAAACCATTCATGTCACCATGTGTCTTCATCTAGCAGTTTATAATAACTTAATCACTGTTAGCTTTTGGTATAGTTGGTTCTTGACACAGTGCCTAAATTATAATAACTTAACTTGGAAAAAAAAGAAATTAAATACAAGATAATAAGCACAAATAATACCGTGATGAAGTTGCCGGTGTTCTGGCCATCAGTAGAATGACTGTTGATACCAGCAGCCTTGTTAGGGTCTATTGTTTTAGTAGGAGGAGATGCTTTTGGAGGAGGCACATTATTTACAGCCTGCACTTCAGGTTGGGCTGGGGCATTATTTGTTGCTGGTTTTGGGGCAGGGGCCTCTCCACTGCCAAAAAGATAACCCAATGAACTTTGACCACCACCACTGCTAACTCCACGACCCATGCTCTTCAACTGATTTCTGAAAGGTACAGTCTAGTCTCAGCCATCAAATGGACAAACAAGATTCACATAAATTCATAAGCAGTAAAAGACACAAACACAAAAAAGGGAGGGACAGAAATAAAATGTGACAACCTACAAAAAATATTTATTCAGACAACAGTCACCACCAAGAGTGCACTAAACATTAATCAAATGTATTTTCATTTTGCATTCAAACATCTAGCACATTTTTTCTGTTTTACTACCAGTTTTCATCATCTTGTGAACAATTGATCTACGACATTATAGGTTTTAAAAAAGGACCAAGACCAAGACCTCGGTCGCAGCGTCAAGGTTTTTGGGGGTGACAATGATTGCAATTGTGGCCACATCGCCCATATTTGTCCGCAATTTCCCGCAATCAGGAAATTCAACAAAACCGCAAAATTAATTTAAAACCTTAATTAAAATCATTTTAAAATATATCTGATCCAATTCTGGAGACAATGCACAACACAGCAAAAACGGAATGAAAAAGACATTTGTTATTTGATCATAATTCTATAAGACTAACAAAGACATCTATATCTACTTCCTTTCGATGGAAAAAGAGGAATAACACCCTCTGTTCCATTATCATCCACATTTCACAGTATAAGAATGAGTGCAACGGAATGAATTGATCGAAATCAAATCAATCACAAAAGACAACGATTACATCAAAACCTACTATTCCACACAGCGAAAAACAAAATGAAAATGAAAATTGAAAATTGAAAATGGATCTGAACAAGGGAGATTGACGAGGCCGGGAAAAGGATCTCGCGTAACATGAAATGCAAAATGTGCGGATCGATAAGAGAAATGGAAAATGAAGAGCGAAAAAATGAATGAAAATGGAAAACACTAATCGGAGAAGAGAAAGGGTTACCTGAGGGGGAACGGAAGGAGCAGATCTGGGAAACGGAATGGCCAGGCACAGAAAAGATGAATGTGTGCCTTATAAATAACCCTCACACTCACATTTCAATGTGTAAATTTGTTTTTAATATATAATAAATAAATAAATACAAATATATAAATACTATAAAAAAAGATAATTTGATTAAAATATATGTAAAGATATTTATGCATTCAAATCACAAATTTCATCCTGCTCGATTTTACTATTTTACAAAATTTCCTTAAATAAGTAACGTGCATTGCAAATGAAATTAGAATCTAAGTCAGCAAATTGAAAACACCTATTAAAATGAAATTAGAATACAAGTCAGTGAATTGAAAATAGCTATGACATCAAATTTATTAAAAAAATCATAATTTTCATGTAAATAATGTTAGTGATTCATTTTTATAAAAAGAATCTAATAGAGTGTGTTTGGATGAGGAAATTTAAAATTATGAGAAATTTTAAATACTTCAATTGAAATTCTTTTGTTTTTAAAATTTTATGTTTGGATAAAAAAAATTAAAATTGTGAGGGTGAAAGAAAATGAATGCAAAGAGAAAAAAAAATATGATTGGTGTGCTTCCAAAGGAAATAATATTAATGTGACACATGAAGTTGCAGGAAAATCGGGATACGGTGACATACACCACCACACTCAACCATAGCATTCAGTCAACACGCAAGACATGCCCACTGCGTCAACAAGCACCTCCGTCGCATGATGGGTAGGGACAGATGCTCCCCTGACTAGCAGGTGCAGTTCTACTTGTCCCCCTAAGCTCATACAGTATTTGTTGAAGAAGAAGATCGGCGTGAGGGAAGAATTGTGAGTTCAAGAACGAAATTTCGAGAACTTTCAGGTGAAAGAGAAAGAGAAAGGTTATAAAGAAAATACGCGAATTGAAAGATTCTTCTATCAAGAAGAGAATTTCAATTTTTCACCTTTTAGAAGGAAATTAAAATTTCATAATTTTAATTGTTTAAAATTCTATTTTAAAATTCCAAAAATTTAAATTCTTCATAACAAAACATTCAAACAATGAATTTTAGATTATAAAAATTTAATTTTTTTGATAAATAACTTTCCTCAATTAAAATTCTTTATCCAAACGTAATGGTAACATATTTTTAAACACATTATCTATTATTGAAAAAGTAAAATCATTTGGTTTCTTTGAGAGGATAACTTTAATTTATGTGTATGTTATTATTAGTTTGTGAAGAAAAATATTTATTTTTAAATTTTTTATAAGTATTTATGTAGAAATTTACTCAAATAGGACTTAAATAAAATATCTCACCATTAAAAATATTAAAATATTAATCAAGAATTTAATAAATTTTTTTATTAGAAACTATCATAAAAAGTGTATTAACAATATTAATCAATATTTTCTATGAAAAAAATTACTTTTAATATTTAATCATTATTTTTTAAAAGACTGTTCATTTTAGAGGACAATATTCTTTTGGCTCATTTGGTCTTCTCGTAACTTGGCCAGATTCGAAAACAAAAGGCACAGCTTCCAGCAGGTCACTTATATTTCTGTTAGTGTTTTCATCACAGGTAACTTCTCCCCTCATCCAACTTCTTCTTCCATTAAAGACTTTGAGCTACTGAAAAGCTTCATGTGGTGGAATATTTCTCGACTATTCCATTGCTTCTCTAGGCTGCTTTGCTAAAAACTTGGGCATCTCTAAGTCCATCTATGTTGAGTTCTTAGGGGCCATCATTGTTGTTGAAATTGCAATCTCCAAAGGTTGGCACTCTCTTTGGTTAGAGTGTGACTCTACTTGTTGGGCAGGCTTTCTCTAATAGAT